>NC_142290.1:24324771-24638443 GCF_965620075.1 Prunus avium
CACGAAAATTTGGGCCGGGCCGGGATCAAGAAATAGGTCCAATGAACCGGGCCGGCCCATGGCCCAAGCCCGCTTCAAGCACGGCACGAGTGATCGGTTCATAATTGTATATCATTTTGTACCCTTCTAGCTTATGATTTGGTTATGTTTTTTAGTTAAACTTGTGCTTTTAATCCTTTTTGTGTTTATCTTTCAGTTCATTGAGCTTTAGGTAATAATGAGGGCTTTGGATAGTAAATGATGCAATCCATGCATGTTAGGGCCTAATTTGGATGAATGGATGAAGAGCTTAAAGACAAACTCAATTTTGGCTACAGTCCCCTGCCAGCCCAGTTTCGTAGGTCATATTGCAAGCTTTGTTTCAGCAACCTACATAGCTCGGATGAGGCCACATTCTTCATGAAAGTTGTTCCAATGGGTGTATACTATAACATATCCAAAATTCAGCCCCATTGGATAAATATGGAGTCTGTTACCTAGCAAACACAGAACCATGCTCAGGATGGATTTTATCAGCGCGCAAAATGAGTTAGCAATTTGTTTTGGCCTTAACTTCCTCCTCCGACCTTGGATTGGCCCAAATGATATATGGCTGGAAAGAAGACATTCTGAACTTCAAGTTTGAGTGCTTAAAGTCTTAATTTGCTTAAGGGAAGCCCAATTCGTAAGCCCTTGAAGTTGCTGGTCATGCTGACCTCAGGATGAGCTATTATTTCTGGTTGGAAGCTTGGTCATGGTGACATGAAGATGAGCTAGGGCTGCTGGTGGGATTTATTAGTGAAGTGCATCAACCATTTCAGATTTTATAATGGAAGTGTTGTATGCATTAGTGAAGTGCATCAACCATTTCAGATTTTATAAAACAAGTGTTGTATGCATTAGCCATACTTAATTCAGATTTTCAGCTTCCTTAGGCCTATATATAGTGAGGTTTCCCAAGCTTGTAAACACACCCCAAGGGGGGGAGCTCTCAAACACTTCTCTAGAGCTCCCTTCCCTTCTCTCCCTCAAATTCTCTTAATTTTCCTTTCTAGTTCTCAATTGATTGTAACAAAAATCCTTTTACTAAATTTTCCTTTAAGTCTTTCCAAGTTCTACTTTAATTTTCATTGTTATGTAAATTCTTTTCTTTAGTTTCAAGTTTGATTAGTTCCCAAGTTTCAATTATGGTTCATGTTCTTATTCATTATGCTTATAAGTTAATATGCTAGTTTGAATGATTGATCACCATTTAGGCTTGCATGTTAGCTATCTTGGTTTGAATTAAGAGTATACACCATGCTTTAATTCGAATTGAACTATGAATAGGAAGAGTATGTATGGACATTCGACAACAGGGATTAGATACATGCTTGGTTGTTTAAATTGTTCTTCTATGCTTAATGGGTTCCTAATGCTTAATTTTAGGTTAGACAACAAATGATCAAATTAGGGAATTAGGAACACAAGGTTATGACCAAACACCATGGCTTAATCATACATTAGCTAGAATCAATCCGTTAATCTAATTGAACTTGGGAACTTATCTGCTTGAGTTAGTTATTTTCTTTCTTCCTTGTTTCATTTATTTCCTTTCTTTTTCATTTCTGTTTTGTGTAGGAGAAATGAATTGGATCATTCAATCACCAATCCTCGTGGGATCGACCTCGCACTTACATATGCTATACTACCAAACGGCTCGTGCACTTGCGAGTATCACAAGTTGAGGATGCAACTGAATCCATTTTGGTGCAGCTGTATCGACACAACAAGTTTTTGGCGCCGTTGCCGGGGATTGGCAACATAGTTTGGTTCTATTTCTTTTCCCTACTTGTTTTATTTTTATTTTTCATTTTCATGTTTTTCTAGACAATTTCTTGTTTTAAAGTTAATGACGTTAATGGACCAGTTGTGTTTGTAGTCCAACAGAAAAGGACAATTGCCCAACAAGCAAGAGAACTGGGTTTAAGTCCCAGCTTACACAACCCATTGGCGCTTGTTGCTTTGAAGCATGGAATTGGATGTGTGTTGATTTTCCTTTTCATTTTAGTTTTTATTTCCTAATCCTTTTAATTCCATTTCAAGTTTGTGTGTTTGTTTTAGCAATTTATGATAGCTTAATAAAAATGGAGAGAGATGGCAACCTCAATCATAAGAATGGGAAGTGTGGAGCAATGGGAGAAGTCGCGACCTCCAAGTGCATCACACTCGACCTAATCGCTTCAAGGGGGAGCATTTCAATCCTTTCTCTTCTTTGAATTATGTTTATTTCCGTCATTGTTTTTACCTTTTGGTCTGCGCTGAGTTCTTTGTTTTTCTGTGCTGAATCCAACCATATAAAGAACGTGAAATTTGGACTTACGGTTGGAAAGTTATAGCCTAAAAACTGAACACAGGTCGAAGCTGAAAAACAGAGAAACGAATCTGTCCAAATGGTGATAAACGGGTGATAGAAAGTGCTGTTTGTGTTTTTCTTTGGTTTATTGGTTTGTTTCTTTTAGTACAACAATTTATGTTGTTTGTTTGAATTTGTTTAGAGTACTTAGTTCATTTTCGTTTATGGTTTGTTGTTCCATTTTATCTTAATTTGTTTTTGTTTCTTATCTTAAAAATTTTAAAAAGATTTTTCATATGAGCTGACTTATGGTAACTCCAGTGAGCACTTCCGTCAATACAGTGTCTAGGAGTTCTATAGGCGACACCTTCGGTGTCTAAGAAGTTTGGGTTTTAAGCGGGACCATTGTGACCCCTCCAACCTTCCCGGATCCCCTGGCTGTGTTTTCTGAGGCCCTTAACTGGTCATCCGTGAGTTGCTTGTATATTCGTGTATTTTTAAATTAAGTTTATTTTTATTTTCTTTGTTTTCTTTTCTGTTGAGTCTTTGTTTTTGATTTGTTTTTGTTTTTGTTTCGTTAAGTTAGTTTATGTTTTTATTTACGTGGTTTGGTTGGTTAGTTTATTTCTGAGTGTTAAAACACATTTTTATTTCAAACATTGCATAAAAAAAATAAAAATAAAATAAAAACAACAAAACAACAAAAACAAAATAAAAACAAAAACAATAAAAAAAAAACAAAACAAAACAAAACAAAAAAAAGAAATATTCTTCATCTTCTTCATCATCATGGCTTGCCTCTATTTTCTCTTACTTGCAGAATCTGCAGCAGCTCCACATGGTCCTCATTTTTTCTCTGCAGTGCTTCCACGTGCTGATTGGCACAGTAGAGCCGCTTCTGCAAGTCCGCCACCATAGCCTTCAAGGAAGCTATTTCCTCGCTCATCGCGGCACACTCCCGTGTTCTCGCCAGCAATCGCATGCCCAAATTGGTAGCCGAGACCGCGTGGAGCACAGTTAAATTGTGGGACTCCTCTACTGCTGCCTTATCAGACCTCTGTGCCACATGCAGATGATCTGTCGGTGTGAGCTTGCTGCCAATCATGCCTCCCAGCAGCACTGCTCTGTTCGGCACTGCCTCATAAAAGTTCGGTATTGCCTCAGCAAAGTTTGAGGCCGTACCGTGATGATATGTGGAGTTTGAGAAGACTGGGTTTGAACGAGCCCTTATCTGGGCATTCGGTGGTGCAAGTGAGAGCTCAAGGTTGAGATCATCAAGGTGAGTGCATGAGGATGCCATTTGTTTTGTTTCTGGATTTTTTGATGTTTTTCCTTGAGTTTGCAGGAAGAAATGCTGGGTATCATCCGCTTGTAGAGGCGTGCTTTAAATAGACATATGCTGATGAAGGTGCCAACACCATTTCGGATTTCCCGGGCATGCTCGACCAAATCGCTTCAAGGGGGAGCACCTTTACTTTCACTTTACTTTTCTTTTTTCCGTGTTTTCTGGTGTTTTATTGTTTTGCCCGTTACTTTCATTTTCTAGAGCTTTGTGTTTTTGCCTTTCCCTTTCGGCTATCATCTTTATTTTATTTTAGTTAGGGAACTGTGCTTCCATTTCCGTTTGTCGTCTTCGTTTGATTTAAGTTTGGAAAGTGTGCTTTCTTTTCCGTTTTCTTTTTCCTTCTGCAAATTTACTCTTTTATTTCCAAAACAAAATAAAGACAAAAACAACCAAAAAAATAAAATAAATTAAAATAAAAACATCAATAATGCAGTAGAAGTCATTTCTTCACAGTGCTCGGTGTCTCGACCATTGGAGCTTTGAGTTTGGCCCTCTGGCTGTCCTCTTCCTGGGCTTCATGCACAGCCTCTTGGGGCTCACCACTTGAGCTCCCAAAGATCGCAATCTTAGCTTGAGCGTAACTACTCTCACGATCTGCTTGCTTGCGTTTACCCGGTCGGTCTAGGTCTTCCAGCTGTTTTCGCATGTCGCGAGAGTACAACTCTACCATCTTTGATAGGTTTCTATTCTCGTCCCGCAATACTTCTAGCTGGTGTCGATTCACCTCCACTATCCTTGACCTCTCCCTTTTCAAGCTTTTTATAGCAGTCTGACACTCCTCAACCATACTTCGCTCCGCCGCCAACTGACCTTTCAGCACCTCTACCTCATGGGACTTCGCAAGTAGGCGATGACCCAAACTTGCGACTGTTGCCGTACTCTGCACGCTCAGTGCTAGGGCATCGCTCACGACCCGGTTGTCATCCCTTGTCCCCAGAACACGTATATCTTTAGTAGTCACTAAATTTCTAGCCACTCCAATGGCAACATCGTTGTCCAAGAGTATTGAGTCAGTTACTGTCACAGGCCCCCGTGCGGAAGCAAAGTAGGGCATCCATACTGGTGCCGCTGCTTGGCCTCGTGTCTGAGTCGGTGGAGCTAGGTTGAGATCCAACGAAAAGGGGTAGGAAGAGGCCATTTGATTTCTCACTTCTTATCTTCTTTCTTTCTTTTCTCTTTTGTGTGTTTCTGAGTTTGTGTTTTTTACCCTTTCTTTTTTTTACCTTTTATAGACTTAGTTTTTGCTAACCCTAGCCATTGCGGTTCTGAGTTCTGTGCGGCCCTTACGGCTTATCTCTATATGTCGCCGCACCCGTTTCCCAACCCCCTTAATTGCATTTTCACCTTTCACCACCTTCAAGTGAAAAAGTCGTCGCGCCTTCCTACGAGTCTAATAATTCTAGCTTGGGGGATGTGAAAGCGGCCTCTGCACGCCGACACGTCCCTCGCCTATTTTCCCCTTGACTTCCCAGGAACCAAGGCATCAAGGACCACACTTTTTCTGTTTCGTAAATACCCGCCTTCGCACTCCCAATTCACGTTTCATTAAATTAAAATAAATAAACAAATAAAATAAATTAATAATAACATGTGGGCTTCGGACTTCATTGTGGGCTTCGGGTTTTCACCGTTGTTAGGTTTCAAGGTGGGTTAACTTTCTTTTGGGTTGGGCTTTCAATTGTTTGGGTTTTGGTTTGCGTAAGACTGTCTGTTTAGGGCTTACTGTTTTGTCTGTTTAGGGCTTTCTGTTTCGAGTGTTTTACTGTTTCATTTTTTTTCTTTTTTGTTTATTTGTTTGTTTGTTTTGTAATTTTTATTTTTGTAATTATTTTTATTTTTGTTGTGTTTTTTGTGTTTTTTTTTTTTGTTGTGGTTTATATTTACTTTAGTACCTTTCATTTCTTGTTATGACATTGCTTGTTCCTAATTTTTAAACATTGAGGACAATGTTCATTTCTAGGTTTGGGGGTATTGGAGTTTAGCATGTAAAATTGGTTTTTCCTTAATTTAATTAATTATTTTTTTTATTTGCTTGTTTTTATTTTTATTTTATTTTGTTAAGTCTTGCTTTAATTTTGATTTTGATTTTGATTTTGATTTTATTCACTTTCCGAACACATTTGATGAGATTGTGATAAATGTTTGCATGACTTAAATGAAAATTGAATTTTATTTATTATTTATTTTTTTTTCCTTGTAAATTTTTATTGTAAAAAAAAAAAAAATTTAATTAATTGATTAATTTGGCATCGTTCTAGCATGATATGTTCGAAACCTTCTTTGCACTTGCCATTTGTTTCATAATTCTCCAATTAAAGGATTTGCATGACCCAAAGAATTGTATCAAGCATAAATTAGACTTATATAACCATAAATGTGAGCTTTTGAGCCTTGTGCTTCATTTCATGAGTGTTATACACATACTCTTATTTTCTTGTCATCAAAGTTGTTGTTTGATCTCATTATTCATTGATTTGGTTGAATACTTAAAAGTCATTCATTCTTTTGCAATTCGATTTCATGACATTTAAGAAATGATATTAGGCCCTCTTTGGATCGTTTGTACCTTTCAAGCTAACCTTATGCATGCTTAAGCATGATTTTCCATTGTTAACCATTTTGAGCCTACATGTAAACCTTTTCTTTCATTTACCAATTATATTTCCTTGCCTTAGCTTGAAAAACAAATATTTACCTTTCTAAGGAACTCATGAGCTTTAATTGGGATGTGTTTTTCATACTAAGTTTAGGAATTGGTGTTACATTTTGAAGAAAAAAAAAAAATTCACACAATTGGTGAAAGAAAAGAGAAAAGTTGTGATTAAGTGGTGGTTGAATGAAATTTCATTTTTGGGTTTCATTTTTGGGCCTTCAAAATAAATTGGTGTTTAAGGAAAGGAGTATGAATCATTGTAAATGAAGGTATAAGGAGTTTTGATCGCGTAAAAGAAAAAATCTAATCGTGATGATTCGAAGTCTTGTAAACAATTGTTTTATGCTCTTATATTTTGAGTTTCTTGGACTTTGTTTTATCCATACCCTTCATTTCTTACTCACCTTACACCCTTGGCCCCATTACAACCTATGCTAAAGACCTAAATTGATCTTAAATGTCATGTGGTTGAATTGCATTCATTTTTTCTACTTTTAAGTGTTTGGCATCCTTCTTGAGATCATATTAATGCAAGTCCTTCATCTTTTTATTTCGAGTTAAGTCCTTATGGTTTAACTCTAACCTCATGTTTATAACTGAGTATTGCATTGTAGCCCTCTTCCGAGTGATTCATTTGTGAGAGGACAACTTTGGTGAGATTTGAAGTTGCATTTGTGCTTGGTATGATTTTTGAAATTGTGTGGAAACTAAGATTGGGGAATTTGTTGCATTTGGCTATCACACTACTACACTTTGAGCATATTATGTTTTGAACTTTGCCGCTTTGTGAATAATGTCTAAAATTGAGCTTTTATTGTCAAAACGTTTAAGTCATGTGTATGAGTCATTTCTCTTCACAAAATGTTCGGAAAGATTGTTTTGAGTTTTTATTTTGATTTTGTTTTTTTGTGTTTTTTGTGTTTTGTGTTTTGTTTTTATTTTTATGTTTGTTTTTGGTTTTGGTTTTGCTTAAGAACTAACAAATCTAATAAGTTTTCTAACCATTTTGTTTTGTAGAGTTAGAAAAACGTTTGTGGGTATCGTAACTGTTAAACCCTCAGGAGACACAACTCCTCCTACTAGGGATGCCTAGAGGTTTAAAGGCTTGTTGCATTCGCTCAATGCAATCGAGTTACCTACGAAAGTGGTCTAGTTAACTTCTTGTTTTGTTTTTAACTTTGTTTTGTGTTGTTTTGCTCGAGGACTAGCAAAATCTAGGTTTGGGGGTATTTGATCGGTTCATAATTGTATATCATTTTGTACCCTTCTAGCTTATGATTTGGTTATGTTTTTTAGTTAAACTTGTGCTTTTAATCCTTTTTGTGTTTATCTTTCAGTTCATTGAGCTTTAGGTAATAATGAGGGCTTTGGATAGTAAATGATGCAATCCATGCATGTTAGGGCCTAATTTGGATGAATGGATGAAGAGCTTAAAGACAAACTCAATTTTGGCTACAGTCCCCTGCCAGCCCAGTTTCGTAGGTCATATTGCAAGCTTTGTTTCAGCAACCTACATAGCTCGGATGAGGCCACATTCTTCATGAAAGTTGTTCCAATGGGTGTATACTATAACATATCCAAAATTCAGCCCCATTAAATAAATATGGAGTCTGTTACCTAGCAAACACAGAACCATGCTCAGGATGGATTTTATCAGCGCGCAAAATGAGTTAGCAATTTGTTTTGGCCTTAACTTCCTCCTCCGACCTTGGATTGGCCCAAATGATATATGGCTGGAAAGAAGACATTCTGAACTTCAAGTTTGAGTGCTTAAAGTCTTAATTTGCTTAAGGGAAGCCCAATTCGTAAGCCCTTGAAGTTTCTGGTCATGCTGACCTCAGGATGAGCTATTATTTCTGGTTGGAAGCTTGGTCATGGTGACATGAAGATGAGCTAGGGCTGCTGGTGGGATTTATTAGTGAAGTGCATCAACCATTTCAGATTTTATAATGGAAGTGTTGTATGCATTAGTGAAGTGCATCAACCATTTCAGATTTTATAAAACAAGTGTTGTATGCATTAGCCATACTTAATTCAGATTTTCAGCTTCCTTAGGCCTATATATAGTGAGGTTTCCCAAGCTTGTAAACACACCCCAAGGGGGGGAGCTCTCAAACACTTCTCTAGAGCTCCCTTCCCTTCTCTCCCTCAAATTCTCTTAATTTTCCTTTCTAGTTCTCAATTGATTGTAACAAAAATCCTTTTACTAAATTTTCCTTTAAGTCTTTCCAAGTTCTACTTTAATTTTCATTGTTATGTAAATTCTTTTCTTTAGTTTCAAGTTTGATTAGTTTCCAAGTTTCAATTATGGTTCATGTTCTTATTCATTATGCTTATAAGTTAATATGCTAGTTTGAATGATTGATCACCATTTAGGCTTGCATGTTAGCTATCTTGGTTTGAATTAAGAGTATACACCATGCTTTAATTCGAATTGAACTATGAATAGGAAGAGTATGTATGGACATTCGACAACAGGGATTAGATACATGCTTGGTTGTTTAAATTGTTCTTCTATGCTTAATGGGTTCCTAATGCTTAATTTTAGGTTAGACAACAAATGATCAAATTAGGGAATTAGGAACACAAGGTTATGACCAAACACCATGGCTTAATCATACATTAGCTAGAATCAATCCGTTAATCTAATTGAACTTGGGAACTTATCTGCTTGAGTTAGTTATTTTCTTTCTTCCTTGTTTCATTTATTTCCTTTCTTTTTCATTTCTGTTTTGTGTAGGAGAAATGAATTGGATCATTCAATCACCAATCCTCGTGGGATCGACCTCGCACTTACATATGCTATACTACCAAACGGCTCGTGCACTTGCGAGTATCACAAGTTGAGGATGCAACTGAATCCATTTTGGTGCAGCTGTATCGACACAACAACGAGCCCAGGCACGAGCCCAAGCACGGCCCATTTAGCTTTTTTTTTTTCTTTCTCAAAAAGTAAAAATGCAATAATTTGACATCTAATGTCATTGTTTATATGTTTAAAAAAATATATATTCATAAACATATATTTGATGTCTTTCATTTTAGGGAAATTACTTGGGTCCTTAGTTAATTAAACATATCAACTACAAATTAATTAAACAACATTGGACTTGATATCTAATCAATACATATGACATATACGTTTCTCCTATAATCAAAGCAAAACATTTCTTCACATATAAAATAATAAGTTGTTTAAAGATGAAAAGTTCAAGTGGACTTTGTGGAGTTGGACACTTTTTGCCCTTCGCCCCTTCATATTGTTTGGATGTTTGATTGATTAATGTTTTCAAATAGTTCATAATTTCTTGCCTCAAATGATATTTTTAATGTTTATAATTTGAATTATCTAGTGGAAAAAAAAATCAAGTGAAAAAAAATCAAATTAAATGGGTTGGTTCTTGGGCCCGAGTATGGCACGAGCACGGGCACGGCACGAGCCCGGCCCGGCCCGTTTGAATATGGACATGGGCTTTGGGCCGGGCCGGGATAAATGATTTTATTAAATGGACCGGCACGGCACGGCCCGATAAATTAAATGGGTCGGCCCGGCATGACACGAAAATGTTAAAAGCACGAGTTTAAATGGGACGGGCCGGCCCGGCACGGCCCGTTTGACACCTCTAGTCAGGAATAGACCTAAGTGTTATATTGTGGCAAAACTTATCTTGACTTTCTTCAAAACTTCACAAGGTTGGTCAAATGAAGATTTGATCTAGAGGCATTTCTAAAACAACTAGTCTTCATTTTGGTGGAAAAAACATGAACAAGAGTTGTAAATCATTGTACAAAGAACAAGCAATATTAATGATTTATGGAAGTAGAGTTTTCGCTTACAACTTTCGTTAATGTGAGTTAATTTGGAAGTAGAGTTTTTTTGCTTATGTTTGATTAGGTTTAAATATGGTGAGTATGGTGTCACAATTAAAATTACATTTGTTTTACAATTCAATATATTCTTTTTAGTCATTTTATATTAGGGTAAATTGATAATTCAATAAATAATTTGATAATAGATGTAATCAGTTAATTACATGTGATAAAGCACCGACCAAAATCATCCAATATTAATGACCGTTGGGGAAGTTGGCACAATCCAAAACCCATTAATGACACCCAACTCGAAACCTCAACTGTACCAATTAATGCCTTTTCCAGTCTCTATTGTCACGCTTTCTCCCTTCAATGATTCAATCACAGCTTCATCATCATAGCTTTATTTTCTCACCGCCATTGCACTCTCTGGTGCCTTGCTAGTAGCTAGCTTCAACTTCTCAGCATTATATCCACCGCCAACTACAATGCCTGCCCTTGGACGGCTAGGAATTTAAGTGAACGACCCAATACACTTTTATGACCAATGCTTTGTAGTTTCCGACAAGGTTGGTTTTATTGACCTCTCTCTCTCTCTCTCTCTCTCTCTCTCTCTCTCTCTCTCTCGTATCTTTATTTAATTGCTAACTTGTACCAAGTGTTTTTGAAGTTTATGGTTGGGTAGATGAACAACCTCAGGCGGACATAACAAAGATATATTTTGAATATTTGGGTTTCTTATTTTGGCATGTTCTTTGAAACTCTTAAACAGAGAAAGAGACCTGCATGTTTTTCTTGTTTGTCTGATTTTGCTGAATTTGGGTAGGAACAAAGCTTGATTGGTGGGTCTGAAAATCTGAGTGAAAAGACCAAATACAGTGCTATTTATAGGAGGCAGATTTTTGTCATTTCAAGCATAGATTTCAGCAGTGTGTATAGGGAGAGAGATACATATAAAAATCAAAGGTGGGTTGTTCTAGAGATCTATCTAGAGATTGGAATTATAGAAGAACCTGTATAAAGCAGGTGCATTTGTTTGATACCTTAGGGGAATTTGAGTTTTCTCTGTTATTGTTGATAGTGTGATTTTACTTGGATATAGATGGTGGGGAGCATTGAGACTTTGAATCGTAATTTGTACTCAAATGGATCTATTCAGAACTGTAATAGTTTGGAAGAGAAACTTGATGAGCTCCGGAGCCGCCTTGGCAAGGGTAATGGTGATCCATTGAGAATTGTTGGTGTTGGGGCAGGCGCTTGGGGCAGTGTTTTTGCCGCTGTGTTGCAAGATAGCTATGGTCAGTTTCGAGACAAGGTCCAAATAAGGATATGGAGAAGACCAGGAAGAGCTGTTGATAAAGCAACAGCTGAACATCTTTTTGAAGTGATCAATTCAAGGGAGGATGTATTGAGGAGGTTGATCCGGCGCTGTGCGTATTTGAAATATGTGGAGGCAAGGCTGGGGGATCGAACACTTTATGCAGATGAGATTTTGAAAGATGGATTTTGTTTGAACATGATCGATACGCCACTGTGTCCTTTGAAGGTTGTAACCAGTTTGCAGGAGGCTGTTTGGGATGCTGATATTGTGGTGAATGGCTTGCCTTCTACTGAAACACAAGAGGTGTTTGAAGAGATTAGTAATTATTGGAAGGAAAGAATCACAGATCCTATTATCATCTCTCTGGCAAAAGGTATAGAGGCTGCACTAGAGCCTCTCCCGCATATCATAACTCCCACGCAAATGATTAACCGGGCAAGTATGTTTATCTTCTTTTAAATTTAACTGTCAACCTCTAGTATCTTGGCTTTAAATTTTCAGTGAGGTGGAAAAAAGGAAGGAGAGATGGTTTTTTTGGTTTGGTTTTATCTTTAGCTGATATAGTAAATGTGAGTCAATTTTGGGGAGTGGACAATCTTATAAAACTTTGCAAGCAAATGTGAGGGTTTTATCTTTAGCCAAATTAGTAAATGTGAGTCAATTCTTGGTGTTTGTTCTGAAATGTTTTCTTTAAGAATGATAACTTTTCCAATCTTATGTTATATTGAAGTCCTGATCAAAACACAGTCAAGAAAAAACTATTCTGTATAAGGATTTTTACAAAATCTACCAAGCAGAAAAAACTATTCTGCTAAAAAAAACTCTATAAACCGTCAATGAAAATGGAGCCTCAAGAAAAAATTGAGCTTATCAATTCAAAAGCTGGAGAAATGCAATCAGCAATATAGACTCCTTAGTGCACCCAAAGCCGAGTTGGTATGCTAGATAAGATAGAGATCAAGGGACAAATTCTTCTTGTTTTCTTTGTATCATGAAGTCGCATCTTACACCTTACACCAGATAATATATGCTGATTGTTTAAACTGATAAATATTAGGTTTGCTTCACAAATTTAATTTCATATTCTTTTCTATATGCCCGGCAGCTGGTGTACCTATAGAGAACATACTTTATCTGGGTGGCCCAAATATTGCCTCAGAGATCTACAACAAGGAATACGCTAATGCTCGAATATGCGGAGCTGAGAAGTGGAGAAAACCACTTGCAAAGTTTTTAAGGCAACCCCATTTTATTGTCTGGGACAATAGTGATCTAGTTACACATGAAGTCATGGGTGGCTTAAAGAATGTCTATGCCATTGGAGCAGGTAAGTCTCAGGTTCATTCTGATAAATATATCTCATACAATAAATGCAGCATCTAAATCGTCCAACCTCTCAAATCTAATAAAAAGAAATGAGATGTCTGATATTCTGCTTTGTAATTGGTGTTCAGCTTCATTTAAATAGTGGTAACTGTTGTTCAGCTTTTCGGAGCTTCATACACCTGATACTGTATAAATGAGGACAGATTTGAAGATGTAGTGATTTTGCAAAAACAAGACACTATATCAAATAAAAGCAACAATAATTCTCCTAGAGTGCATATGTTAGATTCAGATGACAGACTTACTGGGACAACATTGATTTATGCTAAGAGGGATAAGTTTAGATTTAAATCAGAGGTTATCCTGAATCCCTGCCCTGATTGATGAGCTGGCATTACAGTTTCACATGGAATAATTACAATTGGCTGTTCATACACTGCCAGAAAATTCTTACCAGGACAAACATGAAATTTGTTGTATGAGAACAGTAGTTGGCCTGCATTCTTATAGAAGCTTCTGGGAATAGTGATATCAATAAAATCTAAAGTTATATGCTATAATATTGGATTGGAATATCATAGCATATTATAAATGAATTCTTCTGGTTTGCAACTTACCTCCGTTTTTCATTTCAATTATCTCAGGGATGGTAGCAGCCCTCACAAAGGAGAGTGCTACCAGCAAATCTGTATATTTTGCACATTGTACCTCAGAGATGATCTTTATTACTCATTTGTTGGCGGAAGAGCCTGAGAAACTTGCTGGGCCTTTGCTGGCTGACACATACGTAACCTTGTTGAAAGGCCGTAATGCATGGTACGGGCAAATGCTAGCCAAAGGGGAACTAAATCGGGATATGGGTGAGAATATCAGTGGAAAAGGAATGATTCAGGTACCGATTGTGAATTACTCTTTCCTTCTAAAACCGCTGTAAGATGCATTCATTTTAAGCTATAAAGGCATTCGCCACATTTAGAAAGCGATGGTACTAGTTAGGGTGCCTTTAGAACCAGCCTGAAGTAGGAACAAATGCTCAAAATCATGATACTTATATTGGTTTATTTGGAACTGTGAAATAAATCTTTAAGATGTAGAAACTTTTTATGTTCGTCCACACTGCCTAATTATTAGCAAAAACAATGATACAATTTATACTGCTTTAGTGAAGATAGATAGTTCTCACTCAATGCTGGAAATGACTCATGCAGATGGCAAAGAAATGTGTTTTTATTCATTTATAAGTTATCAATAATTTCATTTCTCATTGATCAATAACCCCTGAGCCTCTCTGCTTCTAGGGTGTTTCTGCAGTCAAAGCATTTTATGAACTTCTCAGTCAGTCGAGCCTAAATGTATTGCATCCTGAAGAAAACAAGCCAGTTGCTCCTGTGGAGCTCTGCCCCATCTTGAAGACGCTATATAAAATATTGATAACAAGGTAATTTCCGGCCAACTTGTAATCCATTTTCTTACCTGAAGGCTTTTATTTTGTCATACATAAGGGATAAAAAATATTCACCATGATAAATTATACTAAGAGGCGTTTGTGTGATCCGAAAGATCACCCTGCATTACTTGGTATAACCTAAATCTTGTTTGGCAATTGTCTTGACCTGCCACGAAGTTTTGTGTTCCTCCTCCCCTTCTATTCTTAAATTTTGTGCCTATGCATCTGCAAATTAAGGCTAGATTGTGTCTTTTTTGTTAATTTACAAGTATATCATTCAACCATGCGTATTGCTTGATCTCCAGGGAGCAATCATCACAAGCTATTCTTCAAGCGTTGAGGGATGAAAACTTGAATGATCCCAGGGAACGCATTGAGATTGCACAGAGCCATGTCTTCTATAGGCCCTCACTTCTTGGGCAGCCTTTGACTAGTTTTCCATTGCAAGATAAAGTGGCAATATAACCTTGTGGAAGCATGGTATTATTGGACTTGCTTGGTGAAAACAAGCGCATTGGTTTTCGATACATGTTTAATTTGATAAATATATAATATATATGATAGTTGAGTAATGGACTGAAGAGGAGCAAGTCGTTGTAATCTGCAATCTGCAATCTGTTTGGTGGCTCTGGTTGATTTGCATGTGGCACACTAATGCAATGGCAAACCCGAAAACTTCTCTATAAGGTGCAGCAAACCGAAACTTCTCTACCCTTGCTTTTCTGCTGTGAAGTTGCCTTCAGCCCAAGTGATTTTCATAACAGTTGAGTTTAAGAAGTTGCAATTGCCAAGACGGTTGTATAGGGAGCTGGATTTACATTGTATTGTGCGTTATATTATAAGATGCAAAAACCGATGTATCTCATATTTGTATAGACCTGCCATGGAAACAGAAAAACTTCCTTTTCCCCTCTTTTTCTTCTGTGTGCACTGCTGCCTAAAATAGTTCATGTGCTTTACGTAACAATACATATACAGTGAATTAGCTCAAGCCCTTGGAACTGGAAGAATGTAAAAGCTTTCTTCTTCTTTTTCTCGTCAATAGCGACATGATATATCACCAAGTTGATCAAAACCTCTGTCCAAATCCATTGAAAATAACTTCCATGAAATCCCAATTGGCCCAAGCAAAGGACTCTAGGTCTTGATTTTGATTGTTGAGCCCTTCTCAAAGACATTGGTCATGTGTGGCAGAAGATCCCTCAACGCTGATAGAGTAGTCTACTTCGATCTTGTATGGGAAATCCAAGAAATATACAAGTCATTTTTAAGAGGGAATGCCAGGGCACAGGAACTAGGAGGTGGTGTTGGTGTTTAGGCCCAGGTTTTGGGTTCACCCGTCACACCAAAAAATTACTCGATTTGAAGAACGATCAAATCTGGCAGGCGAATACAGTGGAATTAGAGGGTCTGTTCAAGTAGAAGAGCAAAGTCATTCTGGCCCCCATGCTACCCAAATCCTTTCTAGCAGAAAAGATACGCAGCAGTAAGGGAGGGCACGATTAGCAGATTGAGCCATATCAATTCTTCTAACCCTCCTAGTGTCTTTTCATGGTATATGATAATTGAGAAAGTAAAGAACAAAAAGGGCATAAGAGAGGAGGGATTAAAAAACCACGAAACTATACACATGGTAGATTATCTTCCAAACTTCGGAGAAAATTAACTGATTGTATACAACCATGAATCTTCACCCCTTATGTACCACTTCTCTAATAGTGATAGGAGTCCACCAATACAATGGATCTCACCTCTATTAAGAGGTCGCACATAAGATGGTCTATAAATGCGATCTCCATCGCATTTCCCTTGTTATATTGCTACATTTTAAAACCGCACATCAACCATAGGATCTGGATTGGGAAGTGTACAGGTAGCGGACATATACGGACACTTAACTTGCAATCAGTTGCGTTTAGTTACATTAATTTTCGTTAATGTTCTGAATTCAAGGTAGAATCATTGCAAACTTGAAAAATAAAATTTACCGTCCTTGTCCAGCAAAGAGCCAGTGCTTGATAGATAAAACAAAATGTCTGCCCTAAAGAAAGACTGACCCAAAACCAACCACCATTACACTTTACTGCTAGAAAAATAATCATAAGCTCCAAAACACGTTCAGCTCAATAAAATAAGAATAGAATATGGATTAAATAGAGAGGTTAACAGAAATGAAAAAGTTGTATACTGTCAAAATTATGACCGGACCATTTCAGTAAACACATGATACATGCAACAATTTAGAGCACAGAAAATTCAGGCCTGACTAGTGATATCCATAGCTTGCAGTATGATCCGGTAAAGGCGGTTTGCTTTCTTTTCCTCTCAATGGCAATACAGTCTAACTACTGAGTCTGCACCCGCAGTGAACAACCATGGCTGCCTTGGATGGAATTTACAGTCCATTACACCTGCATACAACCAGTCAATAAAAGATTTAGGTTTTATTTTTAGTTTGAATTACACCCAGAAACTGAGTTGACTCTAAATTTGGCCTGCAACTCTGCATGTTCTATTCGCCAACTCCTAATTGCATATTATCAAATCCGAATTCTAGAGAAGGGACCTTGAACATATCATACGTTAAAAAACATTCACGCTGGTGAAAGTATGTTTAATATACTGCCCAGCATTCAGTAAACCTTTTTACCCAATCACTGGCAGCATTTCTTTCATCTTGTTAAAATACCCAACAGAATACAAACAAAAGAAAGCTATAAGGCGCACCTCTCCCATTTGTGCTCGAATGACCTCGGAGTATTTCCAATGGAACAATAAGAGGGTTCTGGTTAAGATCTGAATAAACCATGCCATGGAAAACATATGCGGTGCAATCATCTGAGCATGTTGCAAACAGTGGGTATGAGCGATGGAAAGACACATTGTTGATGTCCTTCTGATGCAACCTGATAAATGTTCAAAATGTCAGAAGAAAAACAATATATGAGCAAAAATCAGGCAAATAGAATTTGATGTGTATGCATATTTGGTTTGATGTTTGTGTATCTATTAGATAACATCTCCAGAAATCTACACATTATCCATTTCAGAGATTGTAAAATTGAAAGTAAACCAGTGTCTTGCAAGAAAGTATTAACCCCCTCTCCAAACAACCAAAAGAAAAGACCCTACAATTCATTTATTTATTTTGCATAATTATTTGAAAAATAAATGTATGACATACTTGAGAGTTTTGTAGGGTTTAGATGAAAGGTCCATGTCGAACCAACATAGTTTTCCTTCTCCGCTCCCCACAATTATATGATCACCTGCATTAACAGTACAACCCAGATAAATCAGAGTACAGTTCACACACAACTGTTATGAAGAATAGAACAAAGAATGGACTCAATCCATTCAGTTGAATATAGTTAGAAAAATTTAATTAATAAAAAATAAATAAATAAAATTAAAAAAACTACCAGAAGGATGAACTGCAATAGAGGAGATTTCACGTAGTCCGGTCTCAAGTTTTTTGACAAGCTTTCCCTCCTTCACCAGATCGTAAACACGAATAATCTTCTTTGTTGAAATGAAGAAGAAGGAACGTGTAGGATGAAAAACTGAAGTAACTGCAGGCCCTTGCAACTTGAATGAAAGCGTCTGGGTAAACTTCTTAGAGAGCTTGTGTATAAAAATAGCTCTTGATTCACGTAAAGCCAAAGTCAAGAAAATCTGAGGAGATGACTAATTTGATATAACTTTGTTTTGTTATCAGAAATTTAATAATAACTCATGTACAAACAACAAATATAAACCTCATTTCCCATACATGTCTAAGAAATAAAAACACATGCCTAAACCCATCTGTGTCGTGCTTAAAGTAGCATATAATATAAAAATATGTGTAAATATGTGCAAAAAGGATATCCGCTGGCATCACTGTCGAAAGGTAGTCTCCTTTACGATGCCATTCTACTGAAGTCACGGTCTGCATGAGCCCAACAAAGAAAGCAGTTAGAATTCTTTGTAGAAAGACCAACCTTCTAATCTTGACTTCAGCTTAAGAAACTTATAAACTTGCACAACCACAAATAAATTGGTGAAGGAAAAGGCCAATTTACCTTGGAGTGCCTTAACCTGATTCCCTCGAGTTCATCATCTTGAAGCCAGCTTACACTGGATGCTGTTTTGCCTATGTAAGCAGAACATATTTTGGAAAGGTTAGAAACCATTCATTTGATATATGATACTGAAAGCTATCATGATCTCACACTGACCAGAGTCATCTGGCATAGGCATCTCAACAGAGAGAAGTTCTTTAGTACTTTTCTGTACTTCTTCATTCCCACGACCAGTGTTCAAAAGAAGTACGTCTTGTCCCCTAAAATTTACCAACGGTTAATTTACAGTTAGGTAGCAAGATCCCCAGTGAAACAAATGTAAATGAAAAAAAAACCCAAAAATAAATGCAGCCTTACGCAGAGACAGCCAATATAGAATGCTCGGGATTAGGATTCCAAGATACATATTTGACGGCTTCACCAATCTTCCAGTGTTTTAGACATCTACCAGTTTCAACCTCCCAAATACGCACAGTTCCATCCAATGAACCTGTAAGAAGAACAGATGATGAGACCTACATCCGATTTCAATTACGTTACTGAATGCAGCAAAGAATTAGGAATGTCATCCACACCTGATGCAATCCACTGCCCTGAAGCTTCTACAGAAATTGATGTAACTGCATCTCCGTGACCTCTATACTCAAGATAACATGATACAGGGTAAGGCTTGAGATCATTTCGGTTTGGTAGCTTGGGCTTCAGAGACTCAGGATCGATATTAAGCTGGAACATAAAAGGATATACTTTGAATAATTTGATCCTTGTCCTCATATGACTATAAGTAGATTTGTACAAATTGAAACATCTTGCAAAACAATCAAAACCTGAACAAATAATCACTACGGAATCTTTTCCTCAATCAGGATTATTCACTTACGCGTTTTTTCCGGACTCTGGGGCACAAATATAGATCCAAACATCTTTCAAAGCATTCCTTAACAGCATTCTCATATGCAGGGATGCTTCTCATAGATGTAAACCTACCGAATATGATAATAGTGTGCTTATTAGATGCTGAAATATCAGAAAGAGTAGCAAATTACAATTAGTCCAAATTTCAAGTCACATTGAATATTACCTTTTAGGTATAAATTTAGGACGGTCTTCCTCGTACATTAACTGATAAGAATTGATCTCTTCTTGTGTTGGGATGTATTCTAAAGAAGGATTGAAGGACTCCTCATGACCTAAATGCAAAAAATAATTTTAAGCTTTCCATCAAGTCTCAAGTTACTTCATGCCAGCTCTATATCTGACTTTTCACAATCCTCAGAATATGGATGAAAATTAATACCAGGCAATTTTGGTTTTGGTGCAGGAATGTAAGATAGATGATCGTTCTTTCCCGTTGAATTAGAGTCATCTCCCCACAAGGGATAAACACTTTCTTCTTCTTCTTCCTCCTCTTTGGACTTTTTAGGCTTAATTAAACCCTTACGAATGGCCAACTTGATCTTATTAACCTGTAGATTCATCAGAAGAAGTGCAGAAGACGGACAGGAAACCATGTTAAATTAAAATAATAATAAAAATAAGTTTTCCAATCAAACAAACTCTAGTACATTTGTTTAACTCAGCAGCTGAGTTGAAAAGAAAATATAAAACTACAGAAGAAAGAAAAAGGAAAGAAAACACCCAACAGGAGCAATACATTAAAAATCCCTTACCAGTTTACTTTCAGATTTTGAAGGAATGAATCGTCTCTTGGGTTCAGGTGCATTTGACAGTGGATGCTTGGAGTCATCCCATTTAAACCAATCAACATATGGCTGCACTTCAAACATGGAGAATTTTACTTCAACTTAAAATGAGGAATTCATTTGTAAGAAAGTTCCTATAAATAGCCATGTACTACAGTCATATGAATATTACTATTTAAACAATGAGAATATCATATTAATTAGAATTGGATGAGTTTTATCTACAGACCGCATAAGGATCAAAGTCACGATGCGGAGCCTTTCCTTTGAGCAATCTACTTATAGATTTGATATCTTCTTTCGTGAGTTCTACATCCTCATCGTTATATTCATCATAAATTTTGCGCCTGAAAAGTAACAAAACCAGAGTAAACAATATACACTTGAAAATTGTAGATATTTAACATCCTTTAATTGAATGCTATCAACATATTAGAAATAAAAGCACACCAGTTCTTTGAATCATCAGCACTAGCAAGAAAGGATTGCAATTTATCTTCTTTTTCCTTCTTCTTTATCTTCTTCCCTGTAATGTCATAACCAATATGTTTCTCATCCCGATACCACTCCAAGGGGACATCACCAACTGTATTTCGAGGAACCACCTATTAAAAACAGAAAAAAAGGAGAGAGAAGTCACTTGAGTGCATTCAGGTAACTATATCATATAAAATCACATTTAATTTGCTTATGACAAGAATGAAACAACAGACCTCATCTTCAGATGAATCACTCTCCTCAACTCCTTCATGAAGTTCAGAACTATCACTTTCATCATCATTACCATGATCATTGGCCAAGTGATCATTGTTGCTTGTGTTGAGAACGTCCTGCCACGGTTATAGTTAAAAATATTAACACACAGTCAAAACAACAAACTTCTTGAATCAAACTGGCTTCATTGTTCTACCAAATCATGGAAATTAATCTTACCTATAGTGTAGCTTTATAATATTTGAAATCAAAACAACAGCTCAAATGGCATCGAAAAATGAGCCATATCTTTACATCTTTAAAACTTTTTTTTTTCTTCATATTTCCACTAACCTCATTTCCAGAGGAACCACTCTCTTCATCTTCTGAGTCTGAGCCTCTGATTGATGGATAATCATCAGAGTCATATCCTTCGCTATCAGACATATCCTATAATCACAAAAAACTAACTCTTTTATGTACTTGAAAACAAAGTTCAGTAGTAGGAAAAAGAAACAGGGTAATTCCTTATGTCAAATTGTAGGTTCTATTGAAAACTTTTCAATTTGGCATTAGAATCAATGATCACAATCTAAACCCAAAAAAATGCGAAACACTCGTAATTAAACTAAATTGTTGTGCAAATAATAGAGCCGGGATTCAAAATTGCGGCGTGCTGATCTTCAAAACCACTTCTTTTTAACCTTCCCAAAATTACATTTACTCATTTTCATATCTATATACATATACAAAAACTTCACCGTACAACAAGAAGCAAAGTTTTGAAAAAAAGAAGAAAACGCATACGCCTAGCCAGACGAGAGAAGCAGAAAATGGATAGAAGCAGGCGGGAAGAAATTGAAGGCATACCTCTGGTTTTCTGGGGCAGCGGCTGCAAACTCCTCTCTTCTCTTTCTCTTTCTCTCTCTTCCCCTTCTCCTCAATCAGAGACTAAAGCTGAAAAACCCTAAACCCCAGGGTAAGAGAAGAGACGAGAGAGGCTTAAGTTTTGGGGAGGCGCTGCGCTGATGTTTAATGAATGAATTTTTCATATTACCGAAAATACCCTTCAACAACTTTGGAATTTACATCAATTGCCCCAAAGTATATTCACGTCTCTCTTCCTCCTTTTCTCTTCAGTGCAGAGCTCAGTTTCTCTCCTCCATCTCTTCCAAACTTTCTTGGCTTAATTATACAAATGCCTATTGAAACTTCGGTCAAATCCCATTTTGCCCCTTCAAATTCAAAATGGCCCACTTTCATCCTTTGACTGATGTTTGATAACCCACTTTACCTCATGCCGTCAACTCCATCCAAAAGTATGTAAACTTTGATGATGTGGCATGAGTGTTTTTGTAATTTTGTACACATGGACCATTATCTACCAATTGAGTGGGTGACGTGGCAAGTGGAGCCCATCTCCATATAAATAAAAATATAATTAAATATTCTAATAATCAATAATTAAATAAAGCATAAAAAATCTTTATATTGTAAATTAATTATAAATTATAATATTATTTACTGTAGCACCCCCTGAAACTTCGGTCAAATCTTACTTAACTCCCCCCCCCCCCCCAAAGTTAAAATGACTCACTTAACCCCCTTGACCGTGGTTTTGTGTTCCACTTTCCGCCCCACCGTTAACGCCTTCCAAAAGATCGTCAAAAAAGCTAACGTGGTAGGGTCATTATGGTAAAAGCCACAATAATAAAAATTCAAAAATCCAAAAGAAAAAAGAAACAAAAATTTTAAAAATTGAAGTATTAGTACGGAAAAAAAAAAATGGCATCACAGCCCCGACCTTCATCCCTACGGCCACCATCTCCCCTAATCTTTCCCAAGCTGCCCACATCACCCTGAAGTTGAACTTCATCCCCACCCTCAACCCCCCCATGGTAGACCACACCCCAGCACACACCGATCTGCCACACTTTCCCCTACAAACTTGGCAACCACCATCCCCCCACTAGATCCAATCATTAACAGCCCATAACCAATACACAACCAATTCGCCACACAACAAATGGATCAAAACCCATGAATACCCAGAAACCAAAAGCAAAAAACCTCATATGTATGCTATCTCCTTTTAGGAGATTAGCATGTTAATTAAGGGAGTAGGGGTAGCACCATCCCTTCCTCTTCATCTCTTTTTCCCATCACAGGTGACCGATCCCCACAACTCAACAACGTAGGCCCCCTCACCATAGTCCAAAAGAGGAGATTGAGAGGTTTTGAAGAAAAGTAAAAAAGAGAGAGATTGAGGGGCGGCAGATCTGGATTATATGCCTCTTGATTCTTGCTTGTTCTTGAAGTTGGGCGTCGATGGTTGAGATTGGATTGCGATGGTGATAGGGCTTGAATTTGGGGTGGGCTAGTGCGGTTGGGTTTGCTGATGGAGTGGTGGTGGGATGTGGAGAACATGGTGGCTATTGGCTTTAATTTTTTATTTTAATTTAGGCTCTTATAAAGTTTTCTTTAAATTATTTTAAAAGGGGACATATGGATGAAATTACCAAAAAGCCTATGCCAAGTCATCATATTTAATAGAGTTTTGGATGGCGTTAACGGTGGGGGAAAAGTGGAACACAAAACCACGGTCAATGGGGTTAAGTGGGTCATTTTAACTTTTTAGAAGGGGGGGGGGGTTAGGTGGGATTTGACTGAAATTTCAGGGGGTGCTACAGTAAATAAGCCTAAAATAAAATAACAATAGGAAAAAAACAAAACAAAACAAAACCATCATCCTCACCCTCCCTCCCCAATGACCTATAATCTCTCAACCCACCCCAGCCTAATACCGTCCCCAATTCTCTGAGCCCCAACCCGTCGACCTTGTGCTTCTCTCTCTCTCTCTCTCTCTCTCTCTCTCTCTCTCTCTCTCTCTCTCTCTCTCTCTCTCTATGTTGTCCTTCTCACTCACTTCAACTAATTAATCATGACTCAATCCTCTTTTCACCATTTTGATGCAGCCACCTTGTGCTCAAGCACACCATTCAAAGCCGGTTGAGGTCGGGCCCGTCCTACTTCGAGATTAGTCTGGCTTCAGGCTCTCGGGGTCGGGGCAACGACAATGATATCTGAGACGAATCACTGCCATTGGTCTTGCTAGAGAACTTGAGGCAGAATCCAAAGCGGAAGGCCATGGACCCAGACAAGGTCAGGTTTTCGGGTCAGAGTTTGACATTTTAAGGAAATGGGTTCAGTCAAGGAAGTAAAACTAGTGGTGCATAGCTTGAATTGAATAAAGTTAATGCATATCTGAACATGTACTCAAAGTTTAGGTTTTAAAATCAATTTAGAAATTAATTTTTATTTTTTCTCTATGAATGTGGGTGGGTTCTTGTGACTGGCATGTTATGGTGGCGATGGTGGAGGTTTGAGATAGAGAGGCCAGGGGGTGGGTGGGGCTGGTGCAGGTTGAAGATGGTGGCTGATGTTTTTTTCTTAATGCTATTTTATTTTATTATAAATTTTAATTAATTTAAAATATAAATAATTTTGCATTATTTGTTTGTTATTTATGTGAAGGTGGGCTCTACTTGCCATGTCACCCACGCAATTGGTGGATAATGATCCATGTGTACGAAATTATGAAAACACCCATGCCACGTCATCAAAGTTAACAAACTTTTGGATAGAGTTGACGGAAGAGGGCAAAGTGAGTCACCAAATCTCGGTCAAGGGATTAAAGTGGACCATTTTGAGTTTTTTATTTTTGGGGAAGGGGGGCAAAGTGAGATTTGCCCAAAGTTTCAAGGGGCATTGGTGTAATTAAGCATACTTTCTTCAATTTAGGCACTCTTTGGAAGCCATTAGATTCATGTAAACATAATAATATGTTTATTTCTTCTCAATTTTGCTCTTTCCCTTTCTCCTTAATATCTAGGGTTTTAATGTCTTTCTATTTTATTCATTTTTATCTTTCTAATTGTTGTTGGTTTTTATGGCTTTTCCCTCATAATAGAAAAATATTTGAACTTGTTATATGAATGTATTTGAACTATCTCTTTTTGTTTCTCTCCAATTTCCTTCATTTTTATTGTTGGTTTTTGATTAATTTGTGGTTGTATTTGGTCTACGATGCATGGATACGATGGTTGAGGCTCGTATCCTGTATCAAATACATTGGAGGTTGTCGTTGTGAAGAACATGACAGAGTTTGTCATCCTTACCTTTTTTGAAACCAAAAGTTTCTAGCAGCATTTCTTCTTTTTTATGTATATTCTGCTTCTATATAAAGAAGCCCAGTGTCATCTCATCAATTCTTCTTCTTTCTCCATATATACCTCAAATCAATATCTCATATATTTTGGTTCTTAATTGAATTAATCTAGGGTGGCCCTAGGAGAGACATGCATGAATCTTCTTCTGGTTTTTCTTCTTTTATTGGGTATGCTCTCTATTCTCTATTCCCACACTTCTCTAAATCTGATCTGGTCTTATCCTTTTTGTTTCCACTTTCTTTTTGTTTAAATACTTCCCACTAGTTCACGTGAATGCTCTTGCTTTTGTTTCCACTTTCCACAAAAGCAAAAATAATAATATTATAATCAATATATAATTACATAAGGACTTGCAAAATAACATCAAGTTAACTAAACTACTCCTTAGTAGTTCATGTGAAGAACACCTTTGTTTAAAAAAGTTGTGTTTCTGCAAATTAATGATATTGTATGTTGAAGTTTCTTTATGTTCAGGAACATGAGTCATCCGAATAATAATGCAAGTACTCATGTTAATCCTACTGAGAATATTGAAATTTAGGTAGATATTGTGGAAGTATGTTAAAAGGCCTGAAAAACTGGGAAAATGAGGAGGAAATACTATGTTTGAATGTAATTATTGTCATAATACTTACAAAGGCTCCTACTCCATAGTCAAGCTTCATTTGTTGAAAATGTTGGGAAATGGGATTGCAGCTTGCAAAAAGGTTATTGATGAAGTTTATGCTGAAATGAAAAAAACTTGTGAGAGAATATGAATACATGTTGAAAAGTGCAGCTCTGAAACAAGTGTCTTTGCCCAATACTAGTTCTTTGTTTTGTTCTTCTGTGTCTAATGTTGAGCAAAAGAAGTGAAAGTGAATGAATGGCTTCTTGATAGAGCTTTTCAAAAAGAGAGTAGGAAACAATGTGATGCTGAAGTTGCATGGATGTTTTATACAAGTGAATTGTCCTTCCACCTTATAAGGAATCCACACTATTGAAACTCCTATCTTCATGCTTCTATGCTTCCAGGATATATTCCACCAGGTTACAATGCACTAAGAACTACTCTTTTGCAAATCATAGAAGAGCCACATTGGGCAGTGTTTACTAACAATCAAGAGTAGCACTAAAGGTGTAAGTATGTGTAGTGATGGTGGACAGATTTTCAAAGAAAACCATTTATTAAAATTATGGCAACTTGTGAAAACGAGTCTATGTTCTTGAAGGGAATTAATTGTGATGGAGAGTACAAGGAAAAACATTGTATTGCCAACTTCCTTATTGATTCCATTAAGGAAATTGGTTATCAAAATGTGGTTCAAGTAATCACTGACAATGTGCCAGTTTGTAGAGCTGTTGGATTACTTGTTGAGGCTAGATATCCCAATATCTTTTGGACCCAATTTGTGGTTCACACTATCAATCTTGCTTTGAAGAGCATACGCTCACCAAAACAAAATGATAATTGACATGGTAAATGTAGTTGTATTTCACGCATTGCTGATGATGTTTGGTTCATAATTTTTTTTTATTGTGAACCATAATATGAGATTGACTATGTATAAGGACTACTATTGATTTAAGATGCTTTTCATTGTTGAAACAAGGTTTGCTTCTACACTTGTGATGATTAGAAGATTTAAGGAGGTAAAGGAAGGTCTAGAACAAATGGTGATTAGTCCAAACTTGTCTTTATATAAAGAGGATCATGTTGGCAAAGCAAGAGTAGTGAAGGAAAAGATATTGGATGAATACTTTTGGGATGAGATTGATTATATACTTTCCTTTACAGCTTCTATATATTGTATTATTAGGATGGCTGACATAGATAAACCCTCTCTTCACTTGGTTTATAAGTGGTGGGATACCATGATAGAAAAGGTGGAGGTAGCTATCTATAGGAAAGAATACAAGCAACTACATGAACAAAGCAACTTCTTTGATGTGGTTAGGGGTCATCATTTGGCCCATGGGTTTATGAGTCAATAGGGGCCCGCCGAGCCTATAGAGAAAAAGCCCGGCCCAACCTTCGAGAAAAAGTCTGACCCGGTTTGTTAGTTAGTGGGTTGAGCTTAGGCTTGGGCTAAAGGGTTTAAAGCCCAACCTGACTTATAAACCTGGCCCGTTTAAGCCCAAAAAGGCCCAACCCGGCCCACAGGCCCACATATATAGGATTTTTTAGAGCCCAATATCTAGAATAGCTGCTATTTCTCTTATGCTTTCAAATTTTTTTTTTAGCTCAATACCTCTCCATATAAAAGTATCTATTACAGGTATCCCTTATCATCTCTAAACCTAAACTAGCCGCCCATTTCTCTCACCCGTCTCTCTCCCTAAATTCTATATGCATGTAAGAGAGAGCTTTGTCTCTCTCATCTCTCTCTTGCGCTCAAAGAGAGCTTTGTTGTGTTGACTGCTACGAAGACGATGACGTTGATGACTTCACGGCGAAGAGAAACACCATGGCATCTCCGACAAGCAGTTATCTGTCAATTCTTGCCATTGGGAAGAAGAAATATGAGTGTGTTTTCGTCTTTTTGAATCATTAACTCTCTGTACTTTATATTATTTATTCTTGTTCTTATATATAAAAAAAAGTATTATTGATTCTTGTACTTGGATGCTTGTTTAATAATAGATCTCTATACTTGGTATCAGAAAGGCAAAAGACAGACATGAGATCAGTTTTCTTTGATGTGAATTTCTTAGGTCTCTCATCTTTCCAATTGGATTCACATCTTTCTTAAAATTTATTGTGGCATTCACATCACTTGTTGGAAAAATATTCTGGCTATTAGCAGTAACAAACGAAGTCTTTTATGATTTTTGAGAGAACACTTTACACTTGGTTTCATCACTTATGAGATGCAACGACAAAAAATTGGAGATGTAATTTAAATTTGGTTTCAATTTAATTTTCTTTATTATGTATTTTTTTTGTTATTGGGTTGTAATTTTAAATTTAATGTTAGATTGTTTCATTATTTTTGCCTAAGGCAACTATGAACATAGAAAAAATGGGGAACATAAATATAGGAAAACAGGAAATACATAAAAACATAGAAAAAGAAGAGAAGAGAAGAAAGGAACAAAAAAAGAAGAGAAAAAACATATTAAGCCCATTTTGGCCCCTGCCAATAGGGCCAACCTGTTACACATATGCCTTAGAAGGCAATAGAAAATTGGAAATTCTAATGATATAATATTAAAGAACTATAATCAATAGAGCATGAAAGTTACTTTAGGAAACTTATACAAACTACAAAGTAACAAGTCTGTGGATAGGGATATAGATGGAAAGCAGTCTAAAGAAGTTAGATTCACGAGACCTTTCCATCATATGTATATCGTATCCTAAAATGTTCCTGATCATAGGATCACCAATTGGACAAAGGTGACCCATAAAGACTGGTACACACTATGTCTACCCAATTGGGAGGATGACTAGTCTCAAGTCATTCGTGTGGAGACACTAAGACAAGTGTGTAGGAGCTCTATAAAGAGGGAGTTCACTGAACACGATGAAAATAAGAATTCTTGTATGGAAGTCTTATTCACAAGTGTCAAACAAGTAATTCTAAGTTGCAATCATGCAAATTGGTCCTCAGACCTGAGACATCATAGTTGTCTTGTGTATGAGTTGTTTGTCTTTGAGAACACTATACAGTCGTGTCAAAAAGATATGACTTAAAGATGTTCTTCGGGATATACAGAGGCATGTGAATGTACAATAAGCAATCTCTACTCTTAGTAAGAAGAGAGAATACTTTAGAGATATGATTTGTTGAATCTTTGGCCAAAGTATAGGATGAGAATTGAAACAAGAATCTTTGGCCAGGGGTGAAAAATGCCTTTAATTTTTTGACCCTTGCTCGACACTTAGACTCCTCCTAAGTCAGCCTTCTCGTACCTCTAACTCACAAGGCTTCAGATTTCATGCAGCGGAACAAGTGAATGCCAACACACCCAAGCAAGACTTGTCTACACAGGAAACTCACACACAATATGTGAGCAAAGTTCCCAACCTGCTATTTCTTTCTCTTAAATAGAAAAGGATTACAAGCTTCTTACTTTTGTTAGACTATCACATCACTTGGTATCTCAACTCAACCTTCTCAAGGTATATATATAAGCATAAAACATGTAGATGACACCCTCATCTACTAGGCATTGTTTGACACATTCTTTAAATCCTAGGTAAGTACTATGTTCTTCTTTCCTTTTAAAGTATTTAAAATTTACTTTTAATATTGTGATTATAATTTTATAAAATGATATCATTCTTTACTTTTAGGTTTTATAGTCTAGAATGGGTGCAAGAGGATCCTAATCGTGTTTCTCCCCACCAAGACGCCGAGATTACAAAGGAAAGAAAAAGTGTCTTGAGAAATACTGTTCGGATAAGTGGGCTAGAAGAGATATGAATGTGGAGTATGCCTCTTTTTCAATGTGCTTGGATGACTTTGGAGTTATTGATGCTATGAATGATAGGTTTCACATGGAACCAATGGTGTGGTGGATTGTCCATGGAGCTTCCACACCAACTCTCCAATTCATAGCTTAGAAGCTACTTAGACAACCTTGTTCCTCCTCATGTTGTGAAAGAAATTGGAGTACATATAGTTTCATTCACTCTTTAAGAAGAAAAAAGTTAGCACTCAAAAGAGCTGAAGATTTGGTATTTGTGCATAATAATCTTTGTCTTTTATCAAGGAAGAGGCCAAGCTACAAAGAAGGTGTTACTCAAATGGGGGATGTTGGAGGAGGTGGAGTTGTTAGCATGGGTGAAGAAGGTGTTGGGATGCTTGAAATTGCTAACCTTTCTCTTGATGAACCATTATTGGAGGTTCATCAAACATTACAAACATTGAAGTTGATTGAGACTTGTGTTTTTCATTTTTCTAGATTTTAAATTTGAATTTGGTTGATGAATTTAAATTTTTATGTTATTTAAAATATGTTTTAAATTATATATATTGTTATTATTATATTTTAATATATATTTTTGAATATTGTAAACATGATGTATCGTATTCTAGTTTTTGGAAATTTGCCATATCCCAATGTCATGTCATATCATATCATATCACCGTATTCGTATTCGTGTCCGTGCTTCATAGGTTGAGAGTGATTTTGTTATAAGCATATTTAATTTTTTATTTAAAATTCACATATTTCACAAATGAATTGGAAATGTTTTACGAGATACACCCTGGAAAATCACTGAGAACGATTATGGGCTTATTGAAATTCTTTAGAATGGCATCATTTGGATGGAGGGATTTCGTATGGGTTTAGATTGTATGGTAAAATTGTGTGTATAAATTATTAGAATTCATGTATACTAAGATTTGACAAGAAAAAGAGGTAAAAAAACAAATGAATTTCAAATGACTAGTTGCATATAATCATTTCAAATCTATTTCATGTTTTTATTTCAATCTAATGTTGCAAATTTATCATTGTTGTCATCTAATCTCTATTTACAATTTTACATTGAGTTCCACAAAGAGAGCAAATGATTTTATTGAGTAAAAGACATTAGCTACATTTTGCCTCACGAGTGGATAGTTTGTATTTTTATGAATATTACGTTTTAAAGTTGGTCGTGTGAACAAAGATTTTAATGAAATGTAATGAAAAAAGCCAAAAGATTATTAAACACCAAATTGATTGATTTCGAAGTGTGAGGACTGAAATGAACACTTGTAACAAGTTTAGGGACAATTCCAGATAAAAACCTAAATTTGTATTAAACTAGCGAAAATGTTGAGTACGCCCCATTGTATACGCGAATATAAACCTTCGTTTTGGTCAAAGTTTTCCGCTGAAGCTATTCTGAAGAATCTGAGAAAACCCATTGCCGGACTTTTCGTCTTATTGGAAAGTCTTGGGCACCAAACTCCAAAGATGGCGTCTGAGAATCTAGGCGTCCTCGAAGAGACCTTGAAGCCCTTTTACCAGAGAGCCTCTCAAGCCGAGGTTACCCACATTTTTACTTGCTTATGATTATAGTTTTTGCTTTCATAGCTTAAAACCTTGATGTCATTCATAATAGGCTTTCTTTGCTTCTGGGTTTGGCTGAATTGTGAAGGTGGGGGGTCAATGGTGTCAGTAATTGGTGGTAGTGCTAGTGATTCGGGTTTGATTGGTTTCATAATTGGCTGTATCCCAATAAGTTTGTTTGAGAATTTTTCTTTCTGAGCTCGTTTCTACTGGTCGTGGGAAAAAAAAATAAATCTAAATGTTGCATTTTCGTGATTTTGTTATAAATTTTACTTCATAGAGCCATTATGCAGTATGCTAAATAAGTGCTTAAGTGGTTGCTTTTGTTTCTTTGGTTCCTAAAGAACGGAAAATCTATGACTCAACACCAATTCTGTTTCTCATCAGAAATAAGGAAACAATAATGCTTTTAATCTTTCAAGTGGCTTATGCATTTGATGAGTACCAATCTTATTTTCCTTTTATGAAGCAAATGATTTCTATGATTTCAGCTTCGTCGTCGGTGAATAAAGATAGGTCTACAACTTTTCCCACTTAGTTCTTAGATTAATATACTGCTCTGTTTACAAGACTTCAGTATCAGTGAAAATGCCCAATTCCGTGTAAAAATATGCCACAAGTCCACGATTGTAACAAGCGCTGCATAACAATTCCGTAATTCCTGTATATAATTTTTATTTTTAATTAGTTAAAAAACGGAAGGGTAACAATTACTGTAATTCATGAATACCAAAAAAGGCCTAGCCTTCACCTTCAGATGGTACATTCTCTGATACTACTTAACTACTTTCTGTGTCATGGTTGTGAAGCTTTCAAAGCTAAATATATAGTTTGGAGTCGATGGTTTCAAGACCTTGTCCCTAAATACGTAGCTTTGGAAAAATTTCTATTCACTTTGACTTTTCCAAACGGTGGGGGTTTGTATACCGCCATTTTCTTATTGGTTTTGCTCCAACTGATCTGACAGAAGACTTGATGAAACCAGAAATAAACCTCTCCGTTGACGGACTAATGATGTGCTGATAGATGATATCTGTTTGATTGAGTTGGGTGAAAATGATACTAGACATATGTTTTTTTATGATAGATATTATTTTCATATTTGGAATAATTTTATGTTTTATTGCTTCCAATATAGTTGTAATAATTTTTTTGGATGAGTTGATTCTGATCAAAAGTATATGCATCAAGTTTATATGATTTTGTTTGATGATTGAAACTACTCGTTTTCCCCTGTAATCTTTGCTAACTTGGCACCATTGTTATAAAGGACCGATTAGCAAGACTTGAGGCCGCCCTTGCAGCCAAGAAGGGTCATCCTTCTGATTCGGCAAATGAGGATTATTCTGAATTGATCAATGAAATCCAATCAAAGCTAAAAGATGCATGTGCTGAGATCGTTTTAGAACAAGAAAAGGTATTGCACCAATGTCTCTTGTATCTTGTTTTTGTCTCATTTGGGAAGTAATGAATGATCTAAATTCTTTGTTGTTTTTTTGGTGACTTGCAGAACAAGAAGCTTGCTGCAGAAAATGCTAAACTCCAATACCGGATACATCATCTTGTTCAGGCAGTGAGAGATGCTGATGACAAATTGGAGAAAAAGTGAGTTATAACTAATAACTCATAATGATTGTGGGAAAAAAGATAGTGGGATTTTATTTTCCTTTCAAATGGGGCATTCTTCCTTTAAAAGGGAGATAAAATGAACTGTATTTATTTTTGCACTTGCCAAATGAACTGTATTTATTTTATCTTATCCACTCAATTTGTTAAATTTCTTGCAAACGATAGAAAGATATAAGTTAAGATCTTAAAATTATTGGACTTGTTGGACACATGCATTTTCCTATGTGGATATTTGTTCTTGTTAGCATAATTTGTGTGGTAAAAAATGATAGGCTTAAGAGTTATCACCTTCTAGTTACTGTGGTGATTGTTCATTCTGAAATTTTCTTGTGTTTTGTATGTGCATGTGTGTGTTGCAAAAAACTCTCGTCTGTGTGTATTCAGAGCATGTTAGAAAGCTAGAATTTAATGAAACTCTACACAGAAGTCAAACACACCCTAAAGAGATCAATCCCCGGGGTTTGCCAGAGTCAAATTTAAATAGTTTGAATAAGTCTGGAAATATTTATGGAAGAGAATAGTACCAAGTAAGTCTGGACATTGATAAGCTAATGTTTGATTAAGCCTATTATCACCTGAAGCTTGGAGGTGCAATAGTTTATTTTGTTCAACTTTCGTGGGAAAAATTTCACAAAATTCATCTTTTTATTATTATTTATTTTTAATACTTGATCTTTTGGCCATTGCAATTGCAAGAAGGGTCTTAAGGAATATTTGTCTTTTATTTAGATATTTTAAGTCCTTTTTAGACGGTTGGCTTTGTTTAGCAGTATATCACACACATCCAGTTAATTTTGACTTCTTAGCAAAACAAAACAAAAGCAAAAAAATTAATATGTGACTTGGTTCATGTTATTCCTTTTGTTTCCACAGGTCATGATGCAGAAGTAACTGGAGACATGGAAGTTAGATTCATAATCGTGAACATAGATTCGTAGTTTTTAGATTTGAGCTGGATTAATAAATTCTGCTACATTATAGATTTTTAATCATAGATAATGTTGATGCTGGTACTTGGGTTAAATTTTTTCCTGTAGTATCTTACAGAACCTGCATTCAGTGATGTATTTGGAGAAAAGCATTAAAGAACATGCGAAGTGTTATATGTTTGTCTCAGGGTTTGCCTTATGCCCTCCCCTCTTTTTAGTTTTTTGTATTGCCTTTCTGCAGAAATTAGAGTACAGAATGCAGCCTCGGTGAGTACTTAAATTGCTTCTTTGATTGTTGCTTCACATTTATTTGTGTTTGGAGCGTCAAAAAGCAGGGAGGAAAAGAAGTATCTTTTCGATGACCCTACGGGACAGTAGCCACGACAAGAAAGGCCGGCAAATGGCCTCGGCCACCACCGGCACCCAGCTTCTTCTCCAACCAAAAGTAACACATCAGCTTGCCACTACCATTAGACCTCAGCAAGCACATAACCAGCATATAATTCACAAGCTCATCCAAGAGTAGGCCTGATTCATTTAAAGCATACTCACATCAGAATTGTGACCAAACAGTGACATTTTTTTTTTTAATACCCAACAATAACCATTAACTCAAGCTAATATGTAAAAATGAGTAGAGAGATGATTTGATTGAAATTCGCATTCATAAATCAAAATGAGATTATGAGCAAGAAACCCCCAAGGTCCTCATGCGAGTTTTTCTCCACCAATTGTGTCCTGTTGCCTACGGAATGAAAAATGAAATAGAAAATAGTTGTGATCCCGTTGTTTATTTATTTTATTTACAACCCATCATATTTTATCATAATTTGGGGACATCTGATCATTGATTCACACTGAAAAAACAAGAAGAGATATTTAGTCATATACCTATTCTTAGGACTAATAATATAGACAAACCCTACACCATTTAATTTCTATAAACAAACCCAAAAAATAACAGATGACCCTATTGAATTTAATTTTGATTATTAAATTACTTTGATGCCCTATTGAGTGTTTTGGGTAGTTTTATGAGGTTTCGGGGTTTGGCTTGTTTTAAGAAATTGATGACAGTTTTGTAATATAAAAGAGTTAAAAGTCTCTTTGTTATGTTGTAAATGAGTTTTGAGTGTGTTTCTAAAGTCCATTTCATATAGGGTTTTTTTTTTAAAAAAAATTTTAAATTTTATAATTTGGGCCTCTATATTAGGTATAATAGTGAATCTCCCATATTTTATTTCATTCATCGATTACGGTGAAAACATTATCTTATCAACTTCACATTCCCCATGTGATTTCGGAATTCCAAAGTGCCTTTATTCCTGACCGTATGATTTTGAACAATGTGTTAGCAGCTTTTGAAACTATTCACTGTTTAAAGAGGCGCAGAAAAGCAAAAAGACGCAAGCTTGTGTTGAAATTGGACATGGCAAAAGCTTATGATCAGGTTGAATGGCCCTTTCTTGATTGCGTGATGTGTACTATGGAGTTTCTTGCTCGCTTTGTCAATTTGATTATGGGTTGTATTACCACAGCCTCTTACTCAGTGTTACTCCAGGGGCGCCCTTATGGTAAGATCATCCCGTCCAGAGGTCTACGCCAAGGGGATCCCATTTCGTCTTATCTTTTTCTTATTGTGGCTGAAGGATTTTCTGCTCTTCTACAACAAGCTGAGTTAAATTCCAAAATTAGAGGAGTTTCAATTGCAGCTTCGGCACCTTCTTTAAATAATTTATTTTTTGCAAATGATAGTTTACTATTTTGTGATGTTGAACCCCGTCAAGTTACTGGGCCCAAGCGGATATTTCGTATCTATGAGGAGGCTTCTAGTCAATAGGTTAATTTGGAGAAATCAGCCCTATGTTTTAGTCCTTCTACACTGCTGGCTACACAAGCCCAAATTCAAGCCATGTTGGGTGTTCCTATTGTCCCCTGCTGTGAAAAATATTTAGGGCTTCCTACAGTTGCTGGAAAAAAAAACTATTGTTTCGCACTCTTAAAGATCGCATCTGGAAGAAAGATCACTGGTTGGGAGGGTCGGTTACTCTTGAAAGCTGGGAAAGAAGTTTTGATTATGGCAGTTTGCCAAGCTATGCCTACTTACTCAATTAGTGTTTTCAGGCTCCCCGTTGCGATCTGCAATGAGGTTGAAAGTATTATTGCTCGGTTTTGGTGGTCTACGGGTGCTGCGCGAGGGATTCATTGGAAAAACTGGAAAGCACTTTGCCGACATAAGTCGAAAGGAGGGTTGGGTTTTCAGGAATTAGTCAATTTTAACAAAGCTCTATTGGTAAAACAAGGCCGGTGTCTGCTCCAATCTCCTAATTCCCTTGTAGCTCGGATGCTGAAAGCTAGGTATTTCCCTACTACTGATTTCTTGAGTGCACAGGAGGGTTCGTCTCCTTCATATACTTGGTAGTCTATTCTATGGGGTCGAGAGCTCTTACTATGTGGTTTGCGATGGCAGATTGGTGACGGTGGCTAGTAAAAATTTATGGTGATGCCTGTGTCACGCCTCGGACCTGAGGGTCGGTGGAAATCCCGCGCCCGGTGCATGAGTAAAATAAAATAAAAAGAAGCCGAAACATGGGTTTAAAATAAACTTCTCTTATAAAAATAGTTCCAAAATCTTACAACTTTACAATAAATAAATAAAGCTTTATCACTCTCATCCAATTCAGCCTTAAATGGTTTAGTCCTTGTCTTGCCCATAAATTCATCTGAAAAATTAAACAGGGTGAAGGATGAGCAACCACCGCTCAATGAGTAGATTATGTAATATGCCAGTCAAGCAATGCCGTTTTACACACTCTAGAAAATATCATAAAAAGATACACCAATCCATATCATATCACATCATCCCTTCATATCTCGGTTATCCTTCATAGCATGTAACCAACCACGTGACCCCTATTGGCCTCACTGCCCTATGTCCCCGTGTGGTACATCTATCCCTCGGATACTCCAACATTGAAGTTCTCATGTTCCATGAATAATACATACTTCATATTCCAATCAATATATATGTAGTGTGAAAGATTGCACCAAATTAGACATGACTTGAAATAGAGAGATATTTGTAAATAGAACAAATCCACGAGAATTCATGGTTTTCATATTTTATCACAAAATAAGAACTTTTAGAACACGTTACATAAACCACCCACCTTGCTAATGAGAACCCTTTAAATAAATTGGCAAGACAACCCATCTACCTATCTTCATATACTACTACCCAAACCAAGCTCCAAGAGTTTCATCACCACTCTCTCTCCTTCTTTCTCTCTTACTTTTTCTCTCATTTCTCATGCAAACTTACAAATGCTTCACAACTTGGCTGAAATGAGAATGAAAAACAAAGGAATGGAATGGTCTATTTATAGTGTAGTGAAGATGGTAGCTACAGTACATGATAATATCAACACCTATGTAGGAACTTAATCTCCAAGTAATATATCAATATGGCCTTGCACTCCAAGTCAAAAATAGATAAGAAAAGAATTATGAAGACACGTTGTGGTGACTTCAATCCTATTCTAATTTCTTCATGTTGAGTTGACAAGCCTACTAGCATGCCTTGTTGACACCTAACTACCTATTCAAGAATCATTTTACTAATGAAAGTAATCCATATAGAATAAGATATATATAATAAACACACACACACACACACACACACACATATATATATATATATAAGTAATACACATATATATAATAGAATAGGATATATGCAGGGGCAGAGCCACAGTGGGGTCAGTGGGGTCGCACGACCTCTTGGAAGCCATGAAAATTGGCTTAGAGGTCCCTTGGAGCTGGGGGAGAGACCCCTTGGAACTGCACACTAGGTGCTCGATGCTTTTCCTGAGGAAGAAATAAGCTGCGTAAGGAAGAAGAAGAGAAGTGTTGTTCTGTTTTTTTTTTTTTTAAACTTCCTGGGCAAAACGATGTCGTTTTGACCCAAGAAGTTTTTAAAATAACCTGGCCTAGCAACTCCCCCCAAACCCACCCGATACTTAACTCATAAAACCCCCAAATTCTATTATTTTCTACCCTAGGTTCCCAACTCAATCTCCCACCCCCACCCCCAAACCCTCAACATGGCTGAAAAGGTTCAAAGTTGCGTTTGGAGCCTAATTTATTTGGCTTGTGGGCTTGACTTACTTCACTAGGTTTTCATTCTCTTCCCTCTCCATCTCTAATTTTATAAATTTATTGTTCTTAGTGTATTTAAACCTCTGTGCTACATTCTTTTATTAATTTTTGAGGAATTTAATCTTTTGGGTCATTATATAATGGGGTTTTTTGTGTTTCTAGGAGGTGGAGATATTTGTGATTGTAGTTGGTGGTGTGGAAAAGCTCATATTCAAGTAATTTTTAAACTCTAAATCTCTAATTGATGATAATGCCTGATATTTTTATTCGATAATAATTTATTGGATTGGATGAATATTGATGATTTTGTGTGTGCATGATTTATTGGATTGGATGACTATAGATGATTATTTGATTTGTTGGAATTTAGGGTTTATGATTAATTTTGTGATGGACCTTTTGTCATCCCTCTGTTTGTTTATTTGTCTTAATAAAATTTGTTTCTTTTAAAAAATTGATTGACTATTTGGTTTGATTAATTCATGTGTAGAATTATAGAACAATAAGAGAAACGTAATAGAAATTATCTTTTAGTGTGTTATTTTCATCTTTAAAAAAATATCCGAACTTTTACACTAAGACCCCTTGGAGTAACAATCCTGGATCCGCCATTGGATATATGTAATAGAATTAGATAAATATTTATTACGTAAAACTATATATATATGTATATAACAATTATTTTTGTTTAATCATTATTTAAGAAAAAACGGACTCTCACAGCCTGGATTCCCCACCGCCGCATATTCATGGTTCAAACTGCTCCACAGGTCCCTATGGATACTAAGGTTAGCACCCTGATTTCGGCAAGTGGGCGGTAGGATGTTCCTAAGGTTTATAGTTTATTTACTTTCATGGAAGCGGAGACTATCTTGTCTATACCTTTGGTCTGTGATAACGTCAATCATAGAATTTGGCACTTTACTACACGTGGGCGATATACTGTGAAGAGTGGATACTGGGCTGCCTTGGTATATCAGAATTTTGCTCTCAGTCATACTGGCACTGGTACTGGTTCTTCTCTGTCACAAAAATTATGGAAGCATTTTTGGAAAATGAAAGTGCCGGCAAAAATACAGCATTTTCTTTGGCGTTTCGCTCAGAATGGCATCCCGACAAAAGCTGTCCTTTTTCACTGTAACATCGCCATGGACGCGACTTGTTTTTGTTGCTCCACTGGCTGTGAAACAGTAGTTCATGCTCTACGAGATTGCCTAGCTATTCGTCATGTATGGGGAGTCTTCGAAATTGCGAACAGTTTTTCTTGGTTTGACTCTGGACGACGCCGCTACTTGGCTGTTGGCGGCATGGGATTTAATCCCAATTGCTCAGCAACCTTTTTTTTGTTACTGTGTCGTGGCTATTGTGGAATGATCGGAATGCTGTCCTTTTTAGTTCTGATCCTATGTTTACAGAGCATCTCCTTTTCTGTGCAAAGAACTATGTTGCGATATCATCAATCTCAGTTACTACTTCATAGGTGTATTTCTTTGCCCATTTCGGACCAACATTGGCGTCCTCCTTAGGTTGGTTATTTTAAGCTCAATGTCGATGGTGCTTTGGATTTGCGGGATGGTCTTCGAGGGGTAAGTCTGATTTTTCGGGACTCACATGGCGTTCTTATAGGGGCGGTGGCAATGAGGGCACCTAGTCTCCTTTCTGTGTTGGCTACCGAGCTTTACGCTCTCAAAGTGGGCCTCTCTTTTGCCTTTGATGCATCACTTTTGCCTTAGATGTATCACTTCTGCCCTTGGTAGTTGAATCTGACTCCCTGGTTGTAGTGCAGTTGCTATCAAAGGAGGAAGAATGTTTAGCTCCTGAGGGAGTGCTTGTGACTGAAATTCGGCGTCTTTTTCTGGCGTTATCCTCCTATGTTCATTTTGTCCCCCGTACTGCCAACATTGTGGCTCATCGTATTGCACGTTATAGTCTTCGAGCGGAGGAGCTTTATTATTGGTTGGGTGATGGACCTCCTTGGCTCCTAGATGGCGTTATGGAGGATTGGTCTCGTTTTGTTTGACTTTGTAATAAGGGTGTTGACTTTTCTGTTTAGTCATTAGCATGGGTGGTGCTTGTTGTGTAGATACAGTTGCACCAAAATGGATTAAGCTGCATCCTCAACTTGTGATACTCGCAAGTGCACGAACCGTTGGTAGTATAGCATATGTAAGTGCGAGGTCGATTCCACAGGGATTGGTGATTGAATGATCCAATTTAGTTTCCCTACACAAAATAGAAACAAAAACAAAGAACATAAAACAAGGAAGAAAGAAATAAGTAACTCAAGCAAATAAGTTCCCAAGTTCAACTAGATTAACGGATTGATTCTAGCTAAAGTATGATTAAGCCATGGTGTGTGGTCATAACCTTGTGTTCCTAATTCCCTAATTTGATCATTTGTTGTCTAACCTAAAATTAAGCATTAGGAACCCATTAAGCATAGAAGAACATTTTAAACAACCAAGCATGTATCTAATCCCTGTTGTCGAATGTCCATACATACTCTTCCTATTCATAGTTCAATTCGAATTAAAGCATGGTGTATACTCTTAATTCAAACCAAGATAGCTAACATGCAAGCCTAAATGGTGATCAATCATTCAAACTAGCATATTAACTTATAAGCATAATGAATAAGAACAAAAACCATAATTGAAACTTGGAAACTAATTAAACTTGAATACTTAAGAAAGAATGTACATTACAAGAAAAATAAATTACAACTAAGAAAACATTAAAGAAAGCTAGAATTGAGAACTAGAAAGGAAAACTAAGAGAATTTGAGGGAGAGAAGGGAAGGGAGCTCTAGAGAAGTGTTTGAGAGCTCCCCCCCTTGGGGTCTGTTTACAAGCTTGGGAAACCTCACTATATATAGGCCTAAGGAAGCTGAAAATCTGAATTAAGTATGGCTAATGCATACAACACTTGTTTTATAAAATCTGAAATGGTTGATGCACTTCACTAATGCATACAACATTTCCATTATAAAATCTGAAATGGTTGATGCACTTCACTAATAAATCCCACCAGCAGCCCTAGCTCATCTTCATGTCACCATGACCAAGCTTCCAACCAGAAATAATAGCTCATCCTGAGGTCAGCATGACCAGCAACTTCAAGGGCTTACGAATTGGGCTTCCCTTAAGCAAATTAAGACTTTAAGCACTCAAACTTGAAGTTCAGAATGTCTTCTTTCCAGCCATATATCATTTGGGCCAATCCAAGGTCGGAGGAGGAAGTTAAGGCCAAAACAAATTGCTAACTCATTTTGCGCGCTGATAAAATCCATCCTGAGCATGGCTCTGTGTTTGCTAGGTAACAGACTCCATATTTATCCAATGGGGCTGAATGTTGGATATGTTATATTACACACCCATTGGAACAACTTTCATGAAGAATGTGGCCTCATCCGAGCTATGTAGGTTGCTGAAACAAAGCTTGCAATATGACCTACGAAACTGGGCTGGCAGGGGACTGTAGCCAAAATTGAGTTTGTCTTTAAGCTCTTCATCCATTCATCCAAATTAGGCCCTAACATGCATGGATGCATCATTTACTATCCAAAGCCCTCATTATTACCTAAAGCTCAATGAACTGAAATATAAACACAAAAAGGATTAAAAGCACAAGTTTAACTCAAAAACATAACCAAATCATAAGCTAGAAGGGTACAAAATGATATACAATTATGAACCGATCAGTGCTCTTTCCTACTCCGGGGTTTTATCCCTTGTGGTTTTCCCCGGGAAGGTTTTAACGAGGCCACCGTTAATATGCTCGTTCTTACCATGTAATGTTCTCTTTGGGTTGAATGCAATACCATTTTCTCTATAAAATAAAATAAAATGGAGGCCTATCTTCATTGAATTTCATATATTGTTTGCCTTCAAAGACTTTGAAAGTTAAAAACAACAAATTGCTCCAAGAATTGATTAGTTCTCATCATATGAGTCATTAGTTGACCCATTTTGGCCAAAGTTTTAGTTTCCTCCCAATATGTAAGGACTTTGTTTGTGTAACATTTCCTCGCATGGGTACCCCATGCTTGGAGGACACTTGTTTACAAGACTATGTTTGTTAAAGTTAGGCGTAACTTGAACTTTGGGATCCGTTTTAGAATTCGGTAATAAATGGAGTGAGTTTTAAGGTTTACGTGAACATCAATTTTATACATAAATGAACAGTTTCGATTTATTGTTCTTTATTTCATCCAATGGTTACAGTGAAAATATTATATTATCAAGTTCAGATTTCTTATCTTTTTTGACCGAAAGGGGCCTATCTTCATTTAATTTCATATATTGTCATTTTTTACTTATTTCATGAGAAAGTTAAACCTAAAAATAGTAGATTTCGAAGACAAAAGTTCATTCCATAACCATAAACTTCAAACACAGACTAAAAACAATCAATACAACACAATTGAAAATATAAACCAATGCTTTACCAAAAAAAAAAATATATAAACCAATGGAACAACATGACTCATTTGCATTTTTCATAAAGCATGCCACAATTTACATAGTTTTTGTAATTACATTGATATTGTCAATTATCATGAAGAGAGAGAAGCTCTGGAGAGGGAAAGAGGAAAAAAGGACTAGGGCACAATTAGGACTCAAAAATTTGGGGATCTGGAAGATAAGGAAGAGAAAAAGGTATCAGAAGGAGGAGAAAATCCATTATTCACAAGAATTGGCTGGGTATCTCAACAGACTCCGTCTCTTTCAAATTGGGCGTGGTTTGCTTAGGGACTTTCAATCAGACAAAAAACACTCAATGAAACTTGGCTGGAGCTACAATATCCTTCTTTGGAAAAATGAGGAAGCTAACCAAGCGTTGGAGGTGAAGAGCTCGATGGCATCGTTTGATCCTCTCGAGAGTGCACCGGATTTCAGTGATTGGGGAAGGGATCTAATCTACTGTTTTTATGTTATTTTAAAATATGTTAATTATTACCTATTTCTGTTTTATCTAATATTAGCCCAATCTAATGGCTAGGATTACTTGAAGAACATCAATGACTTGCTATACTAGTTAAACCAGCTGAGAAGTGAGGCGTGCACTGATTTTGGTTGGTGTTCTCAAGACTCTGGGGAAGTTCCTTCTTTATCACTTAATAGCTCTTACATGCATTGGCGGTTTTGTTTGTGTAGCAATCATTATTACCTGCTTGAAACCTCTATTTATACCATGCCTTGGATGTGGGTAGTCATCTGCTTCCAAGTTTTTCAGTTTTCTTAGTGTTGCTACTCTGTTGTGTGCTTCTGTGTCACTATGAATCCCCAAATTGTTGCTAGCTCTTCCCCTACCCGTAGCTCAAGTCCTAGACTCCACCCTAACCCTAGGAGGAATACTCCCCCTGAACCCACCACCATTCATAAAGGCCGATTCACCTTCACCGTGGAAAATAATGAAACGAGATTGTCCACCACTGCCATTGCTTCTAGTGTCTAGAGTCATTATGAATCCTTCTGTCTGGTAGGGAAAGTCTTTGCTATTCCTGTCCCTGGGAGGGCTATCAAGAATTGGCTGAAAAGTGACTGGAAAAACCTGCAGGAAGAAGTCTATGTTGATCACATTGGCAGAGATTGGTATAAGATAGAGTTTTACTCCGAGGAGGATGTTGAATATGTGCTGAAGCACAAACCTTGGTTTGTTCAAGTTTAGATCTTTGCTCTTCAAAGATGAAGACTTGATTTCTCTCCGTTCCATGCTTCTGTCGAGTCCATTGTTTGTTGGGCAAGAATTCCTTTCTTGCTGCTTTATTATAAGGATCCTGAAGTGCTTAGTGATTTGGTCTCCATACTTGGAACCCTTATTAGTATCGACCAAGCTTCCATGGTAGGGAAGCAGAGCATGTTTGTTTGTGTTTGCTTGGAGGTGGATTTAACCAAGCCCTTGAAGAGGTGTTTGATCCTAGGAGATGACCCTGAGGAAACCCGTATCTACATTAGTTATGAGGCCTTTTTTTTTCAATCTGTTTCTATTGTAGCCAGAAGAAGGAGCTAGGACATGTGTGTCCTATCAAAATTTCCAATAAAAAATATCTGCAAGTGGAGAGGCTGAACAATGAGCCTAACTTCTTTCACAGAGACTTAGTTCTGGATGAAGAGGACCAAAGGAAGCTACAAGAGGATGTGATCCTCATTTTCCCCCAGCCTATCACGGTTGAAGATATCCATAAGAATGATAATGGGGAGGATGTTGATGAAGGGATTATGCAGAATAATAAAGAAAAAGATGTTGGTTGGACAATGGTCTCAAACCGCAAGGGGAAAGCCAAAAGTGTGGTGAGAGATAGCAGAACTTTCAATGAAGTGGCCAGAGGCATCCGTATTGCTAATGAGGTGTCTAGTCCTATCCCCAAAATTTATTTCAAGGATGCTAGGCCAAGCGGGTTGGACAAAGGGAAGAATTTGATGTAAGATCCAAGCCTTTCACGGGAGGAGAATAGCACTTATGCTGCTACTACTTTCAAAAGCCCCAAGAAAATAGCTAGAGAGCTTTTTGAAGAAGTCCAGGAAAATTCAGAACCAAGTGTAGAAATTTTGGGGGCCTTTAACCCCTCTGCCCTAGAAGTTGAAGACCCCAATCCACAAAGCTCTTAATCTGGAATAGCCGAGGCAGTGCCTGGTGAGGTTTCGTTCTCCAATCCTAATATTATATTAGTACCTTTTGCTTAGATCAACTTTGTATTTTGGACTCTAGAACCTCTCAAGATTAGGCTGATCGCTTGGTTCAAAGGTTAGGGTTTAGTAGTAGTTTTTGTATCCCCTCCATAAGTCAATGTGGGGGGATTATCTTGATGTGGAATCCTTCTATTTTAAATATTAGTATTTTGAATTACCATGAGCGTTATATTAACTAGGAGATCAAGAGTTATCTACTAAGAAGGTGTGGATAACCTTCATCTATGCCTATCTAGAAAAAGCTAAGCAAGTGACTCTGTGGATAGACCTTATATCCCTAAAACCTGTGACTAATATCCCTTGGCTTCTTCTAGGTGATTTCAATAATATATGTTCTTTAAATGAAAAGATGGGTGGATCCCAGGTGATTACCCAGGCCATGATGAATTTTAATAAGTTTCTAAATGATTGTGAAGTTGTTTCTATGAATGCTTCTGGTGTTCCTTTTACTTGGTGCAATGGCATCATGATAATTCTGTTATCTTTGAAAGATTAGATCGGGCTCACGCTAACCATGGGTGATTGAGACTTTCCCCTAATTCTGAGCTCCAAAACCTTCCTATTTTAAGATCAGATGATGGTCCCATTCTTCTTACTTGTAACGATACCCTAGAAGAGTCCCAAAAGCCTTTAGATTTGAAGCCATGTGGTTAGCTCATAGAGACTTTGACAAAGTAGTTACCCAAACCTGGAATGATTCTTATAGTGGGAATGCTACTCAGAAAATTCAATCTTGCTGTAACACTTTTAAACATAAATTGAAATCTTGGAATAGAAACGTTTTTGCGGACCTGTTCAAAAATCTTAGATTAACCCAAGAGAAATTACTTCTAATTCAAGAGCAGTTGGCCCAAAACCCCTACAACCCTTATCTATTAGATAAAGACCTCAAGTTAAATACTAAATTGAAGCTTTTTCTTGAGCAAGAGGAAGTTTTCTATGCCCAAAGAGTGAGAGCTAACTGGCTCCAACTTGGTGACAAAAACACCAAATATTTTCACACTTAAGCTCTCATTTGAAGAAAACGTAATCAAATTATTAGAGTAAGGGATCCTGATGGGTTGTGGGTTGAGGGTGATGTCCTCCATCATACTTTTATCAAAGCTTTCAAGCTTAGATTCACGGCTGATCAGGCTCTTAATCCTCGTTTAATGATTGAATTTTTCCAAGTGATCAAGCCTTATGTCACCAGCCAAGATAAAGTGAATCTTTTGGCTCCTATCTCAGATTTTGAATTGGAATGTGTTGTTAAGGGTATATGACCTCTTAAAGCCCCTAGCCCAGATGGCTTGCAAGCAGTCTTCTATCAAAGATGCTAGGAGAATACTAAGCTAATGTTTAAAGACTTAGTCAATGATTTCTTTACCAATAATGTTTCTTTGCAGGATGTAAATCATACCAACATTGCCCTAATTCCTAAACTAGATTCTCCTGAGACTGTCAATCATTATAGGCACAAATTTCTATGCAATGTTTCTTATAAAATTATCATTAAAATTCTAATTAATCATCTTAGACCCTTGCTTTCAAAGTGCATTTCCAAAAACCAAGGAGCTTTTGCTCCTGGTAGATTCATTTTCGACAACATTCTCGTTGCTCATGAATTATTTCATGATTTTAAACGAAAGAAAGGTAATCAGGGAGCGAGGGCTATCAAACTTGACCTTGAAAAGGCCTATGACCTTCATGACTGGGGGTTCATTACAGGCTGCCTGTCTCAATTTGGTTTCAACACTGATTGGTGTGATCGAATCATGAATTGTGTTTCTAGTACTTCCTTCTCCTTGCTTATTAATGGTTCTCCCCATGGCCACTTCAATGCTTCCAGGGGAATTCGGCAAGGAGGTCCTTTATCTCCTTATATTTTTATCCTGTGTATGAATCCTTTTATTAGGCACTTCAATATTCTTGCTAAGAATCCTAAGACTAATGTGGGTCTGCTCTCTTCCCTAGGAGGCGATCGAATCTCTAATCTGGTTTTTGTTGATGATTGTCTTATTTTGATGAGGGCAACTACAGTGGCTGCTAGAAATATCAACGCTTTATTAGAAAAGCTTTCTAAAGTCTCTGGTCAGAAAATTAACTTGCATAAATCCAATGTTTATTTTTCTGGAAATGTTCACTCTCAAGTTAGAGCTGCTCTAAGTAATCTTCTGCAGATTCAGCATAAAGCCACCTTAGGTCGCTACCTTGGCATCCACAATATTATTTTTTTGGAAAGATCCAACTAATGCCAAATCAGTGGTGGAAAGAATCTGATCTAAGTTTGTCGGTTGGAAGGCCCAAACGTTTTCTAAAGCTGGTTGTCTCACCTTAATTAAGGCTAGTGTTTCTGGAATTCCTAACCATACTCTTTCCTGCTTCAAGTGCCCTAAAGAAGTTTGCAAGGAAATGAATGCTTGTAGTAGACGTTTTTTCTGGGGTAGTGGTAATAAGGTCCCCTTAGTTTCTTGGAAAGATATTTGTTTGCCAAAATATTTAGGGGGTCTAGGGGTTAGATCTGTTGCTCATTTTAACAAGGCAGTGTTATGTTTTCCTATTTAGATCGGTGTAGTAGATACTAAGTTATATCAAGTTTGATAAGAGTTTAAATTAAGTTGCACCTTGAGGCCCAAAACCTTGTGAAATAAGGAAGGGTTTTGAGGCCTATTAAGAGGTCCTATTTATTTCCATTTATGCGTGAACCGATTTGGTGGGCTTGGAAGATAAGTCAAGTTGGCCCTCGGTGATGAGTACAAACGACTTGACCTAGCCTATATAAGCTTAAGGCCCTACTCTCATCAGACACGTTCTCTAAATCTATTCTCATCATAAAGAGAGAGTTGAAACAGATTCTGAGAGAGAGTAGAAGTCTTGAGCCGTTCCTGTTCTTGCTAGGATTGCTGCTGCTACGGATTGGATGAGTTCAAAGGCTGTATACTCAAGGAAGATGGCTCCAGGTATGTCTTTATGTCTTTATATGTATTACATATTTGTGTGAAAGATCTAGATTGTATAATAAAGAAATCTAACAGTTGGTATCAGAGCTTAAGGTTGTTCACACATATCTGTAATCGTTGTTCAAGCATGCCTACTCTGTTTACATATCTGTATGAGTTTGGGTTATGTTTATTTTTTGAAGATTGATTAAACATGTTTTATGAAATATCAAGAATATTAAAGAATCCGGGAAAAGCATGTTTTGATTTGTTTTTCATATCTTCAAAACTTTAAACACGTTTTTGACATGCTAGATGACCTTATAACCCTAAAAATTCCTACATATGACCGCAACGCTGTGAGTTGTGTTAATTAGGTCATTCCCTTTTTGGAAAGGTATTTTGCGTCAAAAACGGACACCAAGAACCCCTAAAACACTGTTCACATCAAAAACACTGTTCACATCAAAACACTGTTCACACAGAAATACTATTACTACAAATTTAGGGTTTTTCTCTTGAACTGTGTTTTGGTTGGTTATTTTATGTGCTAGATAGGTACTTGTTTTTGTTTTGAGAATTAACAAATTTTTCATAACAAAACCAAACCTAAAAACTCAAACCCTAAAGAAATAACTGAAAATTGCATCATACATAAATTGCTTGGTAAGTTTCTTCAAAAAATAGAATCTATCTTATAATTTATTTGTGATGGCACAAGATAACATGTAATTTGTGTAAGCTATAAGTAATCTCTTGCCACAAAGGTGTGATACTTAATTAAGGACGCTTGCATGTGTTATTTGTTAGTTTTGTGAATGAAGTTAAACTGTTTTCTCTTAACAAATTGAGAATTGGTTTCTAGGAAAGTAATATATAATATGCTTTCTTTTGCAAATCCTTACAGTTTTGAACACTCCCTCGATAAATTTATCGCAAATTGAAATACTCACTAGTCAAACTTCAAAAGATGAAAGTTTGATTTTAAAGATATTCTCGGAATGAATGAAATCAATTATGATCACTAGTCAAATTGCTGTTTCAAGATTATCAAGACTTGGTTTTGTTTTTCAATTCAATAAAGATGGCTTTGCATTATCTCAGAATTCAAATATTCTTGCTATTGGTTTTCTCTCAAATGGGTTATATTGTCTCAATTACAATAAAGAGGGTGAGGTTTTAATAGCTGAATCGAGTGAGAAAAAGATAAGAAGTGAAGGAACATCCACTAGGTTATGGCATAGACGTTTAGGGCACATTTCAAAAGAAAGAATGAAAATTCTTGTTAAAGAACAAATCTTGCCATCACTGACTTTCGGTGATGACGAAATTTGCATTGAGTGTGTTAAAGGAAAGCTCACCAAGACTAAGAAGAAAGATGCAACTCGTAGTAATGATCTCTTAGAAATCATCCACTCAGATATTTGTGGACCATTCCCTCATCAAACAATTGATGGAAATCGTTATTTCATCACCTTTATAGATGATCATTCTCGTTTTGGTTATCTATATCTCATAGCAGAAAAGTCTCAAGCTTTTGAAATGTTTAAGATTTTCCAAACTAAAGTAGAAAGGCAGCTTGAGAAAAAGATCAAGATTGTGAGGTCAAACAAAGGGGGTGAATATTATGGACGTTTTGATGAAGGAGGACGACGTGCTGGACCTTTTGCAAGGTATTTACAAGATAATGGAATAGTTGCTCAGTACACAACGCTAGGAACTCCGCAATAGAATGGTGTAGCTGAGAGAAGAAATCGAACCTTGAAGGATATGGTTCGCATCATGATTTTGAAAACTGGTTTGCCTAAAAGTCTATGGGGAGAAGCAATCAAAACAGCAAACTACATACTTAATAGAGTGCCTAGCAAGTTTGTGCCAAAGACACCTTTCGAAATTTGGACTAATAGAGTGCCAAGCGTTTTGACATAAGTATGTCTTTTGGATAGAAAGTTTCTTTTAGCTAAAGGAGATTTAAAGAAGGAGCATTGCTCCAAGAATAAAGAAGAAGAAGATGAGATGAGGAACAAGCCATACGCTTCTCTAGTTGGGAGCATTATGTACGCACAAGTGTGTACAAGGCTAGACCTAGCCCTGTGCATTAGCAAGATGGGGAGATTTCAGTCAAATCCGGGAATGCAACATTGGATAGCTGGAAAGAAGATTCTGAGGTAACTACAGAGAACAAAGGCTTATATGTTGATTTACAGACGCACAGAAAATTTAGAGCGAGTTGGTTATGTTGATGCAAATCTTGGAAAAGCAGAGGATGATTACATCTCTACTTTAGGTTTTCTTTTCAAGATGGCAGGAGCGGCTGTTGCTTGGAAGAGTGCTAAACAAACTGGTGTTTCGAGTTCAACCATGTTTTCAGAATACATAGCTTGCTATGAAGCCACTTCTCATGCAGTATGGCTAAGGAATTTTATTAAATACATTAAGGTGGTGGACTCGATCTCTAGACCAATATAGATATATAATGACAACACTGCGATTGTTTTTCACTGCATGAACAACAAGATGTCGTCTGGACTTCAACATATTGACAGAAAATATTTAATAATGAGGGAGAAGGTGGCGGACAAACTAGTCAGGTTTGATCATATCAGAACTCAAGATATGATTGCAGATCCGTTCACAAAGTTTTTGCCTTTAGAAGCTTTTCTTAGACATGTTGAGAGCATGAGATTATTTCCTAGTTTTGATGCTGCAATCTAGTGGGAGTCTTGTTCCCATTATGATATTTTACTAGTTTTGTTTATTTTACTGTTTTTTGGATTGAGGGATTTGCATTTATGGATGTTAATTTGGTTGACAGTTTTATTTATTATTGAATAAATTCTGCCATTTTGACTATTTAGCTGTTTAAAGTTATTATTCAATTTTGTTTACGCATGTGAGTTTATGGTCTCTTTTGAGATATTATTGTTTTAATAACATTGCGGATTGACTCTTGCTAAGTCGTAAAGGGGTTCTTGTACTGAAATTGCATAAAGATTCACATTAAAGATCAGTATATATTAAGGTTCACGTTGTAGGTGCTTCATGTGTTTTGAGATTGCATTATGTGATTATAGATGGCCTGGTTTTAATAAAGAGAGCAGTGCTTGTCTATAGTTCATTTTGTCTAATCACTTTTCACGGTAGCTTGAGGGGAAGGACTTAACTGTTTTAAACTCATGGCCAATAAAGATTATCAAACCTTTCGGAATATAGAAGCTTAATGTTCTAGTGCTTGATCTAGTGGGAGAATGTTATGTTTTCCTGTTTAGATCGGTGCACTAGATACTAAGTTATATCAGGTTTGATGAGAGTTTAAATTAAGTTGCACCTTAAGGCCCAAAACCTTGTGAAATAAGGAAGGGTTTTGAGGCCTATTAAGGGGTCCTATTTATTTCCATTTATGCGTGAACCGATTTGGTGGGCTTGGAAGATAAGTCAAGTCGGCCCTCGGTGATGAGCAGAGACGACTTGACCTAGCCTATATAAGCTTAAGGCCCTGCTCTCATTAGGCACGTTCTCTAAACCTATTCTCATCATAAAGAGAGAGCTAAAACAGATTCTGAGAGAGAGCAGAAGTCTTGAGTCGTTCCTGTTCTTGCTAGGATTGCTGCTGCTACGAATTGGATGAGTTCAGAGGCTGTGTACTCAAGGAAGATGGCTCCAGGTATGTCTTCATGTCTTTATACGTATTACATATTTGTGTGAAAGATCTAGATTGTATAATAAAGAACTCTAACAGGTGGTTTTAGCTAAATTAGGCTGGATTTGCCTGACTGATCCTACCAATTGGTGGGCTCAGATCATGTTTAAGAAGTACTTAAGAAAAGACTGCTTTCTTTATGTTAGTAAAAAGAATTCTCATTCGTTAACTTGGAAGGCAATCCTTGATGCTAGTACACTGCTGCATAAAGGTATTAAATGGATTGTTGGTAATGGGCAATCCATCCTCTTCTGGACTGCAAATTGGGTTTTCCCTTTTCCTTTGCTAATTTAATTCATGTGTTCTTGAGAAACAATCTAAATTTGAATGCTAAAGTTGCAGATTTTATTCAGAACCATGTTTGGTAGCGTGATAAGCTCCTACAAGAAGTTGATGAAGATATTATGGAAAAAATCCTATATATCCCTCTCCCTCTGTCTCCTTTGCAGGATGAGTTAATTTGGGGGACCAACCCTAATGGGAAATTTTCTATCAAATCTACTTATAACTTACAATTACAGGATGAGCCTTCCCATCCTAGAGCTTCCTTACTAAAGAAAATGTGGAGTTTAACTCTGCCCCCTAAAGTCAAGCTCTTTGCTTGGTTACTCATACGAAAAAGATTACAAGTTAGAAGTCATTTACACAAATGCTTACCTAATATCAATCCAGAGTGCCCTCTTTGTAATAATCACTTGGAGACTATTAACCATTTATTTTTCGAATGCCAGTTTGCTGTTAATATTTGGACGTGTACCTCAGTTATCCCTACGACTTCACATCAAAATTTTGATGGTATTGAGTGGCTAGATGTGCTCCCTCACATGAAGGATAAGGATGGCTCGAATATTCTTTCGAAAGCTCTCCTTCTCTGCTGGCAAATTTGGGAGGCTCAGAACAACTGTGTTTTTAAAGACATTGCCCCTCATCCGATTAGAGCCCTTAATGTTGCTAGTCAGATTGGTCTAGACTATTGGAAAATCAACTCCATTTCTCCCCAGAAGCCCAAAGGTGAGCTTACTATCAAATTGAAACCGCCTCCCTTCAACTAGATAAAATTGAATTTTGATGGCTTGGTGTGTGACAACATGGCTGCTATTGGTTTCATTATACGGGACTGGAATGGTAATGTTCGGCTTGCCGGAGCCAAGAACTCGAGGCAGCTTTCGATCATGATGGCGAAGTGTTTGGCTCTTCGTGATGGCTTGACCCACGCAATCAACAATGGTTGGCGCTTAATTGAAGGAGACTCCAAACTCATCATTGACTGCATCAACAACAAAGTTTCGGTTCCTTGGACTATTCCTCTCTTGGTTCAAGACATAAAGCTGCTAAGTTCCTACTGTGAAGAGATTTCTTTCCATCATGTCTTTCAGGAAGCAAACTTCATTATTGATGCTTGAGCTAATTTAGGCCATAATTTGAACCCTTTCCACCTCTGGGAGCGGGGGCTTCCTTTAAGGTGCTCTGCTCTGTTTTATTTTGATTTAGTTGGGTTTGCGTGCCCTCGTGGTTTCCAGTTGTAAGATTTCTTTTTCAAAAATAAAAAATAACAAAATGACTCATTTGCTTATGTGGCTAGCCAACTCATTTACGTACTCCCTTCAAGATGCTCTAATACTTTTTCAAAGAATATTCCAAAGTTGCCCTTCACTTTTAAATTATTTACAGCCACCATCCATCGATCCGGTGAAGCAAAAACCCGGCCCGAAAACCATTCTTTTCCTCTCCGACGTTCATCTCCCTCCCCCGTTCTTTTTCCCCAGGCTTCTCCTCCATTCAGGTGACCATCCTTCATTTCCTCTTTCTCACCATTCTTAATTTACTCTTTTACTCTTTTGGGTTTAACTTTTAAGCAAATTTGTGTATCTTTTTTTGTGGGAATTCGTCGGCAATGCTTCTACTTCTTTCCAGTGTTTTTGTTTCTGCATTACAGCAAATGGGTAGGGTTGATGTTTTTTTTCCCTCTAATTAATTAATTTCCATGATTTTGAAGTGGTTGCGGAGCAATTCAGTTTAATATTTCCTCGTTTTTGTTTGTATAATTTATTTACTCGGTTAAATCAAGTTGCTTTTGTTGCCGTTTGGTAAGGAGGGATGTCTATGATGTTGGTGAAGTTATTATGATGATGGTTTTTCATATTAAACCTCGCCTACTAACTGTTTGATTAAATGGGTATGAGAATCTCTTTCAGTGACAGTGTTTGCTAAATTGGATATGCTTAACTCTTTATATCTTGCTACACTCGTATGCACAGGATTAGCCCGAAAATGCTTCTTTGGGATTTGCATGCGGTTGTCTCCACGCGCAAGTTTTGTTAAAGGTCATTGAACTTCTTAACACAGCTGATAGCCTGAGCTGCATTTGTTTTCATTGATGGGTTTAGGCTGCACCGGATGAAGCTTTTCTGGGTACTGCTTTTGCTCTTCCAGGGCAGAGGCATGGTACATTTTAGTGAGCAGCTGCTACTTCTGTTTGTAGGGTGTTTCTGACAAGCATTTAGAGATGCTTTTCAAAATTCAAAACTACAGTGACTTTAAAAAAAAATGTCGAATGAGATATATTAGATATAGCATTTCACTACTAGTTTTCTCACTGATGCTTTTCGAAAGCCACTGCAACAAAAGGAAATTGAATCTGGAGTCCACAATCATTTCCTTTCTTTAGGTTATCAGTCAGATTATTTTTCTTTGCAATATTAGTTGTTAGAAAGACAATCCATATGAGAATTCAGTTATTAATGGTTTTCTACGTGAACTACATTGTCTTTTCTTGTGCTTCACCTGCTTTGTGTGTGAGAGAGAGATAGAGAGAATCTTCAAGGACTGCATATAGTAGAGTATGCTTATGGTGAGTTGAGAGAAAGTGATTTGATTTCTAGTAATAACTTTTCAAATGTCTCATACAGCATTCTTATGTGTGAATGGGTTGGGTTGTGAGGTAAGTTTTGAGAGGAGAATTAAAACATATAAGTGAAAAGATGAGTTGATCTGAAACATGAATATATTCAAAAGTTTTTTTTTCAGTGTCAGAGTAATTGCGTGCTTATAATATCCTATTGTATCTTAACTTCTTGCAGATTCTAAATTTAAATGGCAGCAGTGATGGATGGCTCATCTCAGGCTACACAATCTAATTCTGTCACAGGTTTAGATTCTAACAATGTCGAAAGGAGGATGGCAAATGATGATCAGCGCTTTCTCTTGTACTTCATTATGGGTACCTACTTTGGGCCTGGTCTTAAAGGAGAGAGCCCGCCAAAGTCAGTTTTGCAGAGAATAGCTGAGCGACTTCCACCATATACTTTTAAGCAACTAGGTGGATCCCACCTGAAAACTGCGGAGGTAGAGCAGGTGTACTACTATGTTCTTCGGAAGGCTGATAAATCTGCCATTGTTAAATTACCTGTGTTATACCAGTTCTTCCATGGTAACCTCCTTAGCCATCGAGAAGACACCACAGCCAATTACCCTCAGTTTCCTGATCTATTTCCTCTCCAACTCCACCCCAATTCACAGTTCAGTAACAGATACAATATCTTTGAGAACATTGTATTTATTAATAACCCAGAAATGCATTACATTAAGACAGAGGACATTGAAAGATTTAAGAGGCTAACTGGACTGGAGGAGTTTCTTCTGGATAGAGATGCTGCAAGGCTGCATACTTATGATGGAAGTGTTTTATATAATTTGTCGGTGCAGGAGCCGGAGTCCAATGGAGAGTCACCTCCCACTAGTTCTTGTCAAACTTCTAGGGGAACAAAACATTTAGATAATCTCGTGGAATCGAAGGATCCTCTGAAACATGTACATGTCGTGGCACCTATCAGTAGTGTGCCATATAACGGTTCGCCTATGCGGTATAGTTATATGGCCCCTTTATCTACTAAAGATGACTCTGATCCTGTGGAGAAGGTCGATCCTGCTATGATTTTTCTTCCTTCTCTTCCAACTAAAAGAGAGTGGTCCAATATTGTAGCTGCCACCAGAGATGGATTTGGTTTAACTGGGAGTGCAGCAAAGAGGCAGGTGGGACCAACAATAGGGCTGATTGACATTGGAGAATGTGAGGATTCATACTTGTTTCGTGTATCTCTTCCTGGAGTCCGAAGAGATGAAAGTAAGTTGCTCTATCAACTTAAAAAATTGAATCAGTTACTGAAATGAAACGAATAATAAATAGATTTCCAGGTACTGAAACAGAAACTACACAGACATGCATGTATGTCTTTGTGCAGCCTTGTTAATAAATATAAAAAATGCTTAACCAATGATTCAAGACACATATTTCACTTTCAATAAACCACAGCAAAGTGGCGGAGACTTATCTCTCACATATGTCTGTCCGCAGCCACTTGTATGGCCTCTTCGATGCTAGCACTACAACTTGTATACTTCATTAACTAAACGGATGCAGAGTGATGATTTCATTTTTCACTACAGGGGAATTCAGCTGTGAAGTTGAAAATGAGGGTCGAGTGTTGATAAGAGGAGTGACAATGACAGGTGAGAAGACAGTCTACAGATACTCTCAGATGTTTGAAATGCGAACACAGAATCTTTGTCCGTCAGGGCATTTTTCTATCTCATTTCAGCTGCCTGGTCCAGTTGATCCTCAGGAGTTTTCTGGTAATTTTGGGACAGACGGAATTCTGGAGGGTGTTGTGATGAAACGAAAAGATGCCAAATATGCTTAACTAAATTTTAGTCAGTCCCTGTACATTTGTGATATTACCAAATTCTATTTCGTGATATAGCCGTTGAATGGATGCATGGTGAAGGTCAAATTCCAAGATGAACATTTCACATGCATACCTCGAAAATGTTAGGGCAGCCTCAGCTGATTTCATATTATTATATCCACATCAGCCAGCCTTAAAATTCTTATTAATCGATCCTTGCTAAGGGAAGGCTAATGTTCTTGAAATCAGTTAACTTAGTGTTTTTTTTTCTGTTTTTTGAGAGGAACTTTTCAGTTTCTTGATTTACTGATTTTGCCCAAAAGCTTGCAATTAGTGGTGGATATGCTAGTAAGCAAGTTAGTGATGTGCGATCTGAGGTCTAGCACATTGATTAGTAGATTGAATGGCTCCCGCTGATTTGGCAATTGGTTTACCCCGAAAATTAGAATTTAAGTAAATTTGTAACGCCATGTTGTGTTACCGTTACACAATTATTTTTCCAGGAGTTTGGCTCCCGATCAAAAGTACACTGAAGCTAGCATATGTCAAATAACAGAAGTTAAAGATGTCATCTATGCAAATCTACTACTTACTCCTCAAACCAACATCAAAGGATCCCCTTCCCACAAATTTAAACGGTGAAATAAAGACTCAAATGAACAAATGTCAAAAGAACTTCATTGGATACGACTGCACATATAAAAACTGCACTGTCGTTTGTTTCTCACCTCATAATTTACTCAAATCTTTGAAAAGAAACTAAACATAATCCCTTCACTGAGAAGCAGACAGTTGTTTCATCAATTCTTGTATTCAGATGCGAAAACAAAAGTTCGTATACAAAAACCTAGAGAAAATCTAACGTCCTATTCCAGTTAAACAGCTCCATTGTCCCAAAGTTCTATGTTTTCTTTGTGTAATATATGAACTACCATTTCATGCAAATCCGTAACTTAAACCTATGAAGGGGATGGCCGCACTTTCTTTCCTGTACTACAAGGTGTAGGTTATGGACAAAGAAGAAGTATGTTATGATACTATTTACACCACAGTGGATCCATTCATAACTCATCAAACATGTGCAAGGAACATAGCCACAAACATGGACAAAATGGAATCAACAACAGCTGAGTTTTTCGGCTATTTTTTCAACCAGAGCCTCTTTTCGTAACTTAGAATACCCTGTCAGCTTGATTTTCTGTGCCAACTTCCTCAGTTCAACTATTTTCTTGTTCTTCAAGCTTGAAATTGTGTGAGGAACCAAAGCCCCAGCGTAAGAACCATCTTCAACAGAGTAGGGTTCTATGATATGAAGATCTTCCGTTTTTTCATAGACTACAATCTGAAGATCTTTCTTACTCCCACCATCTGTTGCATCCTTGCGTGAATCTTGCAAATCCAAATCTACAGGCAAATCTTTAACCTCTGCAGTAAGTGGCAAAGTTGAAGTCCTTTTCCTCTTCTTTTGTGATGGTGAAGCTGAAACTTTGGTACTGTGAACTGATTTTTTCAAGTGCATCAAACTTAAAAACTGCTTTAAACTGGTGTTGTCATCATCAATTATTGATTTTCTTTCCTTTTTGGAATTTGGAATGAACGATGTATCTGTAGGAGGAAAACTTGGTTCTTGGACATTCTTCATACTGAATGGTGATTTCCTCTGTGTCTTTGGCTTTTGTGGTTCCAAACCCAAGTTCACACGGGGTTTCTTGTGGAGGTTAGCATTAGCCTTTTGAGATTCTTCTGCTGGTTCTCCTACATCATTTAACTTAGGCTTGGTTGAATCTTTACCCATCTGATCTTTTGAAGGCAAAGCAAAATGTCCAAGGTCAGTGAGACCACCTTCTTGAAACTTGACTATTTGTAGATTATTACTGACATCCCCAGCACCCTTTAAACATGTATTAGAACATACCGTCTTGTTAGCAAGAATAACCTTGGATTCTTTGATGCCCACTTTCCGTGCAGTTTTAGGAACAAAGTCAATTAGCTTTTGCTCTACATCAGATTTTTCATTTTTTCCGTGTCTTGAAGCACATAATCTGGATTCAGAACATTCAGTCCTCTTGTTGATGCTAGCAGATTGTCTCCAAGAATTTGGACTCATATACTTAACAAGAGTATTTGCAGGCTCCTAAAAGAAAGAGAAATATGCCTTATTACAAGTTAATGACCAGAGCAGGGGTATTGAGCTAAGAATTGTGATCCCTTGCAGTGCAGTCAGCCTGGTACTGCAACTACAGGTTTATAAACAAGGATGGTTCCCTAGGTTTTAAATTCTTAAGTAAGATAGTTGTAACTGACCATAAGAAAGTAAGATAATTGCTATAGAGAAGTAATTGTATATCTATTACAGAAAAGAGAGAGCTTCTCTTACCTTTTCTATTTTTTGATGGGTTGCTTTCCCTCCTTCCTCATATCCTTTTTCAATCAATCGAGGCATGCATGAATTTTTCATCTCATTCGACCAGCCCTTTGCGTATTTAAGAGAATCTGAGCTGAAATATTTCACAACACCATCTGCCGGCTGTTCAATTGAAATGAAAGAGCAAAAGAGAAACAAAATTTTAAGATCTACTGCAAAAATATTCCGTATAAGGAATAAGTCACACTAGGACCTTTTTATTCCTTCAGTTGAATTAAACTATGTGAAACATAAGACATAAGGTGCAGTAGTTGTAAACTCTTACAGTACATGATCATATTGACTATGTTGTACGGATAATTGGATACACATTAAGTGCAGATGTGAATTATACAAACAAAAGAGAGCTGCATGTACCTCAACTGTTCTATCAACATCTGTTCCACGTTTATCAGGCCTTGATGAACGTACAATATTTACCATAGGTATTGAAGTGTGTTCTCCCACCTTCTCACTCATGATTTTTGAATCAGAATTTTTCAATTTGTTCTTCTCATCAGGACAGCTGACACTTGTACTTGAAGTTTCTATAGTAACATGCTGTTCATTGTAAAATAAAACGAATTATGGGCGGACCATAAGTCATACTATGAACAACATAGTTGTTACCATTGCAGAGATCTATAACAGAAAAGAGAGAGGTACTGTAGTAGTTTTAAACTCTTACAGCACATGATCATATTGACTATGTAGTACGGATACACATTAGGTGCTCATCTATATTATACAAACAAGAGAGCTGCAAGTACCTCAACCAGTTTAACATCTGTTCCAGGTCCATCAGGCCTCAATGATGGACCTATATTATCTGCCACAGGCATTGAAGCATGTTCTTCAACCATCTCATTCATAATTACTGAATCAGAAATTTTCAATTTGATCTTCTCATCAGGGCAGATGACACTTGTACTTGAATTTTTCATAGCAATATGCTGCTCATTGTAAACAAAAATAAATTATGTTCATACCATAAATCAATATTATTTATTTATTTATTTTTGAAAAGAAACAATTTGTATTCATAAATCAATATTATGAGTAACACAATTGTTACTATTACAGAGATGTAATAGTTAGTAACATAATTGTTATAGAGATGTAACTGTATATCTATTACAGAGAAGGGAGAGCTTCTTGTACCTTTTCGGTTTTTTCAAGGTTTGATTCAGGATTTAAAGATAAACTCAACATTTGATTTTTTTCTGTGGAAGTAGAAGGCTGTTTCCTTACTTCCTCATATCCATTTTCTGCCAAGAGAGGCAGGCATGAATTTTTTGTCTCACTGGAACAGCCATTTGCATATTTTAGAGAATCTGAGCTGAAATATTTGACACTAGCATCTTCAGGCAGTTCAATTTGAAACTAAAGAGCAAAAGAGAAACAAAATGTTAGTACTGTAGAGCTATTCCCAAGTAGAAGGAATACGTCAGAGTTGGACCTAAGTTGAGCTCTAGAAGAAAACCTAAGTTGTGTTTTCAATAATGGTAAACTCTTACAGCACACAAACATACTGACTATGCACTATGGATACACATTAGCTTCTGATGTACATTATACAAACAATGCAGCTGCAAGTACCTCAACCGTTTTACCAAAATCTCTTCCGAATCCATCAGGCCTCGATAGTGAACCTGTAATATCTGCCACAGGTATTGAACTGTATTCATCCACCTTCTCATTGATGCTTTCCGAATAAACAAAATTCAATATGTCATTCTCATCAGGGCAGCTGATACTTGTACTTGAATCTTTGATAGTAGCATGCTGTTAAAATAAATAATAAATAAAAAAATCATGTCCAGACTATAAATCCTATTATGAAATTATGAGTGACAAATATAGAAGATAGGTTATTAGAGGTGAAGGTATTAAAAAAAACGATGAATCTGCAAATTATTAAACACATGATCTCCAGCACAATTTAAGAAAGTAAGAGAAGTGCTGTTTTGTAGCTACAGCACTACTTGATTTTCAGTTGCACAACTAGGATGCTGCAGATGCACAATCCCTGTAATTTAAATGCGTAAAACAATAATAGTGGATATGCGATTCATGAACTCTGCTTGCTCTCCAGATGGAAACACCAAATGGATCCATAGTTCTAGATGCCTTCTTTGCATTGCATAAATAATAAGTTCATAACTTGATACGAGACTGATGTGAATCTGATAGAAAGTGAAAGAAATCTGAATATAAAAAAAGCCATCTTAAGGTCATAACTCGATAGGCGCTTTCTACACTTCAAATGTGAATCTGATAGAAAGTGAAAGAAATCTGAATATAAAAAAAGCCATCTTAAGGTCAGGGTGATTTCGCATTGATGGGCGAGTAAGATGTTCTTAAAAAGTTATAAAGAAAAGAAGATCATGGCTGCAGCACGGCATGTCTATAATTGCATAGAAGGTTCAACTAATAGACACGTTTATTTAATCTAAATTGCAACACATGGCATAATTTTGCATTGAAATAATGAAAATGAGAGAAATGAAAACAGTGAGAGACACAGAGAGAGGGAGAGAGAGAGACCCAAACCTCAACTTCTAAATTTTGCACACTCTTCTCTTTATGGAACATAGATGCATCTTGAATCATTTTCTTTTCGTCTGGAGCAAGACCTTGGCCTTTGGGTTCCCAGTGCATAGTGCTTTCTGAATATGTTGTTTTCTTCTTGTCGCAGTATCCAGCTGCAAGTCTCAAAGAGTCTGGGCTGGAATACATGATATTAGTATTTGCAGGCTTTTCATCGTTAAACATCATGGTTGATGTTTTATTTTCCTCACAAGTAAGACCTTGTCCTTTGGCCTCCCATTGCCGAGTGCTTTTTGAATTACTATTGCTTGATGTTTTCTTTTTGTCATAGTAGTCAGCTGCAAGTCTTAAAGAATCTGGGCTGGAATCCATGATATTAGTATTTGCAGGCTGTTCATTGTTAAAGATCATGTGTCAACTGAAGGCAATACAACATAATTCATTGTTAAAGATCTCCTAACCTAAATTTAACCCTCTTTTTTTTTTTTTGCAGGGGGGAGGGGGAACATGTTTATTTATGTGAAATAAGTCGATAAATATTAAAGGACATTGCTCAGTTAACTATCGACATTCTGGTCATGAGACAACATCCACAAAATGTTTAACGTTCATTATGGTCTATGAATATTGCATGTTTAAGAAGTTTATGGAATAAAATCTAACAGTAAATCCATTTTTTGCTTTTATATTGTTGAAAAATTAGAGTCCGTTAATTCTTACTGAACTGAGGCCTCATATATATTTGGCATATGGTTCGATTCAGAAGCCATCTAGACAATACAAATATCAAGAGCAAAAAGGTTTTGAAATATGGCCCCAAATTGGTGTGAAACCTTAGAAGAAAAAGGTTTTATGAAAGAAATGATAAAATACAAAAAGACAACAAGAAGTCCAAAAACAAAGAGAACAAGGAGACCACCAGTCAACAGGATAACACTGATTAAAAGAGAAATACAGCAACAAAACTACAGCAGAAAAGCTATCCTAGAGCTGCCTTCCAATCTAGCAAAATAATGGACAGAGAAAGGTCCTTGAAATCTGATGGAACGGAAGCCCACAACAACCTAGCCTTCTCTCCTCTACCAAAAGCAGCAAGTCTTTCACTAAGCAATGAATGGCACCCTTCTGGAATTACATGGCTCACTCCGGCCTCCCTGAATAATAGATACCACAAACTTAGAGCTACTGGACAATGAAAAAACAGATGATCTGCACTCTCCCCTTTCATTTTACACATAATACACCAACTAGGAGGAAGACAACAATTAGGTCCCCTTTTCTGAAACAAATCACACGTATTCACCTTCTTGCACACCTGTCTATTTGACACAAGTTCTATTGTTAGGTGTTCTTTGCATAAATATGCTGCTAATTTTTTTTCTTTAATTCTACTTGAAGGGCTGCAAAGGTTCTCCATGAATCTTATTTCAATATATTCAAGCTATTGATAAGCAATTATGACTTAAAGCCTGGCCTCTGGTTGTATTATTTATTTCCCCTGCCCCCAAACCTTTTGCCCACAGCCAGGTCTGATTGTGTTCTACAATAAACACAACTAATAGCCACCGACTACTTGAAAGAGTCCCAGTTCACCTCCAAAATATTTACTTCAGAAATCCTTAATCACCCCTGAGCTTTTCTATATCAAAATCTGGCTCTTAATATTGCATTGTTAGTAATATTGTCAAACATCATGCATAAAATTAGTTACAAGAGCATCTGGAAAGCTTTTGCATGTCAAAGAGAAAGACAGTTTGAAATTATGATAACTTGAAAAAACCTAAGATATTACTGCAGAGTCATGCTACATTGTAAGCAGTCACAAACAGCTTATGTTCAAAGAGGAAGACTTGCACACAAAAATAAATGGTCCAAAGTAGCGCACCCTCAAGTTGTAAGCACATTCATCCAAATTTGAAGAATAATATAGTGGTATGAGTTCAACAATAAGGGGGATAGAGCTTGTCAAACCTTAATTGTTTTGGGGTCATTTGTTTTCTCTTCTTGAAACTTCAAAGTCGTACTTGTACATCTTTCTCCCTTAGTAATGCCAATTTCACCACGTTCCTCCTTTACAACACTATGTGAGTCAGATTTATTCAAGTCTTTGTGCCCATCCAAAAGTCCAGTAGCATGTAGTGAGGAATCTGAGCTTGAGTTTAAGGCAATGACTTCTGGAGTCTGCTTTTTGTAGAAAGAAAAATATGTATTGATTATATCAGTTCATTATAAAATTGTTAGAGGATCAAATTTCAAAATTAGGATCGTTATGAGCATTAAAAGCACTGGATTCAAAAACAGCAAACAAAAACCATGTGTATATAAATTAATAAACCTTTTTTAGTTGACCCATTTCTCTAGATAGGTCCCATCAAATACCATTCATTCCAAAGGTAACCAGATAACGTTTTGATCTCGAAAAATGCAGAACCAACAAACAACAAACAGGAGAAGAAAGTTTTGGCGGATAAAGAGGAGGAAAATCTCAACTAATCCAAACATGCCTTTGAAAAGCAATAAAGTGGGAGGAAATAAACTATCCTATGATTGGCAGATCTGAAGGTGAATAAATTTGAAAACATGTGACACTATAAAGGAGGCTTCATATAACCATGTCGAGTTCTTATTGCAAGTTTGCAATGACCTTTTTATCAACATTAAAAGTGAATACTCCATTATGGAGATTTTATTTGGAGAGAGATTCCCTATGGCATGCTGTCATTAAAAGCACGTACGGGATGCAAGAGAAGGGGTGGTATTCTAACATTGTGATTCATGGTTCAAGCAGATGCCCATGGAAAGATACTTCTCAAGTCTCCAATTCTTTTTCCTCTTGCTGTCAACTTGTGGTGGGTAATGAGGAAAGGGTGAAATTTTGAGAAGAGATATGGGTGGGGTAAACAGCTTTGTGCCATTCTTAGCTAGCTTGTATGGAATATCACAACATCATAATTCTTCTATTGGAGGGATGTTGGCTGTTCTGTTTTAGTAGAAATTTCAATATCAGGAAGTTGGGGAATTCATATCTCTAGTATCTTGGTTGGAGAGTGTTATGCTTGTGCATAATCCTTTTCTTTCTCATTTCCTTCCCTCTTATACAATATGTAACACCAAAATGCCTTCAAAGATAAGGGTGTTAGCTTGGATTGTTGCTCATTGAAAAGCTAATGCCTGTTATATGGTTCAAAGGAGAAGACCTTATCTCTGTCTCTCTCCTCATTGGTGTCTGATGTGCAAGAAAGATGATGAGAGCGTCGATCATCTGTTTTTGCACTTCCCAGTAGCATTTACTCTTTGGTTAAGGTTATGTAAGGGGGGTAATTTGAGCTGGGTGATTCCAACATGTGCGGCATTGTTTTGGAAGAAGCACAAGTATTTTGGAGGTAGGAAGTGGGATGTGATCTTGGGAAGATGTGGTATGTTGGCTATTATTTGGGTAGTGTGAATAAAAGGAAATAGATAGGTATTTGAGAATGCAAGGGGTGAGGAGATTGATTATTTGTGGGAGAGGTTGTGTTTCTGGGCTTCTCTTTGGGCATTGGTATCTTCGGAGTTAAGGAAGAGTTTGTTTTCTGTTATTTTATCAAACTGGAATGCTGTTGTTTCTTAATGTATTTTTTATTTTTGTCTTGGATGGTTTTGAGTCTTGTCCTCGGTATTGTACAATTGCTTTCATTAATAAAGTTCAGTTTCCTTTCATTTTTTCAAACATTAAAAGCAAAGACTAAGTTTTAATAGTCACCTGCTCATCTTTCACCGGGAAGTACTTTCTCAGAAGAGCCTTCAGTATGTCGTGTATATTGTCTGCAGGTTCTCTATGCATTAGTAACTGGACGTCATTATTATTCTCATCTTTACTTCTCAAATACCTTGTAGAAATGTCAAGCCAAGCAATCTTTTCTCTCAAGGCACTACCACATATTTCAGACCATTCTTCATGTTCAGCCCAGGCTAGTTCACTTTGAAGAGCCACCAAATCCTTTTCAAGTTCATCAATTTCAGTATCTGCCTTTGTTATTAATATCTTCAACACTTGTATGCAACATTTCTCATTTATTGCATCTTCTTCTATCAGATCTATAATCATAAGAAAAGACCAGTGTGGCTATTAAAGCACAAACAGGGAAAACAAGGAATGACACCAATGAAATAGAAAGAAACATATTATACCACGACCACAACCAAAGTAGAAGTCGCACTCCCATCCAGATTCTGTGCTGTAAGTGCTCCCAGGTGCAACTGATAAGCAAGCATTCAGTTCAGCTAACATTAGTACAAACTCTACAGCCACATGTTCCTAAGATAAGTTCTACAACAATGTATTTCTTCGATATGAAAACTAGCCAGCAATGGTGCAAGAGAGGTTAGGGAAACCTTGATGATCTGGTGAATCCCATAGATCCCAAGAGTCATATGGTGAACTCCATAGATCCCAAGCCATGAATTTCAAAGGTATATATATATATATATATATATTATCCTGAAATGCAAATACGACGAAGTCATGATTCTTTGACCAGGAGCACAAAGATAAAGTTCATTCATTTGATATAGAAGTTTGAAGCAAATGCTATAACTTGAAAGAGGGCTCAACCTTAGGTTCAGAATATCATGTCAACCAAGTCAAATTATCCAGCAACTTATTTTATGAAAATGGAACCCAAATCGTTATCAGCAGTACACCACTAGAAGTTTAATGAATACCTTAGGAATGAACATATATGCAAATGGGACTTACATTTCAATCGTTAAATTAGAAAACAAACAACAAAGGAGTGCAATGACGAAAAGCTTAGCCACTGCAATATTTTAATATTTTTTATTACTTAAAAAAGCTAATAAAACCAAACAGTCATCCAGTTCTTCCGCTAAAAGCTACCCACAAACTATCAAGAAAGCGGGCAAAAAACTATAGCAGCAAGTAATCAGCGTTTGCAGCTTTCCCTCACCCCGGCCGGAAAAAGAAAATAATATATATAATTAGTATTATATAAAATCAATACATAAATAAAATAAAAAACAAAATAATCAACTCATGATCATCACAGAACTTTTAGAAACAGAACAAGCATGGAAATAGGAATAATAAAAATTAAGAAATTAGCAACCAAAAAAAGAAGAAAAAAAACGTAAACGTCTGAACTGACTACAAATTGTTGATGCTCAACTGTGCACACAACCAACAATCAATGAAATAATGAAAGCTCGTAAATGTGTATGTGAGTATCTCATCAACAAAAGATTGATTGAGAAAGTTCAAGCATAGTAGTTGAAAATAAAAGTTCTAAGCAAATGACAGAGTAAAGGAACCAAGGAAGATTACTTTCTAGCGTCGAGGCATGAAAAACAGAGCTGCGGTAGGTTGTGCCATGGTAAAAGTAAGGTAGAAAGTGAGAGAAAATAAGAGAATGTACCTTTCTCGGAAACCAAACAGAACGGAAGGACAGGGAAAATGGGGAAGAAAAAGACGGTATTTGAGAGAAGAGAAAAGCCACTAAGAATCGGAGTGGAAATGAGAGCCCATTCTTCGAAAGAGAAAAATCTGAGAAAGCAATGCCTAGGGTTTCGCGGCGTTGAAGTTAGAAAGAGAAAATGCGTACCAGAGACGTCTTCTCTCTCTGTCACTCTCACTCTCTCTGGCTCTGCTGGTGACAGAAATGAGAGCTGCTGCTGCCTATTAAAAGCGACGAACTGCTGCTCGTTTCGGAAAGAGAGAGAATGGGTGGGAAGGGAACGGAATTTGTTGAGGGGTAATATGGTCATTTTAAGTAACTTTTTTGTTTTCTTTTGGTAAAAAGTAACTTCTTTCTTTCAAGGTTTTTTTTTTTGGTCGATTCTTTTAAGGTTCATTATTATGAGAACATGGAAATTTCCATCTCTAATTCACAATTTTCTTTTTTTTTTCACAACATTTTTTAAAATTTATATACATAAAATTATTTGAGGAATCCCTTAATAAAAGAGCATTGTATGTATATATAGTAGGAAGGAGTACAAAATATATGGCGTCCGTACGATAATAACGTCTGAATATCCGCATAGGAGAATATATATTAAATATGTTTATCATTTCTCATTTGAAGAAGGCTTATTTATGGATATGCCCCATGTGCTTTTAAAATAGTCTCAAATTATCACTTGTTCTTTAAAATATTTCAATCTACCATCTATACTTTCAATAAGTGTCTGACGTTAACTATTCCGTCAGATTTGAGAGAAGTTACGTTAGCTGATATGGCCACCACTTCTTTTCAATCTCTTAACAAAATAGAGGGAGCATTAGTCAGGTTGAGAAAGGGGGAATTTGGGAGAAAATGTGGAATTTGGGAGAATAAGGTTAGGTTGAGGGAATTTGATTTGGGAGAAAATGGGGATTTCAGATTTGGGAGAAAAAATTTCATTAATTACCATTTCTTTTACAAAATACATAGTATCCGCACGATAATAACGTTCGAATGTCCGCATAGAAGAATTTCAATATATATATTAAAATGTTTATTATTTCTCATTGGAAGAATTTTCATTAATTACCCTTTCTTTTCGTCGACTATAACGGGGCTAGGGATTTCATAGCCATGTAAATAATGAACAGGCCACGTCACGATATGTAGGCCCATAATACCATATCACCTAACAAATGTGCTTTCAGTTTTGCCACGTAATTACATGCTGAGGCCGAATAAATTTCACCTTGCCACGTAATTTACATGCCGAAGTCGAACAAGTTTCACCATTCCCAATTTCTAAATTTCAGAAAATTTAGAATGTAGGAAAAGTTATTCTTAGAGAAAAAAAAATTAATGATATTTGAGTTATTAATGATTCAAAAACTTTAAATATGAAGACTTCATTGTTAAAAAAAAATGTTAAACCAACAGGAGTTGGTCCAAGTGGAAGGGGCTTGGATCCTTTAAACAAGAGGTCCTGGGTTCGATCCCAGGCGCTTGTGAATAGAGCAGACTTTGTTGGGAGAGGTCCCCGCTTTGCGCCCGACAGTACCTCGAGGGTTAGTCCCCGCAATCGCGCGGGGTATACCTTGGTTTTCAACAAAAAAAAAAAAATGTTAAGAGTCTGCTATTTTTTGTTTCAATCCCTCCCAGCTCACCACTCTCCCCCACACCTTGCAATGAAAACTTTTTTTTTTTCTTTTGCATTACACTTTTTATAGTTTTTAAAAAGGAATTTTTTATTTGTTCTTCAAAGTAACTTCATGCACTTGTGTAAATAAATGAATTAGTGCCCAGGAATAGTTTCAAAGTGTATTTAACAATTCTCATTTTAAAATATTTAAAATCATCGAAACTTTTTTCTGTGCCTACCATATGTTTGTCGATTACAGTCATGCAAGAGAGATTTAAAAGCCACGTTGTGATATGTGTAGGCCCAATATATCATATCACTTGACAAATACTCTATTCATATATTTTCAATCTTGCCACGTATTTTACATGCTCTGGTCGAACAAGTTTCACTATTTCCAATATCAAAATTACCAAAAACAAAAAGGAATATATATAAAAAATTATTTAGAAAGAAGAAAAAAAATTCTCACTAATGATAAAACAACTACTATATTGTTTCACTCCCTCCCATCACACCCTCCACACTTATAATCAAAACTAAGTTTCTATTTTTTTTTCAAAGAATTTTTATTTTTATTTTTATTTTTCAAAGCAATTGTTTTTTTTTATTTCAAAAGTAACCTCATGCATTGCTAACGGGGTCTCTGTTTTTTTTTTTTTTTTTTGTTCAGAACATTGCAAAAGGGGTCTAGCCTAATGGAAAAATGTCTTAACTTGCAGATCAGTATTCTTAGGTTTGAACTCTCACACTTTGGTAGTGTGTGTGTGTGTGAGAGAGAGTGTGAGAAACCCATTTCCCTTTTGTAGTCCCCCCTCCCTTTTGTAGTTTAGACTATCGCTTGCTTGTATTTGTTGAGGCCCAAAAAATTCAAGGCTATACCCAAATATATTTCCAGCCCAGTACAACACTTAACTGGGGAAGAAGGTTTTGAAGCAGCTTTACATGTTTTGTTTAATATAATTGGAGAGAGAGAGAGAGAGAGAGAGAGAGAGAGAAGGAGGAGGAGGAGGAGGAGGAGGAGTTGGAGGGTACAGGTGGAATGGGCCGCTATGTGAGGGTGATTGCTGGGTTCTTTTCTTTGTATGCCTTTTCTGTTCTTTTTTTTTTTTAATTTTTAATTTTGTGTTTTGTATTTTTTGAAGTATTATTTTGTTGACAATAAAGCCCTGGATGAACCTAGCATGTGCCTTAAAACTGACAAATTTAAGACATTGGACTTGATTTGTTAATGACTGCATGTACGGTGATGAAATTGGAAAAATTAGAATTATGGTGACCAAATTTGATTTCGAGCCAAACCTAGTGACCAAAAATGTAATTAACCTTATTTTTTTTTATTTTACATGTGTAGTACTCTAATTAGGTAATAACTATATATACATATTTGAATTCTAGCTAATTAGTTATCGAAATTTGAAGTTTTATGGCATGTTGATTTTTAGGATGGTTTGATATTCTAGAAAATGAAAAAAGTAGAGAGCAAGTTGTGAATTGTTTGGTTGTAATTGGGCTAACAATGTTGAAAAAATGCAAAAGGAAATAGAATTGGGCTTAGGCCCAAACCAGCTGCACCAAACCGAATTCAACTGTTTTTAATTGGTTTGGTTTGGTTTGGTTTGGTTCGGTTTCCTCTATGATTTTTGTCAAAATTGAATCGAACCAAACTGTTGTATTGTAATTGATTCGACCATAGTTTTGATGTGAAAACGATCCAATCTGGATCGGGCCCACCCTTATAGATAACCAAACCAAGCTAGACAGACGAGCCAGGGCCAAACGAGACACCTTCGGTGGAGGAGACTGGCACAATGACGCTGAATTATTAAGACTATCAATCGACTATGGTTTGTTGACCAAACAATTGATGTCAATTCAACAAGATCTATGAGTGGGAGCTCCTATGAGAGCATTTCCACCCATTGACTCAAGCCCGAGCAGGACAGGGCCCAAGCCCAGGCCAGCGCTTCCATTTGGCCAAGCTTGCCAGGGCAAGATGTGGGTCCCACGTAACCGAGCCAGCCCGCAGGCCAAACCAGCCTGATCTTGAGCCCGAAGGCAGCTGACGCCAGCATGACGTTAGCGCCCGACAAGCGCCAACGTTAAAAAAAATTCAAAGTACCGTGCGCTGATGCCAGGCTGGCGTTAGCCCTGACGTCCACCAACAGTAACATGCCATGTGGCGTGTTCTGGTCGCTCCAATTGTTTTTTCCCTCAAATCCAACGACAGGCTTTGTTTTAGGCTTAAAAGTTTTGAATTTTTTAAAAAAATTACCAAAAAATTTCTGGAATTTTTATCTATATATACCTACCAATGTTGATCACTTTCAACACCAAATCCTTATACATTTTCTTCTCCTTCTATTATTTTTCACTTTTGTTGAGGCCCAAAAAATCCACGGTTCGGCCCAAATAAATTCTCGGCCCAATGCAATACCTTACCGAGGAGAAGCCCGATTAGGGCACGCGAAAGTTCGTCATACGCGCTTGCACACATGCCACGCCAAGCAAATAAGCAACACGTCACGCTACAAGCTTAAGTGGGCCCAAGCCACTCAAATGCCCGGGGCTTGCTTGAGTGGGTTGTGGTATGGATGGTAACAAGTTATCATGGGGCCCATCGATTGGGTCGAGAAATGGAAGTCTCGGGTCGCTTGGGGGCCTCGGGACTCAAGCCCATTTTTTAGGCCCAAACGTGGGTAAGCACAAGAGAGAAAGTAACCCATTGCCTCAACTAGAATAGCCCAACCAAAATAGCCCCATTGCTCCAACTAGAATAGCCCAACCAAAATAAGCCAATTGCCCCAATTAGAATAAACCAACTAAAAGGCCCAACACTTGATCAAAATATCACATCCATTGGATGAATCATGTGGTGGACTTAAAAAGCCTATGAAATTAGAATAAAAAGGCAGAATCAGACCTAGCACTCAGTTTGAAGACAAAACCACAAAGGAAAGTTGGAAGTCCACACGTGAAGGGGCTGCTGGGAGGCTTGGGAGCAAGTTCCAAGCAAAAATCCGTCAAGGAACTAAAGGATATTAGCACGCAAGGAGGGATGCCATCTCTTAAACCAGCAGGCACACCCACTTTCTTTCCTTCATCAGATTTGGCCATGAAAAGGGGAAGCTCCCTTCTGAGGCAGCCGCTGGAAGAAGCTTGGAGCACCCAAAACCTTTGATTTTGTGGGATTGGACAAGAGCTGACCTTGCCACCATGAAGTAAGTCAGAAAAGAGGAGAAGAAAGAAGGAGGAAAGCTTAGCTAGATTGAGAAGAAACCATTAGGGTTTCTTGGAGAAGAACAAACCCCAGCAACTATAAATAGGGCCTCTTCTACCCAACACAACACACACTTCAGAGAGCAAGCTTCCTCTCCCTCACCTGCAAACTTAGTAATTTTCGTGCTTTTTGGGTCTATTACTCTTATTTCCCCCATTTTTCCCTTCTGGCAGGCTGCTCAGAGTCACTGCCAAGCTGCCGGAAGATATACTCAAGCCACCCATTTCTCTCTTTTCCCTCATTCTCAGCCAAACCTCTCTGCAAAACCCTTTCCTCTCCTACCTTAATACCCCATCTTTCCCTTAGAAACACTTAATTTTCCCTCAGTGCTAAACTCATGTTGATTTTGCTTCCATGCCACATGCCTCTCATGCCAAGCCCAAGATTTTATCTGTAAGCATGAAGAAATTATCTGTAAGTTGCTGTTGTTTTGGTTGGTGAAGGTAACCAAAATACTTCCTAAGGCCCTGCTGCCCTTTCGAAGCATTTTGGGGCTTAATTTTCGAACTCAGACAAAGGGGACAATTTCATTAGCTAAGCCCACCTGCCGCTGGAAGAAAAAGACCCCTACAACTTTCTATACAAAATTTTCTTCACTTTCAATTTTCATTTTTAGTCACCATCTTTTGGCATCTTCCATCGAAGCCGGAGGGACTTGGACAACCATGGAAGATGTTCTGTTGTGTGAGTCTTGGGTCCAAGTTAGTCATTGTCCAGTCACGGGCAATGAGATGACATTCTGTCATATTTGGAAAAAAATTCATGCAGCATTTTGTGAAAGATCGGGTTCAACTCATACGGAAATGGCATTGGGTAGTAGGTGGAAAATTTCGAATAAAGAGTTGGGGAAATGGAGAGATGTTTTGGCAAAAGCGAGGGACAACCATCGAAGCGGTGAAAATCTTAGCAATGAGGTAAATTATTTGAAATTTCCGTTTTATTAAATTTAATGTCCTAATTTTTTTTCTTCATGTTTCTTGCATTTCCAATATATTTTTATTGTTTCTTGCATTTCCAATATTCTTTTTAATGTTTCTTGCATTTGCAATATTTTTGTAACGTTACTTGCATTTCCTTTTTTTTTTTATAAAAATAGATTATGCAAGTACAAATGTGGTTCGGTGCCATTGGGTAAAACAAAAAATCTTTCAACCATCAACAATGTTGGGAGGTGGTGAAAAATTGCAAACGATTCAGAATTATTCCCACAAGTCCGATCGTTGTGTTGAACGAGACGCCACTCCATGATTCAACGGCATTGGATTCGCCTTTGGATTCCCCAATGAGTCAAGACTCACCAATCCAAAAGGAGCTGAGGCCTATTAGTCGAAAGGCGACGAAGGCAAAGAGAGGGAGTACTTCCAACAATGATACTACAAAATTTTTGGAGCAAATTGCAAGGAACGGCATCATGAGAATTGAATTAGACATGAAAAAAGATGCGGACGAGAAGGCAATGAATGAAGAATATGCAAGAGAAAGGGAGTATGTACGCAAACAAGACATTGAGAAGAAGGACCGGGAAACCATGGACATGGATACAAGCCATATGTCCCCTGAAACAAAACAATTTTGGAAGCTAGAACGAAGGGATGTTATGAGAATAAGACTTTTCTGTGACGATGGACCTAGCAACACCGATTGGTTAAATGATCAAAACCATTAAGTTAGTTTGCTTGCCTTTTATTTCATTGTATTTTAATGTTTTGTATTAAAGTAGTTCTAATTCTTGTCTTTTATTTAATTAGTAGTAATTCTTAACCGAAATCTTATCCGAAAATTTTATTCAAAAATTTTATCCGAAAAATTCATTCGAATTATGAGATATGAATTTTATAATAAATATTGACACGCGAGAACCGAAAATCTTCTCCAAATTAATTGTTTAGGTAAAAAAAAAAAAGAAAAAAAAAGTGAATAGTATTTGCAAACACACCTTATTTTTTGCAAGGGCTACCACTATTCACATGAATAGTATCTCCCCTTGCCTCCCCTTGCCCTTTGCCATGGCAAATGGGTGGAAGTGCTCTGACAACAAGTTGCTTTTCCTCTTTTGATTCAGAGGACAAGATCTTCTATCCACTAAGGAAAAAAATAAAGAAAAAGTACAAAGAAGAGAGAGCGAGAGAGATATAGAGAAGAGAGAGAGTGATAGAGAGACAAAAAGAGTCTACATTAGGCAGCATAACGATTTAGTATAGGGATGACAACATACCGGTTCGAGGCTAGGTATGACAATACCATTCCTGTTCTCGCTCCCCATCCCCCTACCCCTACCTAGGGATGACATAAATCTCTGTTGGGCCGAGTCCCCATCGGGTCTCCGATCCTAATGGGGGGAAATTTCATGAGAAAATCAGGGGCAAGTATGGAGATCCCCGAGTTCTAAAAATCCTAGGTCGGGGACAAGCAAGGGATTGTATTGTTATCCCTATCCCTATACCTGACACAATAAGTAATATATTTATTTTCTATTAATATATATTATAATATAATATATCCATGCTATAATATAATATATATTTAGTTTTGTCAAAGTGAATTGAGATTATTTTGAGTTGTTGAGTTGAATTTTATAATTCAATAGAATGTAATTGAGTTTAATGATAATTTAAGATGAAATTTAAGTGTTATAGTATATGATAAATATTTTTTTAAATAAAAAATGGGGATTCAAGGTGGGTTTGGGAGGTAGCCCCCAAAGGGGTTCCTCGATTTTTTTAAAAACCGGGGATAAAGGTGGGGACGGGCCGAGAATGGGGATGGTATTGTCATGTTTGGCCTCGAACCGGCCCGTTGCCATCCCTATCCCCACCCCTATCCCGATAAAAATATTTCCCTGATGAGAATTTATGCCATTCCTAATTTAGGGGATTTCTAAATGGAAATTAAACTCGATTCAATTTAATATTATATTTTTTTGGTGTAAAAACTTGAACCAAACTTTTGGAATTTGCATATTTAAGCCAATTTGAACAATTTGAGTTTTTTTTTTTTTTGGTTCGTTGTTGTTGAGATATTTAGTCATATACTCATTTTTAGCATTAATAATATAGATAAACCCTACACCATTTAATTTCTATAAACAAACCCAAAAAATGACAGCTGACCTTATTGAATTTAATTTTGATTATTAAATTACTTTGATGCCCTATTGAGTGTTTTGGGTATTTTTATGAGGTTTTGGGGTTGGACTTGTTTTAAGAAATTGATGACAGGTTTGTAATTTATAAGAAGTTAAAAGCCTCTTTGTTATATTGTAAATGGGCTTTGGTGTGTTTTTAAAGTCCATTTCATATAAGTTTTTTTTTTTTTTAATAATTTAGGCCTCTATATTGGGTATAATAGTGAATCTCCTTCTTTTTTTCCCTTCCCTATTTAGAGCATGTCCAGCCTTGAGCCAAGACTGGGCAAAAGGCCCCCCAAGGCAGCCCAAGAGAGCTCCAGCGGGAGAGAAATGGCCCGGGCAAATGGTGGGTCCCATCAAACTAGGCAAGCCCACGGGCAGATCTTGCCTGGGCTGCAGCCCGAAGGCGCTGACGTCAGCGAGTAAAAAAAATTCAAAAAAATCCAAAAAATTTTCAATTTTTTTTTAAAAAAATACCAAAAAATTATAGATATTTTCCCTATAAATACATAACAATTTTATGCACTTTCTAAATTGTTTATATTTTGTTGCATAATCTTTTTTTTTTCTTGCCCTTGCCCTAGCATTCCAAGGGTGGAACCAACTAAGGCAAGGCTGACACTATTCACATGAATAATGGCAGCCCTTGCCTTGCCTTAGCCTTTATAGGTGGACATGCTCTTAGAGTTAACTAGCATCATTACCCTCAGACAAAAAAAAACAAACGTTTCTTTCATGCCACGATGGCATGTTCCTTTCCACACGCGTCGTACACACATCTCAGCAAATGCTCCGTACCTACGTATCAAAAAAGCGAAAAAGAAAAACAAACCGAGAGACCAAAAAGAGGACATAATTATTTTCCATTGAAGATCGAAGCTCAGATGAGAGCTTCTCCAAACAAATCCAAGCACCTGGTTCAAGGAGAAAACAAATCCAAGCAACAATCTTTTCACCAAAACCTTTGAAAATGTCGTCAAAGAAACAAGCCATTTTCATATCTTCCCTCGTAATCCTCTGGTACTCATCAAACATTGGTGTTATTCTACTCAACAAGTTCTTGCTCTCAAACTATGGCTTCAGATTCCCAATCTTCCTCACAATGTGCCACATGGCTGCCTGCGCCATTCTCAGCTACATCTCCATTGTTTTCCTCAAGATTGTGCCTTTGCAGACCCTCAAATCTAAGTCCCAGTTCGTCAAGATTGCAACTTTGAGCATTGTCTTTTGTGGGTCTGTTGTGGGTGGCAATATTTCACTCAGATACCTTGCGGTGTCGTTTAATCAGGCTGTCGGTGCAACGACACCGTTTTTCACTGCCCTTTTTGCGTATTTGGCGACCCTTAAGAGGGAGGCTTGGGTCACCTATGCTGCTCTTGTGCCTGTTGTTACTGGAGTGGTGATTGCTAGTGGGGTATGCTTATCTTGTTCGTTGGATCATTTATTTTAATCAGCATTTCATAGCTTTAACATTGCTTTTTATTTGCTTCTGTGTAGTTTTTATTTTTTAATTTTTTGGGAAAATTAATTTTGATTTGGTCTGTATTCAAATGCTGTTAAATTCCCGGTGTATCTTGCTTTGAATTTGTTTAGTTTCGTATGAAATGCAAATATATTTTTCTTATTTTAGCTGCTTTAATTAGTTTCTGTCCAGATATATATATATATATATAGTTGATAGATGCCACTTACTGATCCAGATCTGGAGATCAGCTACAGGGGTTAACTTGTGATGGTTTATTTTACACTAGCTAGATTTTCTATCTGGCTGAAACTTGAAATCATGTCAATTTCCGGTGATAATTGCATTTGGCTTGAGAAGTGGTATTGAAGATTACAGTAATTGGAAATGCTCTGTTCTTTTAATAGAGAGGATATTGGTAAAAAAATTAAAACTAAATCACTTGTAATTGATAATGACCGGTGCTAGACCGTGGCTGGTGTAAGCAATTAAGAAACAAGGATGGGCCATAATCAAAACCATGAATGGCTAATGTAGTGATGCGAGGCTGGTGATTAAAGTTTGTGTTGGCATATGATATTTGTATCTGATGGTTTTGAAGAATGTAACAGCCTGCTTCTTAGTTTCTCTAGTTGTTTTGTTATCCTTTTTTCTTTGTAAACTATACAAGTATAATAAACAAAGGAGAAGAAGAAATAAACTATTCATTTAATTGATGCTGTGGACTGCTAGGTTCCTTATTCATATGCCATACTGTAATCTGCGTTTTTCGTTTTTCGTATAAGCAATGTGCTTCCGTTGCAATATTAGTAGAATCACACGAATTTCTTGGTTGGTGGCAGGGCGAGCCAAGTTTTCACTTCTTTGGGTTTGTTATGTGCATTAGTGCAACTGCTGCAAGGGCCTTTAAGTCTGTTCTTCAGGGTATCCTACTTTCTTCTGAAGGGTAAAACTTGAAAGCTTTTCACTGTATAATTTCTCATCTGAACACTTGTTTAAACTTTATATTAGCTCTCTATATTTGGACAGTTTCTGGTAATTAACATTTACCACCTGATAATATTTAAGAAGGGATTAACTCTAACTCTTCTCATCACTACTGAATGTGCTAGTTATAGTATGCTGATAAGGAACTTATGAAAAAGTGGGGCATGATATGGCCAGGGATACACAACTAAAAGTAATAATATACCTTTGAATGCAAATATATGTTTCCGGTTTTCTTAATACCTAGACATGTGCCTGTCGTAGGGAAGGAAGTGAAATATATTGATTGAGTGAACTTCAATAATTTATGAAGGCTGATCTCTGAATGTGTTGGAATCTAACTTTTGTTCTTCAAATATTATATTATTACATATTTTCTCTTTCCAAAGAACGAAGCAAGAGATGAGGGTCCTAGCGTGAAAGCCATTTAGCAGTAGGCTAGAGAAGTATAGAGGCCCTTTGATTGCTTCACACACAACTGTTTTCTAGGTTACCTGTCCCCAAAGAGACCTGAAACTTATATTTTCATGTAGCTACAAAGATTCCGGGTTTGCGAAAATCAATCTAAATCATTTCTTTGCAGACAGACATAATATATATAGTTAAATCTAGTTAAATTAAAATATAATAACCAATCTTGAGCTAGTAGATCTGTTTTTACGATTAGGACTCATGACTAAAACACTTAAACTATGAGTGTTTTTTTCTCTAAGGTAAAGAAATCGGGAATGTCTTATTCTATACCGTCTGAGTGTTGTAATCCTAAATTGATTGTTTATTTTTTTTACTTGGCTAGAGCCTACACACACAAATGTATGCATATGTGTATATACATTCTCTATTGAGGCAGTTATTCTATTTGGTGTTTCTGCTCTTTTTCTTGTATATGCTCGTAGATATACTCCAATCTTGCTCGACTTGGTTGACAAGGAATGGACATTCTGCACAGAATATTATAATTTTTTGATCAGTTAGAATTGTGATATTTTCTGTTCAAATTGTAAATGTCTCCTTTTTAGTTCTATTCCATCTTCATCTGAAGCCAAATTGAAGCACTCTTTTTTTCTTGATCTGGTGTTTTATTACTATTTGGTCTCTTTATATGTCTTGTACTTAACAGGGAAAAGTTGAACTCCATGAATTTGCTGCTGTATATGTCTCCAGTTGCTATTCTAGTGTTGTTGCCTGCTGCACTTATAATGGAGCCCAATGTTGTAGATGTCACTCTGTCACTTGGAAGGGAGCATAAATTCATGTGGTTACTTCTTTTGGTTAATTCAGTAATGGCGTATTCTGCTAATTTGTCAAATTTCTTGGTGACCAAACATACAAGTGCATTAACACTTCAGGTTTTGACATCTTTCACCTTGTTTTTCCTAGTTCTTTCTGTCTTATATAATTATTTCCCAAATTACTAGGTCAATTGTTCTAATTTCAGTGGATAAAAAATGATACACAATATATAATGTATGTTTATGTATATGTGCATACATATATGATGCTTAGGTTGCCACACTATTTTGGACCATTGATCATGTTAATTTATTCTGAAATGTTTGATATAAATTTATAGTCTTGCAACATAAGCATTTGTTTGACAAGGGAACATTGCTCGATATATGTATGTATATAATTACAGTCCAGCTCTTTACAAGACGTGCGTTCCTGCCTCGCTCGACTGGTGGTGGAGGTGGGTTGCCTGGCGAGGCAAATTATTTTGTGTCGGTCGTCCGGCACACATTAACCAATTAGATCTTAGGCTTTTTCGTTATGTTTTGTTTTTGCATGGATGATCCTTGAAGAACCTAGGAAGTGAACTGTTTTGATCATTTGACTGTAGGCTGGAAACAAACACACACACACACACACACACACAATGCTTTCATTTCTCCTGAAGCGGCTGCAGTCCGGTCAATCAGAAGTGTCTTTTTTCCGATTCCCAGTAGCCCAAAAACTGATAGTTAAAATATAAGCTCATAGGATGACACTACACCCGCTTAATTAGTCAACCCTATCTGGACTGGGATTTAATTTTTTTTTTTTAATGAAAACTGCTGTTGGTCAAAGAAAGTTGCTGCTAGCAGCATAAAAAATAAGCCAGTTCAGCGGCCACTGCATCTGCATATAGTTTGGACGTTGACGTCTAGATAAGAGACGTCTTCAGCTCCTTCGAATGACTGTAAAATTTTGTTTTCTTTTTTGTTTGTCTCGTGCTTAGGGTTCCATATATATGCATATACGAAGGTTCTTTGCACAATTCATGCAAACACTTCTAAATGCAGTTGAATCAATTTGTTGTAGGTGACTAAAATTTCTGTTATTTTTTTTATCTTTTGTTATTCTTGAACTCCCATATAATTTCGTGACTGGAATTATGCTGCAATCAGGTATTAGGCAATGCAAAAGGTGCTGTGGCTGTTGTTATCTCAATTCTTCTTTTCAAGAATCCTGTCACTGTTATCGGTATTGGTGGTTACATGATAACTGTTGCGGGGGTCGTTGCTTACGGAGAAGCAAAACGGAGGTTTAGATAATTGATCGTTGGCAATTACCATTTTTTTGTTTGTTTGTTTTGTTTTTGCTCGCTTAAGTATTATTGTTGAAGAGGTTAGTGAGATTATGTGCAACTATATTCTTAGTGAATATTGTTTTAGTTGATAGAGGGAGAGAGTTCATTGTGTTGTTGTATTAGAGAAAGAAAGAGAATTCATTGTGGTGTTGTATTCTTACATGTATAGGCAACTCCTTTGTACCAGATTCGATCCTAGTTATTTATAGCCCATTTTGGAACCATATTCTCTTTGAACCAAGATTGGAGTAAAACTAAGGTATCAAAATATTTTATTGCATTCGATAAGAAATATTTCATACATGATTTTCAGTATAAAAAATCTAAGGGGGCGTTTGGTATCCTTAGTTTCAAAAATTTTGGGATTGAGTTTGAACTTGTTCGAGCCTAGGGACCAAATGATGATTCCTATAAAAAATTAATGCTCCTGGTGCCATTACATCTGGTTTTAATATTGTTGGAAAATAAACTGATGGACCTCTTGGAGAGTAAGACGCCAATAAGGGTGCTGGCTTGCTGCCCACACATACAATAATATTTCCAGCAGCTATAGAGGAAGTAATGGTCCCATGCCAGTCAGTATCCCTAGCTGAGTTTTGTTTCCAGCTAATTTCCCGAAACGATCTTTATATGCCTTATCAAAGTATCTCACTCCTATTATTTTTGAGTTACACAGAGAGGAAGAGGAGTTAAAATATTTTCCTCCATCACATGATCCTCTCCACTTTGATATATTTCTAGCTTTCATACCATGGTCTTTGAAACTTAAGCTTTCTGGCCAAATCCCACTATCTATGATACCAATAATGATACCGTCACCATAATTTGAGTCTGGCCACAAACCATATATAGGGTTGAGGGAAATAAATTCTGGGGTGCGAGTGGTATAAAGCTTTCCAATCTCGTCCTTAAAAGCTGTAATAAATCCTAAGTGGTTCTTTAAAGGGCTTATTAGATCTAGGTCCAAAACGATTAGCTGTCATTGGGTTTAGTCCTCGCGTTTTTTTGTTTTAGATGTAGGTCCTTTGATATTTATTACTTTTTTGTTGTGTCGATTTTACCTTTTGAGGTAAATAAGGAAAACACATTGAAAATCTAAATTTAATGCATTATTTCCTTGTAATTGAATTCCAGAATTTAAATTTTGAATTCTTTCCTTGATAATATTCCTAATATATGGATAAAATACAATTTAATCAATAAAAAGTAAAGACCCACATATTATACCAATCAATCAGATAAGCACCCACATTAAATTATGTACCTGACATACAAGTAAATATTGTTATTATTAGCAACGAAAAATATTCAATGATAAATTGTGTATAAGTTAGGAACATAAATTAGAAGACTACCTATAAGTCAAATACAAAAATAGACAAAATAAAATTGTATGTTACCTATAAAAAAAAGTACATAAAATACTATTACACATTGTTAAAAATATGAAGAAAAAAAAAAAAAACACACACACACACACACACACACACACACACACACACATATATATATATATATATATGTCTATGCAATAGGCAATATGACATAAATGACTATTACCCGATTCAAGTCATAAGGGGCAATATTGGAACAAAAAATAATTTTTTTTAAAAAATAGTAAAAAGATTACATCATAAAATATTTAAAAAGTAATGTAATTCTATGTGGCACAAAAGTCAAAGGACTTGGATCAAAGTCACCAAATTCGAGGATTAAACCTAATTCCTCAATAGGAATTTGGATCTATATCAACTTTTCTATTCTTTTCGAGTAAAGTCACTGTTGATATTATTGGTACCAATGATCAAGCCATTAATGCTTGTGTTTCTTGGCCTGGACAGTCCCCTTGGCTTCTAACTACAATCTATGCTAAGCCTTGCAGTAAAAGAAGAGAGAATCTTTGGGAATACCTTAACTTTGTGGCTGGCTGCCACCAATTGCCTTGGTTGCTGGCTGGGGACTTCAATGATATGCTTTCAACGGAGGATAAATTGGGGGGAGCCACTCTTAGAAGATTGAAAGGCTTCAAATGTTGGTTTGATGCTAATGAAATGATTGATTTGGGTTTTGTTGGGCCGAAGTTTACTTGGACTAACTAAAGGGTCTTCGAGAGGCTTGACCGAGCCATTTGCAATTTGAGTTGGAGAAGTTCGTTTCCTGAGGCTCATATCAGACACCTTCCGAGGACTAAATCTGACCATTGTCCCATTAAAATTAGCTTGACTTCCCAGTTCACTTTATCTCCCAACAACAGACCGTTTAGGTTTGAGGCTATGTGGATGAAACATGAGGATTTTAAAGGCTTCGTTACCCATCACTGGTCACTTGGAACTGGAAATGCCCTTGATAAGTCTTGTGCCTTAGTGAAACCCCTGCATCAATGGAAAACCTCTGTCTTCGGGCATCTTCATCAGAAGAAAGCTCACCTTATGGCTCGGCTTACTGGGATCCAGAAGAATCTGTGTAATGGTCCTAATGACTACTTGCGCAAGCTTGAGGGCAAGCTTATGCAAGAGTTCAATCTCATCCTTGACCAAGAAGCTTTATTTTGGAAACAAAAGTCCAGAGTTAAGTGGCTACAAGAGGGGGATAGAAATACTAAATTCTTCCACATGACGACCATAATCAGAAGAAGGCGTAATAAGATTGAAAATTTGAAGGATGATAATGGTCATTGGATAGAGGATGCGGATGGGATCAAAGCTCTGGCTGTACAATTTTTCTCAGGTCTGTTCTCGCAGGACTTTCACTTGGCTAATAACCTCAGCCTCCCCAATCTCTTCCCTATGATTGATTCAGCAGTTTTAAAAGACTTGGGCAAGAAAATTGATATCATGGAAGTCAAGGAGAGCTTATTTAATATTGGTAGTCTTAAAACCCCTGGTGTGGATGGCTTTCCTGCTTGCTTTTACCAAAATAATTGGCACATCTGTGCGAATGATATTTTTGAGTTGGTTTCCAAAGCTTTTCAGGAGGGGACGATTCCTCAGACCCTCAATCTCACTTTGATCACCCTGATTCCTAAAGTGAGTAATCCTCATTCCATGGCTCAGTTTAGACCGATCAGCCTTTGTTGTACTCTCTACAAAGTGATCTCTAAAATCCTAGTTGCAAGATTACGCTCTATCCTGCCCCAGCTGATCAGTCCCAATCAGGTCAGCTTTGTCCCAGGTCGCCATATTACTGATAACATCCTCATTGCCCAAGAGATTATGCACAAATTTCAAGGTTCCAAGGGGAAAAAAGGCTTTCTAGCTTGGAAGATTGATTTATCTAAAGCGTACGACAAGCTTAATTGGAGATTTATTGAAAGTGTTCTTGGGGAAATTGGGCTGCCCACGGGGATCATCCAACTAATTATGAACTGCATCACCACTGTCAGATATCAAGTCAGCATTAATGGTGAACTGACAAACTCCTTCACTCCCAGCAACGGTATTAGACAAGGTGACCCTCTCTCTCCCTATATCTTTGTGTTGTGCATTGAAAAATTATCCCATATTATCTATGATGCTGTGGGAAAGAAGACTTGGAAACCTGTCAAATCTTCTCAATCAGGTCCTGCTGTCTCTCATTTGTTCTTTGCTGACGATCTGATTTTATTCTCCGAAGCCAATACCTCGCAAGCGAGACTCTTAAAATATTGTCTAGATCTGTTTTGTAAAGTTTCTGGCCAAACTGTGAACTTCGAGAAGTCTTCTATTTTCTGCTCCCCAAATACTACTAAGGAGTTAGCCCATGAGATCAGCCAAATTTGTGGCTCTCCTATAACTGATAACCTAGGCAAGTACCTGGGCATGCCTTTACTGCACTCCAGAATCACCAAGACCACTTATGGAAGCTTGGTAGATAAAGTCCAGAAGAAACTTGCGGCCTGGAAATGTAATTTGCTATCTTATGCAGGGAGGGCTACTTTGATCCAAGCAGTGACTGCTGCTATCCCGGTCTATGCTATGCAAACTACTAAGTTACCTGCCAGTATTTGCACTAATCTTGATCGTCTGAATAGGAACTTCTTCTGGGGTGGCACTGAGAAAAAGCAGAAGATACATCTTTGCCAGTGGAATTTGGCTTGCAGACCAAAATGTAATGGGGGTCTTGGCTTTAAAAAAACTGATGATATGAACAAAGCTCTTCTTGCAAAGATTGGCTGGAGGTTGCACACCAATGACCACGGTTTGTGGGCTCAAATTTTTAAAGCCAAATACCTAAAAGGCCAATCCATTCTTGATCAAACCCTGAAAACCAGGCACAACTGCTCCTCCACCTGGAAGGGCGTCCTTTATGGCTCCAAACTTCTAGCCAAAGGCATGAGTTGGAGAATTGGGAATGGTGAGACGACTAATTTCTGGAAGGACAGTTGGATTTGTGACAGTCCTCTCATGTACCATGAAGGAGCTCTTGATATGCGTGACATGGGTTGCAATATATCCAGTTTTTTACAAAATGGGTGGTGGAATATTGAAAAACTCAGGACTGTGGTGTCTGAGGACCTAGTGCAAAGGATCATCTCTTATCCTATTGGTTGCGATAGCAACACTCAGGATGACCAGATTTGGAGCTCCACTGCGAATGGTGAGTTTACTGTCACATCTGCTTACAGTTTGCATTTCTCTGATCTTGGCGAGGTTGACCATCCTTGGAATACTCTGTGGAAAATGAAGATTCCCCCTAAATTGAAGTTCTTCTGCTGGCTTATGTATCAAGGTAAGTTGATGTCCAATGAGCAAAGAATGAGACGTCAGCTAACTGGGGATCCGGCTTGTAAAGCTTGTGACTGGCACACTGAGTCTATTATTCATATCCTCAGGGACTGCCCACGAGCTAGAGAGATTTGGAGGACTATTTTGACTACTAAAGCTCCCCCCCATTTTTTCAGATCTGATTTTAAACCTTGGCTTCTGAGCAATCTTTTTTCTTCAGCCAAGGAGAGTGGCAACTTAAACTGGAACACTACCTTTATGTACACTTGTTGGTATATTTGGAAATGGCGGAATCAATTGGCTTTCAACAACCAAGAGGATCGTCCTTATAATCCAAGACAAATAATTCTCTCTGCTGCTAAAGACTGGGTTAAAGCCTCCCTTGCTGCTGTGTGTAAGGTGGATAAGGTGCACTCTTTCATCTCCTGGAAACCCCCTGGCCCTGTGTTGTGTAGATACAGCTGCACCAAAATGGATTCAGTTGCATCCTCAACTTGTGATACTCGCAAGTGCACGAGCCGTTCGGTAGTATAGCGTATGTAAGTGCGAGGTCGATCCCACGAGGATTGGTGATTGAATGATTCAATTCATTTTTCCTACACAAAACAGAAATGAAAAAGAAAGGAAATAAATCAAACAAGGAAGAAAGAAATAACTAACTCAAGCAGATAAGTTCCCAAGTTCAATTAGATTAATGGATTGATTCTAGCTAAAGTATGATTAAGCCATGGTGTTTGGTCATAACCTTGTGTTCCTAATTCCCTAATTTGATCATTTGTTGTCTAACCTAAAATTAAGCATTAGGAACCCATTAAGCATAGAAGAACAATTTAAACAACCAAGCATGTATCTAATCCCTGTTGTCGAATGTCCATACATACTCTTCCTATTCATAGTTCAATTCGAATTAAAGCATGGTGTATACTCTTAATTCAAACCAAGATAGCTAACATGCAAGCCTTAATGGTGATCAATCATTCAAACTAGCATATTAACTTATAAGCATAATGAATAAGAACAAAAACCATAATTGAAACTTGGAAACTAATCAAACTTGAAACTAAAGAAAAGAATTTACATAATGAAAAGTAAAGTGGAACTAAGAAAAACTTAAGGAGAATTTCAGCACAAATATTTCATTACTACAATTGAAAACTAGAAAATGAAACTAAGAGAATTTGAGGGAGAGAAGGGAAGGGAGCTCTAGAGAAGTGTTTGAGAGCTCCCCCCCTTGGGGTGTTTTTACAAGCTTGGGAAACCTCACTATATATAGGCCTAAGGAAGCTGAAAATCTGAATTAAGTATGGCTAATGCATACAACACTTGTTTTATAAAATCTGAAATGGTTGATGCACTTCACTAATGCATACAACACTTCCATTATAAAATCTGAAATGGTTGATGCACTTCACTAATAAATCCCACCAGCAGCCCTAGCTCATCTTCATGTCACCATGACCAAGCTTCCAACCAGAAATAATAGCTCATCCTGAGGTCAGCATGACCAGCAACTTCAAGGGCTTAAGAATTGGGCTTCCCTTAAGCAAATTAAGACTTTAAGCACTCAAACTTGAAGTTCAGAATGTATTCTTTCCAGCCATATATCATTTGGGCCAATCCAAGGTCGGAGGAGGAAGTTAAGGCCAAAACAAATTGCTAACTCATTTTGCGCGCTGATAAAATCCATCCTGAGCATGGCTCTGTGTTTGCTAGGTAACAGACTCCACAATTATCCAATGGGGCTGAATTTCGGATATGTTATAGTATACACCCATTGGAATAACTTTCATGAAGAATGTGGCCTCATCCGAGCTATGTAGGTTGCTGAAATAAAGCTTGCAATATGACCTACGAAACTGGGCTGGCAGGGGACTGTAGCAAAAATTGAGTTTGTCTTTAAGCTCTTCATCCATTCATCCAAATTAGGCCCTAACATGCATGGATTGCATCATTTACTATCCAAAGCCCTCATTATTACCTAAAGCTCAATGAACTGAAAGATAAACACAAAAAGGATTAAAAGCACAAGTTTAACTCAAAAACATAACCAAATCATAAGCTAGAAGGGTACAAAATGATATACAATTATGAACCGATCACCCTGCTCAGTTTAAACTTAATGTTGATGGATCAAGACGCACCTCCTCTGGTTGTATTGGCGCTGGGGGTGTGATTCGCAATGCTTCTGGTAATTGGATTGGTGGTTTTTCTGTGAACCTTGGCCAGGGCCATATTTTGGATGTTGAAATCTGGGGGTTATATTTTGGACTTAAGCTTGCCATGACTAAAGGTATAACCTACCTTAATATTGAAATGGATGCTGCTGTGGTCGTCCATCTAGTGAAGAATATTGATGGATTGACTCATCACCCCTTTGCTCCCCTAATTAATGCTTGTTGTGCTCTCATGAAACAGCTTGATAACTGCACTCTCCTTCATATTTATAGAGAAGGAAATAGTGTGGCTAACGAATTGGCAAACTGGAGTTACAACTTAGACCTGGGCATCCTCTATTTTGACGAAGCTCCTCGTTGGATTGGCTCTCTTCTCCTTGATGATATCACTGGTGTAGCGAAAGCTAGATTAGTTTGTCCTGTTTCCTTGTAGTTGTTGTGTTCGGGGTTTTTTTCCCCTCTAGTTTACCAAAAAAAAAAAAAAAGTATCTCACTCCTATTATTTTTGAGTTACACAGAGAGGAAGAGGAGTTAAAATATTTTCCTCCATCACATGATCCTCTCCACTTTGATATATTTCTAGTTTTCATACTATGGTCTTTGAAACTTAAGCTTTCTGGCCAAATCCCACTATCTATGATACCAATAATGATACCGTCACCATAATTTGAGTCTGGCCACAAACCATATATAGGGTTGAGGGAAATAAATTCTGGGGTGCGAGTGGTATAAAGCTTTCCAATCTCGTCCTTAAAAGCTGTAATAAATCCTAAGTGGTTCTTTAAAGGGCTTATTAGATCTAGGTCCAAAACGATTAGCTGTCATTGGGTTTAGTCCTCGCGTTTTTTTGTTTTAGATGTAGGTCCTTTGATATTTATTACTTTTTTGTTGTGTCGATTTTACCTTTTGAGGTAAATAAGGAAAACACATTGAAAATCTAAATTTAATGCATTATTTCCTTGTAATTGAATTCCAGAATTTAAATTTTGAATTCTTTCCTTGATAATATTCCTAATATATGGATAAAATACAATTTAATCAATAAAAAGTAAAGACCCACATATTATACCAATCAATCAGATAAGCACCCACATTAAATTATGTACCTGACATATAAGTAAATATTTTTATTATTAGCAACGAAAAATATTCAATGATAAATTGTGTATAAGTTAGGAACATAAATTAGAAGACTACCTATAAGTCAAATACAAAAATAGACAAAATAAAATTGTATGTTACCTATAAAAAAAAGTACATAAAATACTATTACACATTGTTAAAAATATGAAGAAAAAAAAAAAAAAAAAAAAACACACACACACACACACACACACACACACATATATATATATATATATATATGTCTATGCAATAGGCAATATGACATAAATGACTATTACCCGATTCAAGTCATAAGGGGCAATATTGGAACAAAAAATAATTTTTTTAAAAAAATAGTAAAAAGATTACATCATAAAATATTTAAAAAGTAATGTAATTCTATGTGGCACAAAAGTCAAAGGACTTGGATCAAAGTCACCAAATTCGAGGATTAAACCTAATTCCTCAATAGGAATTTGGATCTATATCAACTTTTCTATTCTTTAAAACCCTTAGTTTGATGTGTGGCACATCAAATACCCTAGCCGCACTCTGGCCTCCTTTCTCCTTGCCGACAACCAACTGCAAGGAAGCTAAGGGGGGAGGTGGCCATTGCCCCTCCTCCTCTCCGCCCATCTTCCCCTTCCTCTCCTCATCTCCCCATCTTTTTCTCCCATCTTTTCCCCTCCTTTTATCCCATCTTCTCCTTTTTGTCCCCTCCTCAAATAATCTAGATTTGTTTGTTTGTTTGTTTTGTTTGATTGTTTTTGTAGTGTTTTAGGTGGCTGGTGTTGTCTTCGTCTCGACAGCGGCGACAGTAGCGACGCTGGATTGTGTCTTTCCTCGGGAGAGTTGTGATACCTGGTGGCTGATGTTTTGTCTCTGTTTCAACAGCGCAGCAGAATGGACGCTGGTGGTGGTTGTTGGGATGTGGTGCTCTTCTCTACTCTGCGCTGACTAAAGAACTATGCTTGGTCATAAGAGGTTTTCTTTGCCCGGTTTTGAGTTAAAGTGGAGTGCTTCTCGAGGGTCCTTTTATTGTTGTTTATGTGGTGACGTTGGATTTTGTCCCTTCTCAGGAGAGTTGTGATACCTAGTGGTTAATGTTTTGTCTCTGTTTCAATGGCGGCGGTAGCATCGACGCTGGTGGTAGTTGTTGGGATGGGGCGTTCTTCTTTACTCTGCGCCGACCAAAGAACTATGCTTGGTCATAGGAGGTTTTCTTTGTCCAGTTCTGAGTTGAAGTAGAGTGCTTCTCATGGGTCCTTTTGCAGTTTGTTTTTGTGTTTCTCCTACGTGTTCTCTCCTGGTTTCTGCTATGGTATGCCTTGCAGTTTGTGTGGGTATCAAAGGATTATGATTTTGCTCATAGAAGGCTTCTTTTGACAGTTGGGATGTTCTGCGATCCTCTCATGTGGGTCTACTGTATTGGTCTATAGTTGCAGTTCTCGTCAGAGGTCTATGTGTTAGTTTTTGTTTTTGATTTGTTCTTTTATTGTATTGGTTCTTTTACGCATAACAGAATTCTCCATATGGACAATATACGTAGATCTCCCAACTGATACCGACTCTCCATCTCTTGATAGAAACATACATGCCCAAAAATAATTGCATCTTTTCAATTTGGTATGAGCTAATTTTTCCCATGCATAATTGAAACGTCGCGGGTATTGATCATAGAATATAAGAGGCTAAAAAGTAATACAATTTTACTTTTCCACTTGGAATAAGCCAAACTGGAGCCAAACAGAGTCTTGGATCATGTGTGATAAATGGTGGCCTTCTAAAATTAATGATGTATAATTATCATTATAGTTCAATGTAGTAGAACCGTAATAGTTATTTATTAACAACCTCTCATGGTGAAAACAAAAAAATGTTCAAAATAATATATTTGTATCTTTTTAATTTGAAATGAGCCAAACTAGACTCTTGGCTCGTGTCATAAATGTTAACCTTTTAAATGATCTATATACTTATGTTTAATCGTATTAGAATCTTTAATCATAATTTATCAACCACATTTCTATGGAAGAATTATGAAAACTGGTTTGTGAAATAACTAGCCTCTTGGCAAACACAAATTTGCCTTCCTTTCCTCTCTTATCTTTTGTATTTACATTTGATTTTAAAAATGTCTTTAAGCTATTTTTTATTTTAGTTTTTACTAGCCTCTTGGCACATGCTCAAGCATATGTCAATTGGGTTCTTTTACTGAGTTTAATTTTTTTTTTTAATTCTTTTTTTTTTAAACACAATGGCGATAATGTTTTATTAATGAGGAAAATGAGTAACAAATACAAAAACCAGACTATGTCCTAGAGGATTAGGCGAGCTACTCTACACCAAATGAAGCGTAGTGGTCGTCGGTCTTCCTAGGTAGCCTACCTTCTCAACCGCAAGCGGGAAAAGGAACCTTACCTCCTATAGAGCCCCCCCTCTCCCTCTCAATCCCCCTAAGATCATATCCGAAAAATCTACAAGTTACAATCCTCAAAGAGAACATCGGAAATATAATATGGTGGCTCTTCAAACCAAGAAACCACACTTCGCAAATGCAAGGCACATTTGGCAAGGCGATTAGGCTACTCCATTGACAGTATGGTAGGTGTTGTGAAATTATTGCAAGCGCACAATCCACACAAGTAATATAGAGATAAGTGAAGTGTTGTCCCTACGAAAACTGTAATTTCGTTTTAATTACCAATTGTGATTAATTCAAAAGTTTATTTGAACAGTTGATTAAGAAGATTGATTGATTTAACTAAACTAAAACAGTTATAAAAAATAGCAATTTAATTAACGATGAAAAATCAAGTTGATGAGACACTAGAACATCCGATTTCACCATAATCAATTCCACTTAATTCTTATAGCCAATTAACCTTAATTACTACTCATGTTGACAGTTGGTTTCTCTTAATTCATTTGATATCCCCTCTCGGGCTCAATCAAAAATATTCTTAATTAACAACTCATTCTATGAGAACCAGCAAGAAAATTGCATGAGTCATGTTAGTCCCTCTCAGTCACTCATTCAAGACATGGTATTTGTTACGAGAAGCAAACACCAAACATCTCCTCTCGATCTCCATTTAGATCATCAATTAAATATTAGCTAGATATTTAAGACATTAAGAACAGTAACAAATACTCAATATGGAATAGTAATCAGAAATTAATATAACTATAAAAATTAAGTATTCATGGTTAGGCTACATCGTAGCCCTAGCAAGAGAAATGAGTTCGTGATAAAATAAAAGATAAACAAAATAATTGTTGTCATAAAACCAATTTGGCCGATGGACTTGATCCCCACTATGAGCTTTACTTCAATTCAATTTCCTTCTACTTTGATTTAAGTTTTTGTTCTCTATTTTTAGTGAAAGAAACAAAGGGGACATATTGCAAGATAAAGCCCTTAGACCATCTCGAACCATAGGAGCACTTACACCCATTTGCCATGGCAAAGGGCAAGAGGAGGCAAGGGCTGTTACTATTCATGTGAATAGTGACAGCCCTTGCAAAAGGCTTGTGGTGTTTCCACCTATTGCCATAGCAACCACTATTTACATGAGATGTGAGGAGAGGAATTTGTATAGAGTTTTGGTGTGGGAAGTGAAGAATATGACTAAGTTTTTATTTTAAAAAAATCTTAAATTTTTAGTATTTTTTCATATATATATATTTTTATGTTGCTGACGTTAGCAAACCCAGGCAACAGCCCAGACTATTCTTGCCTTTAGGCTGGCCTGATTTGCTGGGACCCACAAGCTGCCAGGGCTGTAGAAGCCAGTTGGAACATCAAATGAGGGCTTGGGCCCCTTGTTGCCCGGGCTGGGGCCGAATGCTGGAAGTGCTCTAAAAGGGCTAAAACTAAATTTTCACCCTGCAAAAAACAACTATTCATGTATTGTATGGACTCAAACAATTTTTTCCTCCAACCTTACAAGACTCAAAATTTGAGTCCGCTGCTTTATTAATTGTTTAAGAATGGTTTAACTCTACAGTTTTTTTTTGTGTTTAATTTTTCTCAAGTTAATTTTGGCTTATATCATTATGATTTATTTTTCTGAACATTTTAACTTAAAAAATTGAAATTACGAAAATAAAATTTTAATTCATAAATGGTATAGGGGAACCACAAAAATTATGAACAAATAATTTATATACTTTAGGAAGATTTGGGATTAGATTAATTAATATTAACATTTTGGCTGTTGGACTTCATTTTGAATTGTTGGGTTTTTTTTTTCAAACGTTAAATTTGCTTACAAAAACTCCTGGCCGTTGATAGGAGGGTAGGTTCCTAGTTGTATTTAAATATCAACGGCAGGAGTTACAAGCTGGAGTAATTTTTAATTTTTTTTTTTGGGTCAGAAGTTACAAGCTGGAGTTGCACAAACTCAATATGGTCATTTTGGCGGACTTCGCTAGGGGACAAAAATAAAGAAATAGATTATTATAAATAAACCCAATTCTAGACATGTATTTATAAAAAAACTCACACACTATTTAAACATAGAAACACACCCAAAATCAACCCCAAAATCAACAATTGTATATTTTTTGGGTGTGTTTATAAATGGGTTTTGAGTGTGTGTAATGATGGGTTTTGGGTGTGTTTATAAAGTGTTTTGGGTGTTAGGTTTTTTTATAATTTCAGCCCCTATTTTGAGTGTTTTAGTGAAACTCCCATAAAGAAAATGTAAACTCCCCACTTCCGCAGGAAAATCAGGAAACCCAGTCCTCCTGGAAACCCAGTTCTTCTTCCCCTCTGATGCCTCATTCGCTCCTTCCCCGCCAGATGGCCGCTCGTGGTTCAGGTTTGGGAGGGCCAATGCCTTCCGTAATTTTTCTCCTTGCGCATGGATTCCCCACCGCCTATCCATCTCTACACGTCGTCTCTACCCTGGCTTTCAACGATTTCTCTTCTTTATTTTTAATTTTTTCAGTTTTGTAGTTCTCAAACAATTTAATTATTTTTAAGTAGTGACTCACGCTCCTGGGTTTAGGGTTATTTCTTCCTTTAAAAAAAATAAAATAGTATATATATAATTACCGTAGTAAAGCCGTTTGGCTATACTATTGTTTTAAAAATAACAAAATACTCGAGTATAGCCACTAGGCTATCCTTTAAATAAAAAAAAGTAATGCCAGCTATACTATTTAAATATGTTATTAAATTTTGTTTTTTTAAAAAAGTATCTTCCTAGTTGCATTAGTTTATATTTTATTGATATTAATTGGCTAATTTCAATAAATCCAAGGCAGATATTGAAGAGAGAAATTTCACAGTAAATCAATACGAGAGTTCAATTTTTTCTACTTCTTTTTTGGTGGGAATGTTTACCTTTGATCTAACTCATTCTCTTGCGTGAAACTTGCTGGAGGAACATCAATCAATATTATTCTAATAATTTAATTAAACAACAAATAGAATAATGAAATTAAATATGGCAATAAATTAAAAACTGACTGTTCTTGCAAATAAAGGCTTGCAGAATTGCAATGTGCTTGAAACAAAATTTCACACATACTCAATGCTTGTAGTTTTGCATGTGTTTGCTCCACCAAGATGCAAATATCTAAATTAATGTAATGACCTCAAAAATAATATTTGGTTTTATTATTTTTGTGGAAAATATTATTAAGTCGTGTGACTATTTTGGATGTTGTATGATTTTGGTTTGGTGTGGAAATATTGGAATTAAGTGACTTAATCTCAATTTGGGACAAAATACCTTTATGATTAAGTTTATGATTTTACAAAGGAAGTACAAGAAATTGAAGTGAGAAAATTATGATTTTTGAATTGGAAAATCAAGATTGATCTCACGAACGCGTAGGCGCAAACGGTTCGTGAATCCGAGTTGAAACAAAGAAGTTACACTCGTTTGAAGTTTCAGGGACTAAATTGCAAACAGAGACTTTGCCTATAAATGTCAGATGGACACTGTTGAGGATTCAGAAATTGCAATTGAATCCGGAAGTTTGAGAGCTCGTCGGAGAGGCGATTTCCGGCGGCTTCTGCGGCGGCGTACGGTGGAGGTGATCGACACCACCAACCCAGATAGAAAGCCTGATATCTTGTGAACATAACCCAAGAAGAATCGGAGCCATCGGAGGTGCGGTGAAGGTAGGGCGACGCCGCGAAGTTGGTTCGTCAATAGTGAAATCAGCAACTTCAACCGGCGGTTTGAGCCACTTACACTTCGAATTGGACCTCGAGGTAAGAATTAAAGTTGTTCTACTCAGTATTACGAACATTTTGGCATAGGTCTTGACCGGCGATTTTAGGGTGGTCCGTCGCCGGAATAGTACCCAAACCACCACCGGCGGTGGCGGCGCGTGGCGGCGCAGGGTGGCGATTCTGAATTAAGGCTTTAGAGACAGAATGTAGTCCTGGAGTTACTGAACATGATAGTATGTTTAAATTGTTGAGATTCCGTCGTTTAATCGACGATCGGAGCCTCACAATTGTGGACCATTGATTTGAGATTATCGGACCGTTGGATCGTGTCCAATTTTAATTATGTTGTAGCTGGTGTTGTGAGGAGTCTGTAGGTTCAGACGGATTGATGATCGGACGTCCCGATCATAAGTTATTAAATTTCAAAGTTAAGGCGAGCGATCGCCATTCGATCGTGTAATGTAGAATTATCCGACCGTTGGATTGGGCCCAAATTGTTGCAGGGTGATGTTGGGACTATTTAGAGTCCATTGGTGAGATCGGATTTGGAATCCGAGGTTGTGGGCCAAAGGCGGATTTTTGGAGTGTCGGTTAGACATGTGGGACCCACGGGACCCAAATAGTGACCTTTTGGACAATGGGTGTCATTGGTCATGATTCGACGTCGACAGCACGTATGTCACAGTTTTGAAGTTGGTTGGACGAGATTTGATCGCTTTGGACCCCCGGTTGGTCCAAAGCGCAATTTCGTCATTAGTTGCGAAATCTTGGATTTTTGGAGTTTTGCGCTAAGTTGAGCTATGTACTTTGCTTAGGTACTATTGGAGATTGAGTTGCTCGTTGAGGTTTGAGATTGAGGATTCGTTAAGTTGTTGAAGACGCAGCTTGGACGAAAGGTGAGTAAAACCATCCTAATCGTGAGTAAAAATCACGAATTATTATATTTATTATAATGTGATTTTGGATAATGTTAATGGCTATAATTAACATGTTGTTTGTTTCCTTTTGTAAAATGTTAGTGTGAAAAGACATTTTATTTGGTTTTGGTGTTGGTGTTTTGGTGTTGATGGATTTAGGGGAAAATACCTTGAATCTCTTCTGAGTTTGTCAGGTGGGCATTCTCGTGGCTCTAGTCTGGCGCCATCTAGTACTCATGACTGGTGTGTAATCATGAGTGAACACTACTATGGTGTTTTGTAGTGTTATAGATTAGAGGTTCATAGTATTCTCTCTTCTATCTGTCAAACAATTGACGTGTGAAAACTACTTTGAAATAAAGAGTTTTGGTGTGGTCACAGGTGGTGATCGTAACAGTTCTTTAAATAAAACAAAAGAATTGTGATTGTGATGATATTGATGATTATGATTACCTTGGTTATACAAGGATTGTGGTGTGCTAATGTAAGTGCATGTGTTTGTATATTATGTGCAATTGACATATTATACTGTGGACGTGGTTTACTCATACGAGCTTTAGAAAGCTTACCGGGTTGTTCTGTGGTGAACCCGGTGCACTATTCAATGGTGTAGGGGAAAATCCTGCAGGTGGTAGAGACGGTGAGCAGGAGAATTAAGGTGAGGAGCAGGAGGCTCATTGGTGGTTCCACAGACTGTAAAGTGTGGTGTGAGAGTGTTGGTGAGTGTTAGACTTCCGCTGTGTGAAATAAGCTCTGAGGAGCATATTATGTAAAATGATGATTGTTCATTTATGTTGTGAGTTTGTAATGTAATATTTGACTCAGAAGAGTTGAGTCATTATTGACATTGTGGTTCGGAACAGTGGTGTTGTATCAAAAAAGAAAAGTTTAAATTTCTAGGTACTTTTGTTGAAGGTTCCGAGCTTCGCGTCCCGGATCGTTGGTTGTTCTGTTTAATTTTGCAGATTAATTGTTGTTGAAAATTCGGGGCGTGACAGTTTGGTATCAGAGCATGTGGTTCTGCTCTGATGGAGTGTTAGAGCTTATGGTCAGCTCTGACAGTTGTTAGCAGAGCAATTGGTTTGCTTTGTTAGGGCTTTGGGTAAGCTCTAAAGATGTTTAGTATGGATACATCTGAGATGGATCTCAGTGTTGGAACATTTGGATTGTTCTGAAAGAAGTCGTTGGATGACTGTGAGGGAGTATGAGGCACGGTTTGCTGAGTTGTCTCGTTTTGCAGACCCTCTGAGTGAGTTGCAACAAACCCAGAAGTTTCAAAGGGGTTTGAATGTTTATGTGAAAAAGATGGTGACTGGTTTCCGTCATACGAAATTGGTGGATTTGGTGGAGTGTGCAGCTTCTATCGAAGCAAATAATAGTGAGTTCAAGAAGAGTCTGGATGTCAAGAGAGATGTCAAGGGGAAAGGAAAGGCGCCAGCACAAAGTAGCACCACTGGGAATCAGGGAGGTGTTGGCAAGAAGCAGAGGACGGGGTACCTGACTGCGACAAAAAATGAGGCACATTCTAAGCAAGCTGGGCCCATTAGATGTTATAACTGCAATGAGGTGGATCATCTGTCAATAAACTGTACCAAGCCTAAGGTGTATACATGCTTTACTTGTGGTCAGCCAGGACATATTGCTAAGGATTGCAAGAGTGAAAACAAACCGGGGAGACAACAAAGACAAGGAAATGCCAGAGTCTTTGCTGTGGGTCAAAGGCAGAGGAATACTGGTGTGGAAGGTACAATAACTCTCTTTCATAATCTTGTGAGGGTTTTGTTTGATACTGGTGCATCACATTCTTTTATCTCTCAATCTGTTGTGAATGCGTTGGGATTAACTCCTAAATTGCTTGGTGTACCTTTAACTGTTGAGTCACCTTTGGGTAATTCTGTGAAATTAATTTTGGTGTGTGAGTCTTGCCCATTGTTGATTGGTAACAAGGAGTTCCTTGCTGATTTAATTGTTCTGGATAATAACTCGTATGATATGATACTTGGTGTGGACTGGTTACGGTGTAATCATGCTGTAATTGATTGTCATGGAATGTTAGTGTCATTTCATACTCCTGGACAAGCGGTGGTTCGGCATAGGTGCATTAAAACTGATGCAACTATGAAGTTTGGGTTTCTAGCTCTTGTGGAAAGAGTAGAACGAGTTCTGGCATTGGAAGATGTTCCTAAAGTATCTTTGTATCAGGATGTTTTCCAAGATATTGTGGGTTTGCCTCCAAGGAGGGTAGTAGAGTTTACTATTGAATTGATTCCGGGAACGTCACCAATATCAAAGGCTCCATATAGAATGGCACCTACCGAGTTGAAAGAACTCAAGATTCAAATTGATGGTTTAGTGGCACAAGGGTTCATTAGACCGAGTACATCACCTTGGGGTGCACCTGTCCTATTTGTGATGAAAAAGGATCACACACTGAGATTATGTGTGGATTACAGAATGTTAAACAAGGTGACGATTAAAAATAAGTATCCGTTGCCAAGGATTGAAGATTTGTTTGATCAGTTGAAGAGGGCAACTGTGTTCTCAAAGATTGATTTGAGGTCAGGATATCACCAAGTTAGGGTGAGGGAGGAAGATATTCCTAAGACAGCATTTCGAACCAGGTATGGACATTATGAGTTTGTTGTCATGCCTTTTGGGTTGACTAATGCACCTGCTGTGTTTATGGATTTGATGAACAGAATATTCGGTCCTTACTTGGATGATTTTGTTGTGGTGTTTGTGGATGATATTTTGATATACTCAAAGAATGATGAAGATCATGATCGGCATCTTGAAATTGTTTTGGAAACACTAAGAAGGAATCAGTTGTATGCCAAGTATGAAAAGTGTGATTTTTGGCAGGATAAAGTAAAATTTCTCGGCCATGTGGTTTCTAAGGATGGGGTATCAGTGGATCCTTCTAAAGTGGAAGCAGTTATGGAGTGGAAACAGCCTGCTACTGTGACTGAGATTCGTAGTTTCTTGGGTTTGGCCGGTTATTATCGGAGGTTTATTGAGGATTTCTCAAGTATTGCTGCACCTTTGACCAAGTTGACAAGGAAAGATGTGTTGTTCATTTGGAATGAGGATTGCGAGAAAGCTTTCAATGAACTGAAGAAGAAATTGACTACTGCTCCGGTGTTGACAATTCCCTCAGGAGGAGGAGGATTGGTGATTTATAGTGATGCGTCTCTTCAGGGTTTGGGATGTGTGTTGATGCAGAATGGTAAAGTGGTTGCTTATGCATCTAGACAGCTGAAGGTGCATGAGAGAAACTATCCTACACATGATTTAGAATTGGCTGCAGTGGTGTTCGCCTTGAAAGTTTGGAGGCATTATTTGTATGGTGAGAAGTTTGAACTCTTTTTAGACCATAAGAGTTTAAAGTATCTCTTCTCTCAAAAGGAGCTGAACATGAGGCAAAGGAGATGGATGGAACTCATAAAGGATTATGATTTCACGTTGGAATATCATCCAGGGAAAGCTAATGTTGTTGCAGATGCATTGAGTCGCAAGCCTAGAGGAGTGGTCGCATCTGTAATGGCACAGGAGTGGAGAATGCTGGAAATGGCAACAGAGGTGGACCTAGTACCAACTACAGTTGGAGGAGATATTTTTCTGGGGAGTATGACAGTTCAACCTAGCTTGATTAGTAAGGTGATTCAAGAGCAAGCTCAAGATGTGGGAATGCAAGCTAAAATGGTTGAGTTAACAATTGAACCAACTTTTATAGGTCCTTCTGAGTGGACAATTGGGAGTGATGGTGGTTTGAGATACAGAGGGAAGTTGTGCGTGCCTGAATCTGAGAATCTTAAGAGAGAGATTTTGGATGAAGCTCATCGTTCTAAGTATACGGTTCATCCAGGAAGTACTAAGATGTACAAGGATCTTAAGAGACAATTCTGGTGGATTGCTATGAAAAGGGAGGTGGGACAGTATGTGACTAAATGTCTAACTTGTCAACGGGTGAAGGCAGAACATCAACGGCCATCAGGGTTGTTGAAACCTTTATCTATTCCTGTTTGGAAATGGGAAAATATTGCTATGGATTTCGTAGTGGGATTGCCTAAGACTAAACAGAGTCACGATGCAATTTGGGTTATTGTGGACCGACTGACGAAATCGGCACATTTTCTGCCTGTATCTATGAAGTATTCAGTGGACACACTGAGTAAGCTCTACATTCGTGAGGTGGTGAGATTGCACGGGATTCCTGTATCCATTGTCTCGGATAGGGATGCTCGTTTCACTTCTAAGTTTTGGAGTAGTTTCCAAAAGGCCATGGGAACTAGATTGGATATGAGTACAGCTTTTCATCCTCAAACTGATGGTCAAACTGAACGAGTGAATCAAGTGATGGAGGATATGCTTCGGGCATGTGTCTTAGACTTCAAGGGAAGTTGGGATGAATATTTGGCTTTGATAGAATTTGCCTACAACAACAGTTATCACTCTAGTATTGGTATGGCACCGTATGAAGCATTGTATGGAAGGCCATGTAGATCACCTGTTTGTTGGGCTGAGGTAGGTGATAATAAAGTAATGCATACTGAGGTAGTTCAAGAGACTACAGAGAAGGTTTCTATCATCAGAGATAGAATTCGTACAGCACAGAACCGTCAGAAGAGTTATGCAGATAAGAAACGGCGGAGTGTGGAATTTGAAGTTGGTGACCATGTGTTTTTGAAGGTTTCACCAATGAAGGGAGTAATAAGATTTGGTAAAAAGAAAGGGAAGTTATCTCCCAGATTTGTTGGACCTTTTGAGATTCTAGATAAAGTCGGTGAGTTGGCATATCGGTTGGCATTACCTCTAATGATGTCAAGTGTTCATAACGTGTTCCATGTGTCAATGTTGAGGAGGTATATTAAGGATGCTTCACACGTAATTGATTTCGGTACTGTTGAAGTCAATGGAGATGCGACTTATGTAGAGGCACCTGTACGCATCTTGGACAGGATGACCAAACAGCTTAGAACAGCTCAGGTGGATTTAGTCAAAGTGTTGTGGAGTCACCATGACGAGGGTGATGCCTCTTGGGAACTGGAGTCTGAAATGAGGAAGAAGTATCCTCATCTTTTTGAGGACGAAGCGGGTTGAATTTCGGGACGAAATTCCTTTAAGGAGGGTAGAATGTAATGACCTCAAAAATAATATTTGGTTTTATTATTTTTGTGGAAAATATTATTAAGTCGTGTGACTATTTTGGATGTTGTATGATTTTGGTTTGGTGTGGAAATATTGGAATTAAGTGACTTAATCTCAATTTGGGACAAAATACCTTTATGATTAAGTTTATGATTTTACAAAGGAAGTACAAGAAATTGAAGTGAGAAAATTATGATTTTTGAATTGGAAAATCAAGATTGATCTCACGAACGCGTAGGCGCAAACGGTTCGTGAATCCGAGTTGAAACAAAGAAGTTACACTCGTTTGAAGTTTCAGGGACTAAATTGCAAACAGAGACTTTGCCTATAAATGTCAGATGGACACTGTTGAGGATTCAGAAATTGCAATTGAATCCGGAAGTTTGAGAGCTCGTCGGAGAGGCGATTTCCGGCGGCTTCTGCGGCGGCGTACGGTGGAGGTGATCGACACCACCAACCCAGATAGAAAGCCTGATATCTTGTGAACATAACCCAAGAAGAATCGGAGCCATCGGAGGTGCGGTGAAGGTAGGGCGACGCCGCGAAGTTGGTTCGTCAATAGTGAAATCAGCAACTTCAACCGGCGGTTTGAGCCACTTACACTTCGAATTGGACCTCGAGGTAAGAATTAAAGTTGTTCTACTCAGTATTACGAACATTTTGGCATAGGTCTTGACCGGCGATTTTAGGGTGGTCCGTCGCCGGAATAGTACCCAAACCACCACCGGCGGTGGCGGCGCGTGGCGGCGCAGGGTGGCGATTCTGAATTAAGGCTTTAGAGACAGAATGTAGTCCTGGAGTTACTGAACATGATAGTATGTTTAAATTGTTGAGATTCCGTCGTTTAATCGACGATCGGAGCCTCACAATTGTGGACCATTGATTTGAGATTATCGGACCGTTGGATCGTGTCCAATTTTAATTATGTTGTAGCTGGTGTTGTGAGGAGTCTGTAGGTTCAGACGGATTGATGATCGGACGTCCCGATCATAAGTTATTAAATTTCAAAGTTAAGGCGAGCGATCGCCATTCGATCGTGTAATGTAGAATTATCCGACCGTTGGATTGGGCCCAAATTGTTGCAGGGTGATGTTGGGACTATTTAGAGTCCATTGGTGAGATCGGATTTGGAATCCGAGGTTGTGGGCCAAAGGCGGATTTTTGGAGTGTCGGTTAGACATGTGGGACCCACGGGACCCAAATAGTGACCTTTTGGACAATGGGTGTCATTGGTCATGATTCGACGTCGACAGCACGTATGTCACAGTTTTGAAGTTGGTTGGACGAGATTTGATCGCTTTGGACCCCCGGTTGGTCCAAAGCGCAATTTCGTCATTAGTTGCGAAATCTTGGATTTTTGGAGTTTTGCGCTAAGTTGAGCTATGTACTTTGCTTAGGTACTATTGGAGATTGAGTTGCTCGTTGAGGTTTGAGATTGAGGATTCGTTAAGTTGTTGAAGACGCAGCTTGGACGAAAGGTGAGTAAAACCATCCTAATCGTGAGTAAAAATCACGAATTATTATATTTATTATAATGTGATTTTGGATAATGTTAATGGCTATAATTAACATGTTGTTTGTTTCCTTTTGTAAAATGTTAGTGTGAAAAGACATTTTATTTGGTTTTGGTGTTGGTGTTTTGGTGTTGATGGATTTAGGGGAAAATACCTTGAATCTCTTCTGAGTTTGTCAGGTGGGCATTCTCGTGGCTCTAGTCTGGCGCCATCTAGTACTCATGACTGGTGTGTAATCATGAGTGAACACTACTATGGTGTTTTGTAGTGTTATAGATTAGAGGTTCATAGTATTCTCTCTTCTATCTGTCAAACAATTGACGTGTGAAAACTACTTTGAAATAAAGAGTTTTGGTGTGGTCACAGGTGGTGATCGTAACAGTTCTTTAAATAAAACAAAAGAATTGTGATTGTGATGATATTGATGATTATGATTACCTTGGTTATACAAGGATTGTGGTGTGCTAATGTAAGTGCATGTGTTTGTATATTATGTGCAATTGACATATTATACTGTGGACGTGGTTTACTCATACGAGCTTTAGAAAGCTTACCGGGTTGTTCTGTGGTGAACCCGGTGCACTATTCAATGGTGTAGGGGAAAATCCTGCAGGTGGTAGAGACGGTGAGCAGGAGAATTAAGGTGAGGAGCAGGAGGCTCATTGGTGGTTCCACAGACTGTAAAGTGTGGTGTGAGAGTGTTGGTGAGTGTTAGACTTCCGCTGTGTGAAATAAGCTCTGAGGAGCATATTATGTAAAATGATGATTGTTCATTTATGTTGTGAGTTTGTAATGTAATATTTGACTCAGAAGAGTTGAGTCATTATTGACATTGTGGTTCGGAACAGTGGTGTTGTATCAAAAAAGAAAAGTTTAAATTTCTAGGTACTTTTGTTGAAGGTTCCGAGCTTCGCGTCCCGGATCGTTGGTTGTTCTGTTTAATTTTGCAGATTAATTGTTGTTGAAAATTCGGGGCGTGACAATTAATGTCCTAGCACTAGGGCTTTGATTTTTGGCGAATTCTGTGTGTTTAACTGTAAGGCTATACACGAATGATGATATGAATGTTCTCTGCGAATTTGATGTAATTTTATAGACCCAGGGCTTGTGTTTAATTAGAGTGGCTAACAGGTATCAGATAGAGTGGCAAAACATTATATGATATTTGAATTTTAAAAATAATTCAAATAAATAAATAAATAATTAACTAATTGGGTTTAATTTAAATCATAGAACCAAAGAGCCCAAATGCCCATCTTTTGATTTAAAAAAATCCCAAGTATAGCTGCGAGGCGATACTAATCTTTTCAAAAACAAAAAATACCTGTAGTAACTCCCAAAACTCGAGACGTGATATTTGAAGGAACAATAGTTCCAAATCTGAAAATTCCCAAGAAAATTGGATTGTAATTAGAAGGTATCTCAAGATTTCGAATTTCATATTTTGAAATATATTGGGATTTCAAGTCTTTTAATTTATATTATAAATTGAAATACAAAATTACACATCAGTGATGCAGATTGTGCTACAACTAGGCATGAGGGAAAACTAATGAAATCCCAACATTGTATTGAAGGATTTCAAGCATCACAATGTGCTTCAAACAACTTCGTAGGCTTATAAAGGAAAACTGGGATTATTTTTTAAACCTCAGGAAGTTGGTTAATGGTCCGTGTGGATGAAAGAAAACAACTTGGAATTTAACTAAGAGTCAGGAAATTGGGGGATCAAATTCTTGAGTTTAATTTCCACCAATATAGGCGTCATTTCACAATTTTCATAGTGCCATTCACAAAATTCTATCACTTACAAAATTCGACATACATAAATCCAAACACTGAAATCTTCAATTGCCAGAAATTGAAATGATGGAAATCTATATTCCATCATTTTAGAATTCTATATAATTTTCAATTCCTTCATCCAAACGGAGGGTTACAAAATTCTGTCGTTTACAAAATTCGACATACATAAATCCAAACACGGAAATTTTTGATAGCCAGAAATTTAAGTGATGGAAATCTAAATTCCGTCATTTTAGAATTCTATGTAATTTTCAATTCCTTTATCCAAAATGAGGGTAAAAGAAAAAAGGGCAGTTTCGAAGCACCTGTTCAAACTATGCTGTCGGGAGGACCAGATGGAAGCCGTTCGTATCCATCGTGGTGCTTAATTGTACTTTCGACCGGTATGAACTTGAGCACAACTGCAACAAGCATGCTAACTGATCCAAGTAAAATGCAGAGTAACCATAGTTGCCAGCTTAGTGGAACAGTGCTAGCAAAAGCTCCCAAGAACTCTACTATGATAACTTGGAAGACCACTGTGCAAACCATGACGCCTAGGAATACCCAGCTGTCAAACATGCCCACGAATATGTTTATCTTCTCTATGTCACGGCTGTTTATCTCATTAAACACCTGACAAAAGCAAAAGCAAACAAACATCATATGTATAATGTATGCGGAATTCGAGTACTTATGCTGGTGTGTTAAGATTTCAAAGAGACAGACGGACACATGCATAGCCCAGAAGAAGTTACAGGCTCTATTAAAGTTAAACGTGTTGATGATGCAAGAGAAAACCAGGGTTGCTTTTAACCAGTAAAATGTACCTGGCAAAACACAAATGCGTTGAATATCACAGTGTCTAGAACTTCAGTTGCATCTGAACCAGAAAGTCCAAGTAGCTGTTTCCCATAGAAATTGAGAACTCCAAGGACAATCAGTTGATAGATACTCTGGCCGATGATATTCCTCCACATGGCCTTGGTTATGAAGCTTGTACCCCTCCCAACAGGGGGCCTTTTCATAAGTCCATCATTTGGAGGCTCTGTTGCCAGTGCCAATGCCCCAAGAGTGTCCATAATCATGTTGACCCAAAGCAATTGCACAGCCGTAAGGGGAGCAGATCCTGAAAGAGATGTGAAATTTATCGTTATTTATTTGTGTCTTTCTAAACAAATATAATGGTGTAGCATGCGAGAAAAATCTGCCAGACCAACATACCTGAGACACATGCAGAAACAAAATTGATTATTAGAGCAACAACGTTAACTGTCAACTGGAACTGCACAAACTTTTGAATGTTTATGTACACTGAACGTCCCCATCTGGCCACATTTACTATAGTCTTAAAATTGTCATCCAATATGATGACATCAGCACTTTCCTTGGCAACCTGTATATACCATCCATGAATTGGCTATTTAGAACTAGGAACAACATCCAATTATCAAGCAGCCGAGAGGAGAAAACAAATCCTAAATGACACAAAATGGTAGTTAACCTTATGCGCATTCAGATTGTAGGAAAAAAAAACGCCCCGTCAATAATTAGCTAAATATAATTGAGTAGTTGATCTAAGCAGAGGGACTTGTGATTTCCAGAAATCAGCAACTGAAAATTATTGGGAGGTTCAAACAATGAGGAACAATCATCTAGATAGATACAATAGTCATACCAAGTCATGTAACTTGAGCAGTTTGTAAGCCATGTTTGAACATGGTGCACATAGGTCTATCTTGAGCTCCCTACTGTCCTCCCATATATGCGATAGTTAGGATTAACCCAACTAGTAAGTCCATAATATGTTTCATCATCTTGAGCTCCATAACTAGTTCCACTATAATCAGACATAACATAACCATAGCCATCATAAGATTCATTTGAATTAGTACTAGGTCTAGTTCCTATGCTCATAGATCCAAAACTGATCGCCATGTCCTCTTTAGATGGATTAGAGGTATGTGGGCAGTGGATTGTGCATAGATTCTTCATATTAATAAATTATAGGGTTCTAGGCAAGGATTAGCTATTTTTGGGTTTCGATTTGCTTCAATTGTCTTCAAAACTTCTGAATTTTTTTTGGGTTATGTTATGGGTATCGGGAAATATCGGGGATATTGCACTTATCAGGAATATATCGTCGATACAGGGGAAGATATGGCCTTACCCCCCAGTATCGGTGTCAACAATTGAAAATACCGATATATCTGTGTATCGGCCGATATTTCAATCCTTGAATATGGGCACTAGGCACCAAAATAGTAATATTAGTAACAAAAATAATAAAACAAACAACATTAACTCGAAACTACAGCCTTAATTATTTTTCTTTTGGCTATGCATCAAGAATATATCTTTAACATAATTGTTTTACTCAGTAACACGACGCGCAATGTGTCCTACCATCAAAGATTATGTGTCTTGTCAATGCATGCTATATGCGACATACATGAAATCAGTTTGAGTGACGTGACAAATCATGTTAGCAGCCATGTCATGGGGTAAATCAATTTTGTTGGATTAAAACATTTGAAAGTTTCAAGGAAAAAAAGGCTGCCAAGTGATGTAGTACAGCCCATAGGTGTTAGATTAAGCAGTTAAACAATAGAACGGAGAAGAATATAAGAGTCCGAGGAGAAGAAATAGAGATCGAAAAGACGAGATAAAGGGCAGAAACAGTAGAACAAAGAAGAATATATGAGATCGAGGAGAAGATATATAGATCGAATGGACGAAATCAGAGAGTTCTAGGAAAAGGTTTACTCAACATTCAAATCTCCATTTTAAAGAACTACATGGGGGTATTTATAGCAAACTAAAACCTAGACATAATAGGATAAAAATCTCTTGCTTAAACAGAAATCCTAACCCAAATAAAATAGGAAACTTAAAACTAGAAATTTGGAAATCTGGAAAAGTAGAAATCCTACTAGAACTTGGAAAACTAGAGAATCTAGGAAACTAACAAATACATTAGGAAACTAATAAACTTAGGTCCTGCACGTCCTGCACCATTCTCTCTTGGCGAAAAGAACTTGACTCCGATGAGTAAACAACCACAAAAGGTAAAGTAATGACGACAACGCCGACTGCAGGTATGAAAAATAGGGGACGAGGGTTAGCAATCATCAATGTCCGGATCATAGAAACCTTCAAGAGGCTCCACAATCTCACAAAGCTCACTAGCGGGAGTGTTGATAGTTTAAGTTCGCTGCGGACAATGAGAGGCAATATGTCCTTTGGCATGGCAATGGAAACATTCAATGCGAGCATTAGTAGAAACAGCCGGTCCTTTGTTAGGTGGTGGTGCAGGCAGCTTAGATGGTCATTAAAACCCCGTCAAATCCGTAGTGGGAAGAGTTTGGTTGGCGGTTGCAAGTTGACCAGAATATCTTGAATGTTGTGGCGACAAATATGTCTCACCTTCCAATGCGTGGCAATATGCATCTTCCAAAGTATGCGAACGGAACCACCGGACTTTCACACTTGATATCGTCACAAAGACCATGGATAAAGCGAGACAGTGATGTCGGGTTCTTCATGAATCCCCGCACGTATCGTGTTCGATAAAATGAGCATGGAATTCAGTAACGGTCAAACTGCCTTGGGAAAGGGTCCATAATTGTTCATACAATTGATGGCAATAAAAGGTGGGAAGATATTGTTCGCGAAGCTTTAATTTCATCTCGTCCCATAAAGTCACAGGCGGCTGTCCAAATTGGTATAGTTGCTCCTCCACGAAATTCCAATATTGTCTAGCGGCTCCCTGTAGTGTCATCTTACCCATGCGAAGTTTATGAGCATTAGTCAAGTCGTACCAGGCGAAATAATCTTCCATGGCTTAAACCCAATCAAGAAACATCGTAGGATCCCCACAACCATCAAAAGTAAGAGCGGTAGGCTTGATGTGGCGGATGACATCGTTGTCAAAACGGCGAGGGGGATGAGTGTACTGAGCATGTGGAAAGGGTGGCAGGGTAGGAGTCTGAGTAGTCATTGGAGGAGGGCCCATTGTGTGTTGGGTATAATGGAGCGATGGCATAGTCCCAAAAGAAAAAGAGGGCTCCAATTGAGCCTTGGGCGTGTCGAGTGAGGGCCCAGTTGAGCTATGCGACATGCCGTATGGCATGGCCTTGAATTTTTGATCCACCGGTGGAGTGGGCAAAAGGCCACTTTGTGGCAATGGCGTAGATGAACTTGAGAGCACCACTGAGGTAGAAGAAGGTTCAGCATGTCCAGCCCGAGAGTGATTGATAAGCAACTGAACGGAGTCTTGGAGTTTGGTGATGGCAAGGTCCGCCGTCGCACGATGTGTGTGAGCTTGTACCAACTCATCTTTGAGGTCAGCGCTGAGCTTGGAGAGTTGGGTTTCCATGCCAGCGATATCCTCAGAAACTTTGTCTTGGAACGCATGAAATTGTTCCGCAAGGCTGGCCACAGTTTGGGGTTCCATGGCAGAGAGCAAACGCAAATGAAAGTGAGGGAAGGCTCTGATTACCAATTGATGTAGTACAGCCCGTAGGTGTTAGATTAAGCACTTAAACAATAGAACGGAGAAGAATATAAGAGACCGAGGAGAAGAAATAGAGATCGAAAAGATGAGATAAAGGACAAAAACAGTAGAACAAAGAAGAATATCTGAGATCGAGGAGAAGAAATATAGATTGAATGGACAAAATCAGAGAGTTCTAAGAAAAGGTTTACTCAACATTCAAATCTCCATTTTAAAGAACTACATGGGGGTATTTATAGCAAACTAAAACCTAGACATAATTGGATAAAAATCCCTTGCTTAAACAGATATCCTAACCCAAATAAAATAAGAAACTTAAAACTAGAAATCTGGAAATCTGGAAAATCTGGAAAATCTGGAAATCTGGAAAAGTAGAAATCCTACTAGAACTTGGAAAACTAGAGAACCTAGGAAACTAACAAATACATTAGGAAACTAATAAATTTAGGTCCTACGCGTCCTACATCACCAAGTGCTAGTAAGGAGAAGTTACGGGAACTGAAATTCCAAGGAGCAACATAGAATTAAACCATAAGTCTAAAAATGGGTGTTATAGAATGAGTTATTTGAGTAAGATGATGCTTGGTCATCAAGGTTGAGATACACACAAGAAAAAGTAGCTGAGGCACAAACCTCTGTTCCTGCTATGCCCATAGCAAGTCCAATGTCTGCCTCGTGCAAAGCAGGAGCGTCGTTGGTCCCATCGCCAGTCACTGCAACTACCTCACCAAATTCATCTCTCAGAGTTTTTACCAAGGTGTGCTTATCCAATGGTAAAGACCGAGCCATCACCTGTATCCACATGAACATTTAAATTTTTTGTGAACATCTTTAAATAGTTATGGTTGAGGGTGAAAATTTTCCAATGAAATTATTTAGTAACCTGCATCCTCGGTATAACAGCTTTCTTCTGCTCAAGAGACATGTTACGAAACTCCTGTCCTTCTATTGCTAAACCATCCTCTGTGAGTATGCCGCATTCTTTGGCTATGGCTTTAGCTGTATTTATATTGTCACCAGTGACCATTCGTACAGTTATTCCAGCAGCTAAACAAGTTTGAACTGCATCCTTGACCCCAGGGCGCACAGGATCCTTGATACCGACAACTGCTATCAAAGTATAGCCATCATCTGGGATGTCATTTTCGATGGAAGAGTCATCTATATTTTTGAAAGCCAAGCACAGAGTTCTCAAGGCTTCAGAAGCAAAAGAATTAATGACATCCGTGATATTCTTTACCTGTTCTTGGGAGAGAATAACAGATTCTCCATTAAAGTCAATAAATTTGTTACACATTCCCAGTACTATTTCTGATGCACCTTTGCAAAAGGCTCGTTTCCCACCATGAGGATGAGCTACAAGCACAGACATTTTCTTCCTCACAGAATTGAAAGGTTCAACCTTAAGAATATTAACCTCTCTGCGCACGGCATCAAAATCGCCACCCAAAAGTAAACCAAATTCTAATAATGCTGACTCTGTTGGTGTCCCCAAAATGGAGCACTTTCCATCTTCCTTAATAACCTCAGAGCTTGTATTTTGGAATATAACCTGTAAAAGGATGCTTGATGCTCCAGATATTTCTGAACTCAATATTTCTTTACTCTCATTACCTTTTACATCTAAAGATTTTTCACATATCCATATCTTGTTAACTACCATGTGGTTTGTGGTTAATGTCCCTGTTTTATCTGTGCAAATGCAACTAGCAGAACCCATTGTCTCACATGCTGAGAGATGCCTTACGAGTGCCCTATCATTCATTAATTTTTTCATAGCAAAAGCAAGGCTCAGCGTCACTGCCAATGGTAATCCTTCAGGAACTGCAACCACAATTATAGTTACCGCAATAGCAAAGTAGTTCAATAGGATTACTGCATCAGTTGAAGACCAATCAGTGATCTCGTCGTTAAGTATTTTTTCCACCAAAAATCTTACTGCCAATACCAAAAATGTCAACACAGCAAAAGTCAGACCAATTTTACCAATAATTGTAGCAACACCATTCAGCTTTACCTGCAGTGGGGTCTCATCTTCTCCTCCTTCACTCAGAGTTTCCATCAACTTTCCCCATTCGGTTCTCATACCAACTGTTGTCACCACCATTATACCTGACCCATCCTGCACTTTAGTTCCTGAAAGAAGAAAAGGCTTCTCTTCATATACATTCACCGGCTCACTCTCACCTGACAAGCTTGACTCATCAATCAGCAAAGTGTATCCTGATATGAAAAATCCATCAGCTGGAACTTGGTCCCCAATTGACAAATGGACAATATCTCCTACAACCAAGTCATAAATGGAAACTTTTTGTCTTTTTTTATCCCTAGTGACCTGAACAAAAATCTTTTTCTTCTCCCTGTCCAAATCCTTGAATTGCAACGACTGTCTGTAGTCACTAATGGCAGTAACCATAACCACTAAAATTATACTAATTAAAATTCCCACACCATCGTACATGCCTTTTGGCCACCCCTCAGTGGCAATTCCAACTCCTATTGAAACCACAGCGCATACCATAAGGATAATTAATGTTAAGTCTTGTAGGGCTTCCCATACAAACACAAAAAATGTTCGGGGAGGTTTCTCCGTATAGCGGTTTATGCCATAAACATTTTGCCTGATCGGTATGTTACTATCCTTAACACCTTCATCTAGTGAGACAGAGACTTTCCTTAAAATCCCTTGAATTCCACCATGCATTTTCAAGGCCTTAATATCATGGCCACGCGTGATAGATGCAAGTTCATCTGGGTGAATGCTGAAACCTGCGGTTCTGGCATCTTCAGACAGCTTGTATTCATCCTGTCCTCGCTTTTCATTGGATTGATCACCAGCACCAGCTTCATAAGATCACATAACAGAGAGAGAGAGAAGGAATGAATACATGACATCAGCACACACATAATGAACTTTTACTTGACCTATAAACTTAAAGATGATACCATCAATAAACTGCAGTGCTGCTTTTTGAACGTAAAGAGCAACTCGAATTTTTTCCTGGTAAAACAAAGAAGAATAACAAAGTCAAAAAACTGATGACAATCATAGTCCCCCAGAACTATAGTAGAAGTAAAAGTTCACAAGTCAAAGTCTTCAACTGAAAATAACAGAGTAACCACCGGCTATATTCAAACATATATAGCTTACAACCACATTTGTGCATCTGCACGCATATATGCAGTTGTTTCTCTTGTACGGTCCTCAAACAAGATCTTTAATGAAGTCCTATTATCAGTTATTACATCAGATTTGAACTACTCTCAATGCATCTGAGCATTGAAAACACAAACATTTACAGAACTATTAACAAACAATTGATATAACTAAATGGAGCCCAAATGTTACGAACTAAAACTTTCCTTTATTTCCAACGGGAGAATTCAAAAGCCTATTTTTCAATTAAGTTTGTTTTGATCAAAATAATCTTCCGGGTTAATCATCACGCAATATATCAATTCTCAATTCTTTAGCATGACCCTAGTATTATACCATAAAATCAAAATTAAAACTATTTTGAAGTATCTTTCACTTTCAGCATTAATAAAATTTAGAAAATTTCACTTGGAAGTTGGAAGTTGGAAGTTGGAGTTAATATATATTTTCTTTTTAAGAATTACTAGAACTTAACATACTGTTTTCTAATACACGCAAGTATACATTGGTCCTGACAATTATTATTTCAGAAAGACGACCAAATCCGTGTGTGTTTGACTGAAAATCACAATCAACTGAAATTAAACAAAAGTTGAGCATGATGTGCCAACTCCTGCAACCCCTTTTTTGGTTTTATAATCAAACAAGACGTTAATGTAAAAACAATTTTTCTTGATAATTTAATACGATCCATAATACTCCTTACCAAAACAAACTAAAAACAAGTGAAACATAATTTTATGCCATGTTAGCATCACATACATATATGCCAGATCAATGATATTCATATAAATTGAAATAGCATGGAAAATATTAAATTGGTGGACCTATGAAACCCTTCTAAAATAAATAATTAAAAAAGATAATTGGTAGTTGTGTTTCATAAAAATAGGATCCATTATCTGATTTTTCTTTTATTTTTATTTTTTTTAATATAAAAAAGTGTGAATTTACCATATTATCCTCATTTAATTAATAATTTCAATTCTTAATGTTTGCATTAACCATTTTTTTGATATTTTGAATATTTCACCATTCTTTGCCTTTTGCGTGTCATGTATATATAGATAAAACAGAAAGAAGCTTATCTTAATATTTTAAGACTCAAGTGGATGAAATATTATCTATAGAAAATTTAAAGAGCCCACGATGCCCCCACTTGGGTGACCCACCCATTTTAAGGATCAAATTGGACAGGGAATCGGCCAATAATCTCTATCAATAGCCACCCACTACAAACACGACGAAACCCTCTTGTTTTAAAGTCATTATTTTTGACATTTTTGTCATGCGAAAGTTCCAAGAAATTTCGTCCCTTGCCATTATTAAAAGGTGAAGTCAGAAAGGTCTTTTTATTATATTCGTACCCATCAGCACGACCAGAAAAACTGTTTTTTGGTTATAACGTTTCTGACTACGCATCGTTTTTATGTAACCCATGGACTAACCTATTACGCGTCGTTTTCTGTTGAGGCAAATGAAATTGAGTTTTTCAGTTTTAAACGCAAGTACCTAATATAAAAAGTACCGCATCGGAAAATTGATATTTTCTTTTTTAAGAAAATTTCTAACCTCACATTTTCTGTTTTAAATTTTAATAATGCACGCTGATGATTTTCCTATCTCCACTGTATAGTGGAGCCCATCAATACAATAATACACAAGGTAACGCATGGGGGCATCAATACCACCACGAGCTCTCCAGGCGGAAGGGGATCGAAAAATTGAGAACAAACGTGGGACCCACCCACGCGTAACGCATTGTAGGCCGAAAGAAAATCCCTAGCTTCCTGCTTGTCTTTCTTTCTTTCTTTCATTTTGTGAGTTCTAATCCATTCGGTAGGAAATGACGATTTAATTTACAACCTACGATTAGCGATCACTGAATTTTTAGCAGTCCAAATTACTCAAATTAAAATGCTGAAAATCGTTTTAATTTCTTTTGTTTTCATACCTTTTTTATCCCGGTAACCAAACAATCAGGCCAGCAAAACCTCTATAAACGGCGGCGTGCTCATATTTTTTTTAACGAAATGAAAACAAAAATGTAAAAACTGCATAAGCTGAGAGAGAGAGAGAGAGAGAGAGAGAGACCTGGATTTGACGCTTCTTCTTCTCGGCCTCGTCCCTTTTAGCTAGATCGGCGACGAAGCGGAACCTCCTGCGAGGGTTCTTGACGAGCGAGACGGCTTTTCTCCATCTCCGAATAGTTTCCTCCGAAGGATTCTTGCTCTCCACCTCGAAGTCCTTCAAGTACCTTTCCATTTCCACTGGTTTCTTCTCTGTCCTCACAATATTCAGAGAGGCGCAGAAAAAGAGAGAGTCGCTCGGAGGCGGAAGACTAGAGGGAGAGAGGGAAGGGAACGGGAAGGGAACGGGAAGGGGAAGGTGTGGAGTCGTAGTCTTTTAAGATCCAGAAGTCCACACGCGGATAGTTGGACGACTAGGAAAGATTCCGTACATGTGCGTACAAAACGTTTGTCCTGTGGCCTGCCGTAGATGGAGGCCACGTCACGTGGTTTACCGTGTTGGTGGGATTATTTAATTAGAGAATATTGTTTATGTGTGTTTTTTTTTTTTTTTGGGGTCAACTATGTGTGCATTATTAGTGGGAAAAGTGTTTACTTTGCTTTTCTCGTCACGTGATTTGGATTTCCTAGGCGGATTATACAAATTAGAAAGTGACACTAACTTTCCCTTGGAGGTTTAATTATTGTGGTTAAATTTTGGACTCGTCACGTTTGTCTTTTATTTATTATTTTTTGCGAAAATCACGTTATACCCTAATTCTGAAATTGTCGAAGTTTGACTTAGCATTATAGGCTAAAATATAAGAAAAATTAGTGTATAGACTATAGTTTAGTGATAAAAAATAATAATAATAATTAAGATATCATAAATTAAGTATTTTGGTTTTGGATTTGGTGAATGGGTTTTGAATTTTGTTTTATAATAGGACAACAATGTGGCCCAAATTGGATAGACCTAAAGGGTGTTTCTCAAATATAATTATTTGAGGAAATCCTCAATAGAAAGGGACTGTATATAGGGTCCTTCTTACAGAGTCCGTTATGCGGATTGGTGAATGGGTTAGCATTATAGGCTAAAATATAAGAAAAATTAGTGTATAGACTATAGTTTAGTGTTTACCAAAAAAAAAAAAAGAGTATAGTTTAGTGATAAAAAAATAATTAATAATTAAGATATCATAAATTAAGTATTTTGATTTTGGATTTGGTTAATGGGTTTGGAATTTTGTTTTATAATAGGACAACAATGTGGCCCGAATTGGATGGACCTATTTAAATTCATAGGGAAAAGATTGTTTTGCCCCTCTTAATTTAAGAGATTTCTCTCAAAATAAAATTATTTAAGGGAACCCTCAATATATGGGGACTGTATATATATACTAGCCCCTTAGCATGTGCCAATTGGTTTTTTTTTTTTTTTTTTTAAGAATTAAAAAAGATAATGGGTAGTTGTGTTCCATAAAAATAGGACCCATTACCTGATTTTTTTTTTTTAATGTAAAAAACATTAATATGAAAAAGTGTGAATTTACCATATTATCCTCATTAATAATTTTAATTCTTAATGTTTGTATTAACCAAGGGCATTTTATGGTATGAAGATGTGAAAAATAAATGGTTTGGATCATTGAAAAAAAAATTATTTGAGGAAACCTTCAATAGAAGAGGACTGTATATAGGGTCCTTCTTCGTTATGGAGTCCACGATGCGGATTGGTTACGAATATCTATTTTTGACAATGCGATGATCTCAACTTTCAATGCTTCATTTCTTCTTTCTTTCTTTCACCGAGTTCACTCTTCTCTCTCTCTCTCTCTCCCCTCTTTCTTTTTAATTCTTTCTTTCGTTTTCTTTCCTTTCCTTCTCTCTTCTCTCTTCTCTCTTTGTTTCCTGCGTTTATCCCTTTATCTCTCTTTCATCTGTCTTTTTTTTTTCTTCTTCTTTCTCTTCACCAGTTTTCTTCTTCCTCTTTATTCCTTATCTCTTATCTATGTTTGTCCTTTTTTTTTATTTTTTATAATCATGTGTTTCCCCCTTCTCTCTCTCTAAGAATGATTTGAGGAAAAAATCATTTGGGGGAAAAATTGTCATGGCATCAGCTATAATTACTAGAAAAAATTGACTGCTCCATGTATTGCTCTCATGGACTGTTTAAACCTCTAAAATCATTTTTCCCCCAAATCATTCTCAAAGAATGAAGAAGAAAGAAAGAGGAGAGTGAAAAGTAATAAAATGTCTCAGAAACAAAACCAACCAGTCATGGAAGAACAACATACTCAAACAGAGTCTCTGATTCTAATAAGAATCTTCTGTTAGATATATGCCATGGAAGCCAATATATATTGGAATATTCTAAGAATATAATATAATCAATATAATCAATATAATCAAAAAGGCATGAATGTTACTGTAAGAGCATCCACTATCATGCTCCCTATTTTTTAGTTAAATTTTAGCTAAAAACATATAAAAGTTATTTTAGGAGCTCTCTATAAAATTTAAACTCCAATCATGCTCTCTAGTTTAGGGAGTCATAAATGCTATAACTCTTTTGTAATTGGTCCATTTCTATTAAAAATAATATAAAAAATAGTTAGTATTAATTAAAGGTTTGAAATACTCATTAAATAAAGCAGTAATAAATTATAGGGAGCCACTAGGAGTCCTTTCTCTCTCCTCAAATTTAGGAGCTCCTAGAGGTCTCCCTATTTTAGGAGGTGGATAGGGAGCATGGTTGGAGTTGTATTTTTCCAATTCCTCCCTAAAATTTGTCTAAGGAGGTGGTTTAGAGAGCCCATTGTGGATGCTCTAAGATACATAATCTACATAAAGTAACAAGTTCATGGATAAAAATATGAATGGAAAGCAATCTAAAGAAGTTAAATTCACGAGACCTCTTCATCATATAAGTATTGTATCCTAAAAGGTTCCTGGTCATAGGATCACCAATTGGACAATGGTGAGCCGTGAAAATTGGTACATGTTATGTTTGCTCAATCATGAGGATGACTAGTTTCAAATAATTCGTGTAGAGATACTGAGACAAGTGCGTAGGTGTTCTATAGAAATGAAGTTCACTAAATGTGATCAACTCAAGAATTCTTATATGGAAGTCTTACTCATAAGTGTCAAACAAGGAATTCTAAGTAATGATAATGCAAATTAGTCATTAGACCTAAGACATCATAGTTGTCTTGTGCATGAGCTGTTTGTTTTTTAAGAACACTATACAGTCGTATCAAGAGGAAGTGACTTAACGGTGTTTCTTAGGACACTCAGCATATGCACAAAGGCAATTGAATGTACAACAAGGAATCTCTACTCTAAGTAAGAAGAGAGAATACTCTAAAGATTTGATTCGTTGAATCTTTGGCCAAAGTACAGGATGAGAATTGAAACAAGAACGTTTGCAATTACATCCAAGTGAATTATATAACCTAAAGATGTCATGTTAGGAAATTGACACGAATTAACTATATCCCAGGATACACGACAGAGAGTATTGTAATATAGAAGGATCAAATTGCATTGTAATCACAAACTGACTAGGTTCTAAAAATGAATTCTATTTAGCTTGGATAGTCATGACATACTGTTAGGTGTCACTCATGGTTTATGGAAGCCCTATGAGGACTAATAACAATTAGCCTTCGTCAATAGGGAGAATTGTACAAAGATATACAATTCACATTCAGTTTAGAAGTAACTATTCTTACCCATAGCCTCGCTAATTAGAACATACAAGATCGCACACGGAAAAGGTATGGATTGAGAATTGAAAAGAGAATAAATGATTTTGCAACTCAGACAAAGTCAAAGTCAAAAGTCAAAGGTCAAACAATTGACCTGAGACTTGACACGGTCAACATAAGATTGACTAGGACCAACACTTGTTAGAAAAGATAGTGATTTAATTTATTAGGTCATTAAATCAATTAAACTAATTGGATTAGTTTAATGAATTAATTAAAGTTATGGAACTTTAATTTTGGTCATATATGACTCAAATATTTATAGAAATGGACCTCATGGACTTAGGCATAGTGTGACACATTAAAGGATTGATGTGTTAGACCAATGTAGCCCAAAAAGACCAAGATAGGCAGGGGTGTGGCACAAAGGGGGCTTTTGGGAACACATGTGTGACAGAATGTCTCTATATATTCATAGCCATATTACCATACTTCTTTAGGGTTTCAAGTTGGATACTTTGGAAGAAAGGAAAAACCAAAACCTCACTCTCCCAAACCCTCTTGGCCAGCCATCACGGAGAAGAAAGGCTAGCACCTCTTCTTATTCTCTTGGTTCCTTATTCTCTCATTCTCATTCTACCTTGGTGAAGATACTTTGGGGGGGCATAACCATATTATGCCTATTTGGAGAACAAGGTGGAGAATCAACAATTAAGGGACAACTCCCTCTACTTGAATCCCATTTTTGGGATTCAAGATACACTCCAAAGGAACCTCACTCTCTATCTTCTCTTTAATATGTGATATTAGTGTCAAAGGTGCAAACTTTCATAAACCGATAAAGATTGGGAACTAGGTTGAAACTTGCATGAATCTCTAGCCTTTTCTTGCTTCCGCTTCTATTTGATTTGATAAAGGATGTGTATAGGCTAGATAGTTTGTTCTCTCATAGCGTCTAGGGATTTTAGAAATCTCTACACCTAATTTTCCCTTCATCTTCCCCCTTTGAAGATTGAAGCCCAACAAATAAGCCAAGAAGCCACACACGCTCCAGAAAAGCAAACACTTCTGAGAAAAGCAAAAACATCATTCATCACTTCAAGTTCCAATTCCAGTTAAAGCCAACATATTGTTGTCATTAAAAACAAAAGCCAAAAAATTGATTTCTATGGATATTAAATCATTCAAAAGATTGAGACTTCTTCAATAGAATCAATGGTAGAGGCAAAACCAGAGCCTTAAACCCCACCACCACCACCATTAGCAAAGAAGGGGGAAACGCAGGAAAAAAAAAAAGAAACAAAGAGAGAAGAGATAAGGAATAGAGAGGAAGAATAAAATTGGTGCAGGGAAAGAAGAAGAAATTGGTGAAGAGAAAGAAGAAGAAAAAAAAAGAAGAGGAGAGAGAGATAAAGGGATAAACGCAAGAAACAAAGAGAGAAGAGAGAAGGAAAGAAAAGAAAAAGGAAGAAAAAATAAAAAAGAAAGAGGAGAGAGAGAAGAGTGAACTCGGTGAGAGAAAGAAAGAAGAAATGAAGCGTTGAAAGTTGGAATCATCGCACGGTCAAAAATAGATATTCGTAACTAATCCGCATCGTGGACTCCGTAATGGAGAAGGACCCATATATACATTCCCTTCTATTGAGGAATCCTTCAAATAAAGACACCTTTTGGGGTACTGTACAATTTTTTTTTTTTCAATGATCTAAACCTTCTATTTTGTAGGTCTTCATTCATAGATCATCTTTGTAAAAAATTAGACAAATCAAAAACTATTTAAACATCTAATTGTGTCCTACCAAATCAATGAACACGGTGCTTTAAGAAAGTACTACAATTTCAATAATTTAATTGAATGGTCAAATGATATCGGATTCAAGTGATTTTTTGTAAAGATGATCTTTGAGTGAATATCTACAAAATAGATGGTTTGGATTAGTGAAATACAATATGGATTAGGCCCTACAAGGGTGTCCTTCAAATAAGCTTATTTGTGGGATCCCTCAATAAAAGCTCTCTGTATATATATATATTACAATAGTGAGATGTAAAATATCGGTCAAGGGGAAAGGGGTTACTTTGACTTAGTAGAGCAATTAAGTTGTAAGAAAAAAAGCCTCATTAATGCGATATCAACATTTTTAAATGGATTTTTTTATGGACTTAACAATTGGGGACAAAGTGAGACACAAAACGTTGGTTAATGGGGTAAAGAGTGGGTCACTTGTTAAACATTGGTCAATTCAGTAAAGAAGGTCACTTTGACTTTTCAGGAGGCAATGTGTGAGATTTGACCATAGGAGCCATTAGAGCACTTAAGCTTATAGTTTATGTATGAACTTTTTTATAAATAAAAAAATACATCATTTTTCTAAGAAAGAAAAGTGAGAGGGAACTTAAACACAAGACATCAAGTGAAATATGAGATCAAGGTACAAATCTAATTAGTTAAACTTAAAATGGACAAAGAAAAAAAAAACCTAGCCAACTAAGAGGGGGAGAGAGAGAGAGAGAGAGAGAGAACTTCATATACAGGGGGTTTCCCTGGATCCTATCGGATCTTCAATGTTCTATACCGATCTTATCTTCTTTTGGAAAATTAATTATCTTTGCCACAAATCTGAGTTGACTTTGGTTGTGCCTCATCTTGAGGGGCTGCTCTTTTGAGGTGCTCCTGCTTGGTCATGGTAAATCTATTGTTCATTGGTGCGTTGGGTCATGGAGTTACTAAGTTGCACTCTTTATGTCATGTCCCGAAAGAAGATTAGTGGCCCATTTTTTGTCAAGATTGTTTTATAAAGTCCAGAAACTCTATGAGTTGTATGTGTTGTTTTTCCCTCATAATTCAAGAAACTTAGTTGACTTTTTTGGGTGTTCGTAGTGTTGAAGAATGTATAGTCCCACATCGGAAACTTGGCCAACATATAATGGGTGGTTCTACTACTAATAGCATCAAATCCTTTTGTATAAAACACCACTCATGTCATATATGTAAGTGGTTAAGTTGGGGACAATATTGGTATTGCTAGTAGTAGATCATTGGTTCATCTCTCAAATTTAAAAAGGTATCAAAGGGGGCTGATTGATTGGGCCTGAATTACTAGGCGTTTACCCAATATGTGGTGTTCACTTGTTAGGCTTGAATATTTACCCTTACCCTTTACCCAATAGATGGTGTTCACGTATTGGCCTTGAATGATTAAATGTATGAAGTTGTAAATATCTTACAAAATGAGTATGAACTTGAAAATGACTGAATCTTTTGTAATTTGTCCTATTTTCATTAGGTTTATTTTTATGTAGTGTACAATTTTCACCTATGTAAGTGGTATGAAATTCATGATACATATTGTGAAGCGAATATAATGGCATATGTTCTTCCAATTTTATGACACATACACAACCTTGTGTCTGGTTTTCTAAATTTTCGTCCTTTATTGTTGTAAAAATGGTTTTGATATCTGAAATATTAGGATCCCTAGGGGATTTGGTTTGCAATAATTTTTTAATTATAAAAACCATTAAATTGCTAAATATTTCAATTTAGTACATTTTATTTTTTTTACAAGAGAGGGGGATTCGAACCTAGGACTTAGGTGCATAGATAATTTCTCGTAACCACTTGATCTACAAGTATGGGTGGACATCAATTTGGCCGAACTGACTAAACTGACCGATCCAAAACAGTAAGAAAAAGTCAAACAGTTTAAAAACCGAACCGAACCATTTATGGTTGAGTTTGGTTTGGTTTTCAACTTCTGTAAACCGATCTAAACTGAACTGGACCATCTACTTGTATATTTATTTAATTATATTTTATTTTACATGTGTATTCCTCTAATTAGATAATAACTAGATATGAATGTTTAATTAGAAGTTTGGTGATCCTTTGGAGTTATTGATATTTGAATTGTAGTTATATTAGTTACTGAAATTTGAAGTTTTATGGCAAGTTGAATTTTAGGATGGTTTGATACACTTGAAAATGAAAAAAGTATGTAGCCAGTTGTGAAGTTTTTAGTTGTCATTCATTGGGCTAACAATGTTGAAAAAATACAAAAGGAAAGAGAACTGGGCTTATGCCCAAACCGACCAAACCAAATCAAATCAAACTAAACCAATTCATCTTAAATTGGTTGGTTTGGTTCGGTTTCCTCTGTGATTGTTTTCAAAAATGAACCTAACCAAACCATTATTTTGTACTTGGTTCGGACACAATTTTGAGGTGAAACCGATCCAATCCATACCGTGTCCACCCCTAACTACAAGCCCCTTGCATTTAGTCCATCTTTTTTAGTTTCTTTTTACAAGGCTGAAAAACTTCTAAAGAAATATAAACGGGGTGAGAAGAAATAATAATTCAAATTATATGGTTTTTATTTACTTATATAAATGATAATTTAAATTAATGGAGAGGGGGTGGGATTTGAACTTGGGTGTAAAAGGGCGAACTCACTGTCCTATTTATGGATTGATGCTGCGAAGGCTATATCCAAAGGGAAGACAAACCGATAGTGAATAAGCCATGCCTTGAGAATGAATTGTTTCTGTGAAATGTTGATTAAGTTCTTGGTTTTAGATTTATCAATTTTAAAAAATGTATTTGACAATGCTATTGGCAACCTGGGAAGAGTTCTGTATTTGATACAATAGTTGTTTGCTTTCTAGTTGGTCTCTTTGTATTTTCCGGCCTTCGTGCCATTGGAATGAATCTGCTACTTTCGACAAAAAAAGAATCTATTTTCTTGCTTTGTTTCTACTCTTCTATATATTTGGATATGGAATCAGACCCTCCATTTGGAAAAAAACAAAAAAAAAACAAAAAAAAAAAAACCAGAAAAGAAAAACATCTAACAAGAGGAAGAACCTGATTTGAGGAAGAATATTGAAACAAAATAACAGAAAAGAAAAAACATGTAAGTTGTAACGAGGATGAAGAACTGATTTGGGGAAGAGAAGATTAGGCTGGTGTTATTTTCATAGCCATTGGATGATATTTAAATGAGGTGGCATGTTTAAAATAAAAGATAAGCAGGTCATGCTAAAGAGAATTCAAGCAAAGAATTCGGATCTTTATATATTACTAGAGCTAAAAATGGGTATATAACTAAATATGTCTTTTCATAATTACATCATGGGGGCTTCTCCAATGCGAACTCTAAGATGCGAACTCGTTGCGAACTTTTGTTTTTAACCGTTGGAAGAGGAGCGAAAAAAAAGAAAATAAAGCCACACAAGCCATCCAACGGTTAAAAACAAAAGTTCGCAACGAGTTCGCATCTTAGAGTTCGCATTAGAGAAGGCCCCATTACATCATAACATGTAAATTTACATAATTTATTTGATTCTTCACTCCACGAGAACATGATTTGTTTTGCTGATATTTCCAAGAAATACGAAAACCAAACTCGTAGTTCTTTATTAATGCATAAATACTCGAGCAAGTTCCAGAGCAAGAATTAACATATTTCAACCTTCCCTCCATATCTGACAAAAATATAAATAAATAAAAAAGAAAAAGAAAAAGAAACGTGAGTCCAATAATGTACACAAATAATCGCACAAGAAAAGAGAGAGAGAGAGAGAGAGAGAGAGAGAGAGAGAGAGAGAGAGAGAGAGAGAGAGAGAGAGAGAGAGAGAGAGAGAGAGAGATTATGGAGATGAAGGGGTTATTATTTGGTTCAGGTAAATTGAAATTGGATAAAATGATGACCAGATAGTAAAGAGCCCAAGAATTAATGTGGAAGAAGAAATACAAGAGCCCCCCATACAATGATGAGGAGATGGGAGTTTCTCACATACACGTTATCAAAGTGCTACAGAAGTTCGAATTTGAGACCATTTGATCTACAAGTCAATGTTCTTTTCTTCTAGACTAGACCACGTTGCCGTGTTGACAAAGAGTTTGAGTATATATTATAGAGAATATATGAAGGCAATTGTGGATATTAACAAGTATACAAATATTAACAAGTTTACCTCAAAATGTAGACTAATTTCAGACGTGGTTTTTGGCACACTCTTTGACATGAAACTCCATACATTCTATAAATTCTTCGTCTGATTCACATATTCCATAAACATTATATAGACAATGGTCAACAATTGCCAGGTGCTTCTGGAGGAAATGATTATATATCAAATTAAGTATAGCGTTCATCCATCCCACTATTAATACCATAAGGACTTTGAAATGATTTTTCTCCATGTGTTTTCAATATTTGTCTTGAATTGTTTGTCTCTTTTAATGGTGTGTTTTTTATTTTTATTTTTTTTATTTTATAAAAGACGGGGCCATACTCAAAAGAAAAAACTAAATTACGGCCGAGGCCTACAGAGACCACGCAGGTCATCATCAACAGAGGACCTAATACTGTCCGGAGGCACTTGAGAGGTACAGAGACCCAAATCAAGGCAAGAACCCAAGTTAACAAGTCTATCAGCCACCATATTGCTTTCACGATAAACATGATAAATAGAGCAGCTCCAACATTTTTGATGTCGTCCTGGCAGCCCCATAACAAGGTAGCAAGAGGGTGGAGGGTAGGGCTCGTCAATGGGCCGGGCCGGGCTAGCCTGGCCCAAATTTCATGGGCTTGGGCCGGGCCGGGCCGGGCTTTAAAGAGGAGAGAGAAAATATCGGGCCGGGCCGGGCCGGGTTTTTTTAGAAAATTCAAAGCCCAAGCCCATCTCATGAGTCGGGCTTGAAAAAGCCCATCGGGCCGGGCCGGGCTAAGCCCAACGGGCCGGGCCGAAATGGGCCTAAAAAATAATAAGTGTAAAAAAAAAAAAAAAAATTATGCTACAACAAAATTGAAAATTTAAATTTATGTATGCATTTTCATGTTTTTGTATGTAATCACATTTTCACGTTGTCTTGAGCATATTTCCTTGATAGATTTACATAAAACAAAAGAAAATACTCTAATAGATTTACATAAAACAAAAGAAAATACTAAAAACTATAAATTTAAGGATAAAACTTGTATTAATTTTGTGCTCATCATTTGGTGATGTGTTAAAGAAAAATATGATTATATTTGGTGGTATGATTATGTTTGGTGATATGATATGTTGTTTGTCTTATTTATATATATATATATATATAATTGTTGTATTAATAAATGACACAAATTAATGTGCTAATCATCCAATTATAAACTAGGAATGAGTAGAATTCAATGGAAACAAACACAATTTTTATAACAAGTAACACACAAAAAAAAATTAAAGAGGGAGATTTGTCATTCAAGTGATGTAATCCTAATTCTAAACCCTTATTTATACATAATTATATATGTATGCGGGCCTAACGGGCCGGGTTTTTGTGGGCGGGCCGGGCCGGGCTTTCATGGGCTTAATCGGGCCGGGCCTATGGGCCGGGCCGGGCTTCAAACACCTAAGCCCAAACCCGGCCCAAGCCCAAGCGGGCCGGGCCCTCTCAAAGCCCATAACGGGCCGGGCCGGGCTTTTTTTCAATGGGCCGGGCGGGCCCCGTAAGCCCATGAGCCCGCGGGCCAAATGATGAGGCCTAGTGGAGGGCATCCACAGCTTTATTGAGAAGATGCATTGCAATGGCTGAGTCAGATTCCAGCACAACATCACTGCAACCCATATCCCAAGCAAATTTGAGACCATAGTAGATACCCCATAACGCAGCATCTAACCATAACCAATATTAGCAGCAAACCCTTTAACCCACATCCCAGAGCTTGATCTAAGAACATCACCAGCAGCAATGTACTTTTTGACAAACTCCAATGGTCAAGTACTTTATTTTATTTTAATTTATCATTTATCATTATATAATTTTATTTAAAAATAAGATATGCTGATTTAGACCAAGAGTTTTATATTGGCTTTAACTAAAGTTATTTTGATTAGGGTTTCTTTTTCTGTAGTGTTTCAATTTAGTCCATCCTTTTTTTAGTAGCTTTAAGTTTGAAAAATTGTTACATTTTCTACAACACAAAAATGGTCACTCCTTAGGTTTGGTTTTTTATTAGTATTTTAATTGACTCTTCTTTTCTTTATTTTTATTTTTCTGCTTGCTTTTGCGTCTATTGTCCGCCATTAAAAAATTATGGGACCTTATATCATAAGAAGTTGGACCACTTTTTCATTCTCTAATTGATTTTGTGGTGGAGTCTTAACTTCCTTCAATTAAACCTAAAGAACCTCAACTAAAGAAAGTGGTGGAATCACTACTAGAAAAGCCACTTATAAGTAGGGCTGCACACGGGTCGGGTTGGGTTGGGTCGGTTATGGGCTCAAACCGTTCACCGAACCGGGTCATGTCGGCAGGCCCAAATCCTTAACCGCACACCTGTTTATTAAGCCCATTTTCGACTTAAGTCGATACCCGAATTAAACGGGTCGGGTTGGTTCGGTTTGGATGTATGCCGAGGCCCAACAAAAGCAAGAATTGAAGGTTTTTTTAAAGTTTTTCAGGCCTATTCCTTTTTTTAAAGTTTTCCAGGCCCATTTTTTATTATAAAAAAAAACAGTTTTCCAGGCCCATTCTGTTTTTCCAGTTTCTCCTATTTAAAGTTTATCATCATTCAAATATATATAAAAAAACACTTAAAACCTAAGAAAATTATCAACCACCACTCATGTCCAAATAATCCAATAATTATTACAAACCATAGCTGATTGTGAGAGTAATCTCAATCACAATCTGCGTATTTGCAAAGTTTAAAAGAAAATCCAAATGAAAACAAATAAATTTCCATGACAGCAACCAAAATAACAACAAAAATATAAAAATTTACGAGAAATAAACACAACCAGCAAGCCAATCCTTTTTCCTTAGCCTGCAAATCAATTCTGTACAGATAATGATATCACAAAGGAACATTAGTGGAGAACAAAAAATGAACTCTGTTTCAAATGAAAAAGTTTCCATTCTCTTCTTTCATTATTTTAGGAAACTCGATTAGTATAGAAGCAGACACACACACACACACAGAGGTAAGGATTATAACTTGTGTTAGACATAACCCGAGAAATTTTAGCAAACTCGTTTAGTATAGCTAGCACCTGAATTTTTTGAGATGTTAAATATAGTAATATACGTAGCACATAACCAGTACATAAAATGCAATACATAATAAAACTCGGTTGTTGGACAGTGTCCCCCAAAAAATATCAAATAAAAAGAAAATTGCCAGATAGTAGTTCCTTTTATCAGACATTATTCATTACAGTGAACAAACATCTTATAACATACACCAAAAATTCTTGGACCAAAAAATATAGAAAATTACCAGAAATAAAAACACAACCAGCAGCAAGCCAATCCTTTCCTTAGCCTTCAAAATCAATCTGTCCAACAAAAAAAATCACAACATAGTTAGACAAAATAAATCAAATAAATATAAATTTTCGGCCCTAAAATAAATAAATACAAATAATAAAAATCACAACATAGTCAGACTCGTTCATGAGAATTTGCGGCTCAAATTGACAGAAAAATCGAGTGAGGAAAACTGAGAGAGAGCGAGAGTGACCGTGAGAGAGAGAGAGAGAGAGAGAGAGAGAGAGAGAGAGAGAGAGAGAGAGCGACACGGATTGAGAGAGCGCGAGTTACTGAGAGTGAGAGAGAGAGAGAGAGCGAGAGCGAGAGTGACAGAGAGCCACCCTGCGAGTGACTGAGAGAGAGCGAGAGAGAGAACGATAGTGACAGAGAGATTGAAAGAAGAAGTCGACGGATTTGGTTTTTGGGGAGAGGAGGTTAAGTGAGAGAGTGAGGCAGTAGATCAGATATGTCTGATCGAGAGAGAGAAGTGAAAAAAAATTTGGAGCGGCTAAAGAAATGAAATGTTAGAACTTAGGTTAGGGTTTGTTTGAGTGAGAGGAGGTTGAGTGAGAGGTTGAGTGAGAGCGGCAGAGGCAGCAGATCTAATCGAGAGAGAGAAGTGAAAAAATATTTGGAGCGGCTGAAGAAATGGAATGTTAGGGTTTGTTTGAGCGAGCGATCGAGTGTGGCAAGGTGTAGACTTGGGTTTAAAATGGACGAATCAGCTGCTGCCACATGTTTTAATTCATTTTAAAATAATATAATTTAAAATGTTCGGTCCGGTTCAGTTTTCGTCGATTTGGAGAAAATTAAACCGGTTCAACCCGGTTCATGGCCGGTTCGGTCGGTTTTTTTACCGATTCATGCATTTTTAATTATAAAAACCAAACCAAACCACCAAAAACGGTCCGGTTCGGCCGGTTCGATCGGGTTTTCGGTAATAATGTCCACCCCTACTTATAAGCCACACATTATCTGTGGCCCATATTCATGTTGGCCATAGACAACCCGTGGCTAAAAGGTGTTGGCCATGGATTGACCACATAACACAAAATTGTAGTAGTTGCGGTTGTTGCCATTAACTTTGGCCACGGCAAAGAGTGTCCTTGGCCTATAAGTGCTGAATCCCACCATGCATTCTCACCTTTGCAAAAGTCTGCATCCATTAATTAAAATATTAATATTGTTCGTGAGCCACGGGTTTAAAACCTTGGCCAACTAATACCTTTTTTATAAAAAGGGTATACTACTGATAACACAAAATAAAAACCTTATCACCCATGGGGTTTGGTCCAGTGGTTGGGGCTGGGTCCACCATGTTTGGCCGAATGTGAGCAGGCTCCTCAGTGAGGTCCTGCGTTCGATGCTCCGCATGTGTAAAAGAACCCCAGGGGGAGAGCTTTAACCTTAACCCCTCCCCGGCTCGGAGTGGTTGCACACTTGCCACCATTTTTATTCACCAAAAAAAAAAAAAAAAACCTTATCACCTCTTTTTTTTTTTCTTCCCCCTCCCTTTGGTTTTTTCCCCCCCTCCTCCTCTGCCCGATGCTTCTCCCGAGGCCAACCAGCCCTACCCCTGACGCACCTCCCCCCGCCTCCTTCTCTCTCTCTCGTCGCCCCATTCCCTTAGGCTTTAGGGTTTTGATCTTCTTTTTTATTTTTCTTTTCTCTACAAAGTGTGTCTCCCTCTCTCTCTCTCTCTCTTCTATCTTCCCCTTCTCTCTCTTCACAGACATCAACACCGCCTATCTTTCACCCGCCCCCTCCTCCTTCTGTCTCCCTCTTTCTTCAACATCCACAACCTCTCCTCCCAGAAAACTCAAACAGCTACCCAAAAAAAAAATTATTCAAGATAAAAACCCTAAATAGCCATAAAAAATATTTCAAGATCTTTATTATTAACCTCACCTTACTCCCTAGGAAACCCAAACAGCCAAACAGCCACCAAAGAAAAAAAATTCAAGATCAAAATCCTAAACAACCACCCAAAAAATATCAAGATGTTTATTATTAAATTTGGGTTTTTTCCTCTCTGTAACCTCGGCAGGGAGAGAGAGAGAGACGCGGAAAGAGAGAGTGGGAGGGAGAAGGAGGAGGGGGTGGGCACATGGGGGGAGAAGAGATAGAGGGAGGAGGATGGTGATGATGTTGACGGATGTTGAAGAGAAGGAAGGGGAAAGAGATCGAAGAGAGAGTGGTGATGTTGGTGGCTATCAAACAGAGGGTGAATATATCATTATTATTTCAATTTTTAATTTTATATTTATTATTTTTAATGTTTGAAATGACCAATATGCCCTCATATTTAACGGCAAATTGGATGAAATGTTGAGGATTTAGACGGCATGGGGGAAACTGGCAGAAAAAAAATATTCATATCCTTAATTTTCTAAAAAAAAAAAGATAGGGGGCTAATTGAAAGCGAGGTACAAGTTCAGGGGGTAAATCACCAGTATACCCTTAAAAAAATTTAAAATATAATATATAATTCAATGCATGAAATAAAATTCACATCTATGTAACTTCCTTCAATTAAAACCTAAAGAAGCAAAGGACCCTTTATTGTAGTGGTTTGGAGTATTTACTCCCTCAGGCAAGGTCCTAGATTCGAATCCTAACATTCGTGTAGTGTGTATGAGTTTAGTATGCTATCGTCTCTCTCAATAGAAAAGGTCCTCCAAAAACCTAAAGAAACTCAACTAAATAAAGTGGTGGAATCACTACTAGAAAAACCACTTATAAGCTGCACATTACCTATGGCCCATATCCATATTGGCCACAGACAACCCGTGATCAGAAGATGTTGGCAACAAATTAGCCACAGAACACAAAATTGTTGTAGTTGCGATTGTTGCCATTAACTTTGGCCATGTCAAAGAGAGTCCTTGGCCTATAAGTGCTGAATCCCACCATGCATTCTCACCTTTGCAAAAGTCTGCATCCATGAATTAAAATATTAATATTGTTTGTGAGCCTCAGCTTTAAAACCTTGGCCAACTGATACCTTTATAAAAAAAATTTAAAATATAATGTGTAATTCAATGCATGAAATAAAATTCACATTTACGTTACAATTCGCATTATTATACTCATTTAATATATATAATACAATATTATATAATCTCATATTGGGCCAACGTAATACATTAAGGGTATGTTTGGTAGGCCTCACTGGACTGGACTGGCTTAATTAATACTTAAAACCCATGTTTGGTAAAAAGAGGGACTAACTTAAATGAGATTATATAGTCCAACAGTACCAAAAATGCCTCACTCGCTCGTCCAATCTAACGAGCTTGAAACATGGCTCGCAAAATAGCGACCTCGCTAAACAAAACACGCGAGTCCGAGCCCTAGAACGCCTCTCTCTCTCTCGCTCTCGTTTCCTTCAACATCGACTCTACTCTTCTTCGAAGTTGTACTTAGGCAAGTTTTTTTTCTCTCTCCCTTTACATACCTCTCTTATTCCTTCATGGGTATTGTTAATTTGGATGATTTTTTATACGATTTTTCAGTTCCATCTCCAAAGCAATGGCGAAGAACATGAACAAGAAGAAAGATAAACGATTCCGCTTCAATGGACATCACTGAAGAGCCCGTTTCAGTTTTGCACAAGGTATCAAGTCCTGTTATTCTAATTTCATCAATTTCTGTTATTATAGCTTTCTTCGAATCCCTCTCTCTCTCTCTCTCTCTCTCTCTCTCTCTTACCTTTGCTTTTGGAGAATTTTGATTTTGATTTTTCTTTTTTTACATTGGTTGTGCAGCAATGGACACCTCAGAGTCAGGGGCTCACAAGTTCACAACTGAAGTTGTTGACGCCAAAAAGTGGTTCTTTGACTTAGAGGGTCAACTTAGTAATTTTAAGCCTTCGGTATCCTTGATGCCTCGGTAGTCTACGCGATCTGCAATATGAGCAAACGCACGGTAAGACCTAGGGCACCGGTGTGGTACCGGCCGAAGGCTCTCCGATGCTTAAGTAAGTTCGGGAATAGAAAGTTCAACTGACAGATCAATAGGCTTGTATGCCGTAAGTTCTGATTACCTCTATTTTGGGATAGTTGGCCCCTTTTATATGCATTGGGAGGTGTGCACTTGTTGTAGAATTTCGATGTGGGACTGCGAACGTCGACTGTGGGCGTGCCACGTGTCCCAGGAGAGGGCGTTGCCCTAATGGAGGGAGCGGTACACTGGGTGCCGAAGGCAACTTTGACCAGGTGTTGGGTGCCGAAGGCAACTTTGACCAAGCTCGATCCTGTCCACGTGTTCTGTTCCTATTGGCCGTTAATTATGGCACAAACATAATTAACGAATCCCTCAAGGTATCAAGTCCTGTTATTCTAATTTCATCAATTTCTGTTATTATAGCTTTCTTCGAATCCTCTCTCTCTCTCTCTCTCTCTCTCTCTCTCTCTCTCTCTCTCTCTCTTACCTTTGCTTTTGGAGAATTTTGATTTTGATTTTTCTTTTTTTACATTGGTTGTGCAGCAATGGACACCTCAGAGTCGGGGGCTCACAAGTTCACAACCGAAGTGGTGGTGCTTCCAGTTTCTAAGTATTAAGTATTACCAAGCAGTCACTTTTTTTATAAGATTATTAGGTTTTTCTATTAGTGGAGTGATAATCAAGACCACAAATTTAAAATCTTAAACCTTAAAGACACATTTCTACATGATTTTCTTCGACAAATTAATTTGTGTTCTTGATTTGTGTGTTAATTGGGTATTATAGCTATTGCTAAAAGATTATGGGTGAGGTTTCTTTCTGGGTTCAATTCAAATAAACAAGTGCGTATGTGGTGCAACAGGGTCTTTAATTTTTGTGGATGTTTACTAGTCCTCTTTTGTGAAAATATAGGTTGTTTACTTTATAAATGGTGCAGAGTTTCAAATATAACCGAAATTGATTCCATTCATAATTAAGCTTGGAATGTATTTTTTTTTATTCACTAGGTAGATGTGTTAGATGGATTGGTATTACATGACAAACCTTGCAAATCCTCACTTTGACTGTCATCATTTGATGGTTTTCTAGTACAGAGTTCTTCGACAGAGCAGTAACTCTGCTACTCTCACTATGAAGTACTTTTTGCCTGTGATCTAGCCTGGTTACTTCTTCGTCATGTTTTGTGGCTCAGAAGGAATTGTTTTAACATCACTCTGTTTTTGGGTGTCATTCGAGCATGGTTCGAATGGGTAATGAGGAGACTTGTTTTTGTAGCTTGTTGATATTGCTCTATGACTGATCATGTCATTCGAGCATAGGGATAGAATTCAAGGCATGGAAGGAAAGAAATTTGAGGAAGGGGAAGGTAAGGATTAATGTGTCTCTTTTTCTTAAGGACTAGGGTGGCTAACGATGAATGAAGAAATTTTACCTTTTCCCATTAACCTATATGTTGTTTGTTCAATTTACCCATTAAATGCTTCTGTGATTGAAGAAATAGATTTGCCTATCCTGGTTTCATTTCATTTCCAGCTGCTTTGTTTATTGCATATGTATCATGTAATTAATTATTCCTTTAGCTGCAAAGTTCTATTTGATGAGACTTGAGATGTTATATGCGTACTTGCAGGCTTGAGAAATTTTCCCATGTTTGGAGGTCAAAACAACTTGTGTAGGCAAGCATGCATAATTTCAGAGTTGAAGTTGATGGTGTCTTTTGAGCCAATGGATTTTTCTAGATATCAGAAGTGCAATGGAAAATTAACGAATTGATCTAGACAAAGAGTCAAACATTTTTTCTGTTGGATGCTGGAAGTGCCTCATATAATTATTGACTAAGTTGCAAGATGTGGTGTCATCAAATGCAGAGAAGAGAGAACTCAAGTGATGCACATCGACCATTTTCTGTGGTGCTTTTTTGTCTTAAGAAGGGTGGTCTAATTTTGCCTTGTTTGCTTTTGGTTTGTAATATGTTTCTCATTGGCTGTTCTTGGCTTTTTTTCTTTCTTTCCTTATGTATCTACTAGAACCTGGCTTTTGCCTTGTGGAATTGTGGATGTTTATTTGTATGTATTAATGATGGATTTGTGTGTAGTGAATTGAATTTCTAATTTCGAGTCCTGTGGATGACTTTTGCATATATATGAAGAATTCTTTGTTATTGATACATTAATTGAATTCTTTGAGTTTGCATATACTCAATTATTATATATAAATTTTGTGAAAAAGAAATGTACATATCAATTTGATAACTATAAAGTATGTTTATAGTTTTAAGATCTTAAATTACATTTAATTATCTTAAAATTATTATTATTTTTTATAGTCCGACTCAGCACCAAACATAGGTCTTCACTATTTTTACAATCCAGCTTCTTAGTCCGACGCAGCACCAAACGTAGGTCAGGACTTAATCCAGCTTAGTCCAATTCGAGCTAATCCAAGACAGTCCCAGGATTTAGTCCAGTCCATGACAGTCCGCCGTACCAAACATGCCCTAAGAATAAACAATGAGATTACAACAAGGCACTAATTCATAGTGACCGTGGCCATTACACACCAATAATCAAGGCTGGTTTGCCATGGCCTTAAGTCCCTTTCTAGTAGTGGTTTGCCATGGCTTTTATTCAAGGATTCACACTCTTAACCGCCTCTCATAACTAGGTTTTCAACGAGTTTTTTTTAAAAAAAAATAGCCAAAATATAACTTATACTTTCATAAATGTCAATTTTTATAAAAAATTTCAAATGTAACCAAAATCCCACTTGAATAGACTTAAATGTCCTCAAAACAAAACCCACATAAACCTAAAAGGCAAAACCCTATTAGATAAAACTTTGAGAATATTTAATTTATAATTTTATGTAGATCATTTTGTTGATTTTTTCGTTCTGCACACATACCTCCAACTTAGAGAAACCATGGAAGATGTAAAGTTATAGTGAATATCTTTGGATATTGAAAACAAATATTCAAGTAACAATAAATTTTTACAGCAAAATTTAATGGTTTTATACATGCACCGATCCAAGATATAAAGATTTAATGGTGTGATAGAAGGGGATGCCAGGGGTGTGATTCAAGCAGACCTTCATCTTGTTGAAGATAGATCGGCTTTTTAACGGATGATGGTTTGCAGATTGCTATTGTAACAGACAGTAGTTAGTTAAGTCTTGCCTTTTTTCTGTTGGTCCTAGACCAGAAAACTCAGCAGCACATTTTCAATGATGATTTAGTGCAATTTTGTTTTGTTATCAATCTATCTCGCATTTTTATAATAATTATAAATTAAAAAAAGAAATAGAAAACGTAGTAATATTGATACATAATAAAAATTGAACTTTGGGAATATACGCTACAGATCATGAGTATTCCCTGAACGCTTCTTTTGTTTTTAAGGTTTTTGTGAGTTTTAGATTTAAGGGTATTTAAGTCTATTCATGTGATTTTTCTGCTATATTTGAAAGTTTTTATAAAAATTGACATTTATGAAAGTAGGGGTCAAATTTTAGCTATTTTTCATAAAAACTCTTTTTCAACCTTTGTTCTTATAAGCTTAATCAATTCCCGACCAAGTTCTCCAAAAATAAAAATATCCACAAATTTTTTTAAAAAAATTGATAAAAAAAAATTTCCACAAAAGTTTAGATTGAGAGTTTTAAGATGGATAATGCAAGGCTTACTACATTTTTATACCACATCGTGTACCACTTCTCTAATAAAGATGAAACCCACCAATACAATAAGGCCCACCTCTACATAATCTGGTATAAAAACGTGGTAACCCTAGCATTTTCCTTTTAAAATTACCATTTTGACTTTTTAGCCAAGCTTGCCATGGCATATGCTTGTCAGCATATTCACCACCGCATCGCATCTATGTGACTACATTATCATCTTCTCCACCACATCATGATGTTGCCACCGCCATTGTCACCTCTCAGCTCAAATTGCTCCGAATGGGCTTTCAAACCCAACCTCATCCTTAAAATTAAATTCCCTTCAATTTTGTTTATTTTTAGATATTTACTTAACATACCATTTTTCTTGCCAAATTATAAAGAAATTGTTAGTAGTTTATATTTGTGTATGTTCGTGTAGGTGCATATGGATCCCGAGCCTCTACATTTACACACGATAAATTTATTGGCATTTCGCAACATCTAGGCTATTCTTATAATCTAACGACTTAAGATTTGATACATCATTTTTGAACTTTTGACATCTATCCATTTAATTAACTCAATAAAGTTTTAATTTTAAAAATAAAAAAAAAATTCCTAGTAGCCATCCAAAAAATTTACAAAATACAAAAAAAGTTCATATATTATACATGTATTTTTCATATATTGTTGAATAAAAGTAATATATATAATAAATTTTAAATTAATTATATAGTGGCCGAACTTTTCATTTGTATTTTTTAATAATTTTTTCAAACAATACACGTACGTATTTTATTTTTATTTTTCCATTTCATATTTTACTAATTATGAGTTGCAGTTTTGTGAGATTAATTGCTCAAATATGAGCCATGATGCTTGGTTTCATAAGACCGAGGAGAAACTTGGGATGATTGATAAGAATTTCTCGAACCAAAGAAGAGAAGATTTTTTTTATATTTGTCATTCAGATATAACCCGTTGCAACTAAAATAGTCTAGACAAAAATGCACGTTCTTTTTTCTTTTATTTGTTTTTCTAACTAAAACCCAAAATTTGAGTTGAACACCAAATTTTCGATAAATATTGAATTACTTGTTTGTGCAAATTTCTCATGGAAGAATATTCACATGTAGATCATTCACCCTTTGAACTTCCTTATCTCTCTTCCTCGATTCCTGTAAAACAAATAAGAGTAAAAGACCACACCCGGGGGGTGTTAGCCAAAATCCCTCCGATGCTTGGATTAAATGGTGTAGGGTTTATCTATAGGATCCGAATCCTCTGCTTGGATTCTCTCTGCCATGATATGCTTGACTTCTTTCTTGCTGTTGGGGTCTTTTTTTTATTGAAAGGCTTAGATGGGCCGGATGGTTGCTAGTCTTTAATGAAGCCTTCAAGTCCTCGTTTCTGAGTTAGCAAGAACTAAGCCCAAAGTATCCCGAAAGGGAAGCAAGCCCTAGGGGAGTACTCTATTATACTTTCAGGGGTTGCTTGTTTTGGTTGGCTTCAAGTGCAGATGTACGACGCCTGTATGAGGTATGGCGCCTACCAGATGGTGGCATTCGAATGAAATACGGTGGTGCCTGTTGGATGGTGTACAGCACTGCTGGATGGTGTACGATGCTTGTGTGAGGTATGGCACCCACCAGATGGTGGCATTCAAATGAGATATAGTGGTGCCTGTTAGATGGTGTACAACACTGCTGGATGGTGTAGCTGGATGGTGTATGGCACTACTAGATGGTGTACGATGCTGCCGGACAGAGCTGCTAGATGGTCTTGTAAAATGGCGTCGTATTGCGTATGACATCTCTAGAGAGAGCTAAGGATGATACGTAGACGTTGTACAGAGATAGGCTTGGCATGAGAGTTCTCTTTGATGTATCAAGATATTGGGCTTGGCATGAGAGTCTTGTGATGTGGAAGCTAAGAATCCATAAGTTTAGCAAGAGAAAGTGATTTTCTTGAGAAATAGATGATTATGGCAGTGTATTGTGGAATGATTGGATAGTGTATTGGGAAAGGCTTGAGTTTGATACTTCCAACAACTTGCGGATGGGTTTGATATTGATGCCGATGTGTTCTTGGTAAGGCTTTGGATGTTGTTTAAGGCTTGGGTTTTGTGTGTTTACTCCTATGCTTATGGCATCTAGAGCATGGTTTGCTGTGTTGTTTACGGCAGCTAGAGCATGGATGTTGTTTTTTAGTTTGGAATGGCTAAAGCTTGGGTTGTTTTGGTGTTTCCAGTTATGGATGTCCCCCTCTATGTTCTCCTCCTTTTCGCTTGCTCCCATCTCTCCTTTTATAGGCCCTGGGAGATCACTTCTCTATGCAAGCGTGCGCTCCAACTTCGAGGTGGTCATTTCCTTTTGGTCGTTTGCCTCCCAGCTGAGATGACATGACTTCTTCATTCTATGTAGGTGCCGGGTAGTTGGTTTCTACGAGAAAAGATAAGGTAGTTTGTTTTGGTGCCGTATAGTTTGTTTTGGTGTTGTATGGTTGGTTTTAATGTCGTATGGGTACTTCACACGGGATATGGGTAGGGGTTGGGTGCTAAATAGATGCGACAACTCTTCTCTCTGCTTACCCATTTAATGACTCAAGAAAATGGGCATGGTTTTGGTGCCCAGCCCAAAACCTTCATCTTTTGAACCATTTGGCCTTGTGGACTTTGTAACCTTCCACACCACAAACCGATCAGCAAGCCCCATGCATGTAAGTGGCTTGGGCCCACTTAAGCTTGTTGCGAGATTTGATACTAAAAGGGAGTTGCTTAGTATCGCATGTTATCGCGTGCTTGTGCTTGGGCTATGTTGTATTGTAGTGGCTTGGACTTTGTGTTAGGTAATGTTTGATAGTGCAGTGAGCTAGGTGGGCTTGGGCTTGTGAAATTTGTAACCCTTACAGGTTTGCATGTGAAAGTGGTAAACTTGTACCACGACCTCCCCACGTGCCAAATTGTAGCCTTGCTTGGCATGGCATGTATATATCGGCTAGGCTGCTTTTATAGTGTGATAATGCATTGGGCTTAAAATATGCATGGGCCTTACTTAAGATTTTTTTGGGCCTCAACACCTGCATAAGCCACTTCATTAAAATTTAATCCAATGGGCTTTAACTTGACACATCATTTTTAAAATATAACCCAATTTCTTCATAATTAAAAAAGAAAAAAAATAACCCTAATTGAACTAAAAGAGGATCCAAGGGAAACTAAAAGAGGACCAGAGGGAAATCACAGTAAATATCTCAAGTTGGCCTATTCCCCAAGGGAAACTACGTAATGAAACATCTTCAATTGACAAAAGGAACAAGACACCAATTTCTTTTTCTGGTAAATGTTATACAAGTTACAACAATCAAGTTGCATTCACCAGCTTCTTGCTAGGAGGGTACTGAACAGGCCGGGAGGCCCTTCAATTTGAACCTTATCACATCTAAGGCCTTTTCAGGATATATCTTTAACATAATTGTTTTACTCAGTAACATGACGCGCCATGTGTCCTACCATCAAAGATTATGTGTCTTGTCAACGCATGCTACATGTGACATGAAATGACTTTGAGTGAAATATGTGACAAATCATGTTAGTAGCCATGTCATGGAGTAAATCAATTTTGTTGGATTAAAACATTTGAAAGTTTCAAGGAAAATAAGGCTGCCAAGTGATACTAAGGAGAAGTTACGGGAACCGAAATTCCAAGGAGCAACATAGGATTAAATCATCAGGTCTGAAAATGGATATGAAGCTATGAAGAAAATCAAAACTGGTGATTAGGATGACCCAAAACCAAAAAAAAATTAAATTGAAACAAAAGAAAAAAATCGAAAGTACGAAGCTATGAAGAAAATCAACAAAGCAAAAAACAAAAACACTATTTCAAAAGCAAAACCCACCAAGCAAGAAGAAAAACACCACTGCCAAGATGTGAATGAGTTCCAAGATCTGAAAAGCGTGCGATGAGAGAAGAGGAGAGAGGGGAGAGCATAGCCAAGATCACTTCAGGAATATTTTACAAACAAAACTTTTTAGCAAAGCCAAGATCACTTCAGTCCATACAGAAGGAAAAGCAGCATATATGCATCAAAACTACAATATTTTACAACAGACACGGCCACATAACTAAAATTGAAATCTAAAACTCGCAACAACAATCTTTTACAACCATCCCCTTATTTGGTCTACTCTCAATTAGTCTTTGTTCAATCTCTGTGGATCTCATTTCGATTATCATTTAATCTTTTAGCACCTAAGCATATAACAAAGATGGCAGGCCAAAGGGATACTTTGATAGGATTATCAGCATGCCGAAGGAAGAAAACGTATTGAACAGTCGAGCAAATACACTGGGCAATTCCCCCAACTAATCCATAAAAGTTCAGAACAGTACCAAAAAGCCTAGGCGGGGGATCTGGATAATAGAACCACCACAACCGTCCCCACTGCCTTAATACAACTCTTTCCCTTTTACCCTTGTCAATGAGCTCCCAGATGCAAATGAGTACAGCTGCAATAGCCAATATCATACCAAACAGTGCATAGTGGGGCTTACTTGGGGAGGAAGCCTGATCAAAAGCAAGGGACAAAATCTCTAGGCAGAGGGCAGAGAGTAAGAACGCCCACTCTACCGAAGAAGCCTACAAAAGAAACTAGTATTATTACATCATAAAAGTTCATTGTAAGCCGAAACAAATCCCTAGCCGCCTGCTTGTTTGGCAGCAGAGAAAATCAAGCAAAGAAAAAACTCTGTCATTTTGTGAGTTCTAATCCAAAATGCTCATCTAAATAAATATCATCCATTCAGTAGAAAATGACGATTTAATTTGCAACCTACGATTAGCGATCCCTGAATTTTTAGCAGTCCAAATTACTCAAATTAAAATGCTGAAAATCGTTTTAATTTCTTTTGTTTTCCTACCCTTTTTTTCTCGTTAACCAAACAATCAGGCCAGCAAAAGCTCTATAAACGGCGGCATGTTCATATTTTTTTTAACGAAATGAAAACAAAAACGTAAAAACTGCATAAGCTGAGAGAGAGAAAGAGACCTGGATTTGACGCTTCTTATCGAGATCGGTGACGAAGCGGAACCTCCTGCGAAGGTTCTTGAGAACAACTGCAACAAGCATGCTAACAGATCCAAGTAAAATGGAGAGCAACCATAGTTGCCAGCTTAGTGGAACAGTGCTAGCAAAAGCTCCCAAGAACTCTACTATGATAACTTGGAAGGCCACTGTGCAAACCATGACGCCTAGGAATACCCAGCTGTCAAACATGCCCACGAATATGTTTATCTTCTCTATGTCACGGCTGTTTATCTCATTAAACACCTGATAAAAACAAAAGCAAACAAACATCATATGTATGCGGGATTCGAGTACTTATGCTGGTGTGTTAAGATTTCAGAGAGACAGACGGACACATGCATAGCCCAGAAGAAGTTATAGGCTGTATCAAAGTTAAACGTGTTGATGATGCAAGAGAAAACTAGGGTTGCTTTTAACCAGTAAAATGTACCTGGAAAAACACAAATGTGTTGAATATCACAGTGTCTAGAACTTCAGTTGCATCTGAACCAGAAAGTCCAAGTAGCTGTTTCCCATAGAAATTGAGAACTCCAAGGACAATCAGTTGATAGATACTCTGGCCAATGATATTCCACCACATGGCCTCGGTTATGAAGCTTGTACCCCTCCTAACAGGGGGACTTTTCATAAGTCCATCATTTGGAGGCTCTGTTGCCAGTGCCAATGCCCCAAGAGTGTCCATAATCATGCTGACCCAAAGCAATTGCACAGACGTAAGGGGAGCAGATCCTGAAAGAGATGTGAAATTTATCGTTATTTATTTGTGTCTTTCTAAACAAATATAATGGTGTAGCATGCGAGAAAAATCTGCCAGACCAACATACCTGAGACACATGCAGAAACAAAATTGATTATTAGAGCAACAACGTTAACTGTCAACTGGAACTGCACAAACTTTTGAATGTTTATGTACACTGAACGTCCCCATCTGGCCACATTTACTATAGTCTTAAAATTGTCATCCAATATGATGACATCAGCACTTTCCTTGGCAACCTGTATATACCATCCATGAATTGGCTATTTAGAACAAGGAACAACATCCAATTATCAAGCAGCCGAGAGGAGAAAACAAATCCTAAATGACACAAAATGGTAGTTATCCTTATGCACATTCAGATTGTCGATAATTAGCTGAATATAATTCAATAGTTGATTTAAGCAGAGGGACTTGTGATTTCCAGAAAGCGGTATATGCTATAATTAGCAAGAGGACCAGAGGGAAATCACAGTAAATATCTCAAGTTGGCCTATTTCCCAAGTCAGAGGACCAGAGGGGTGTTAAAAAGCAACATAAATTGACAAAAAGAACAAGACACAACAATTAAGTTGCATTCACCAGCTTCTTGCTCGGAGGGTACTGAAGAGGGCGAGAGGCCTGTTCAGGTTTTCTTAGGAAGCAGTTCTCTTTTGGTGGTCAGGTTTTCTTAGGAAGAAGTTCTATTTTGGTGGTCATTTCTGTCCAAGGGTAAATATGGGCACGAGGCACCAAAATAGTAATATTAGTAACAACAATAATAAAACAAACAACAAAAATAATAGCTGAGACACAAACCTCTGTTCCTACGATTCCCATAGCAAGTCCAATGTCTGCCTTGTGCAAAGCAGGAGCGTCGTTGGTCCCATCGCCAGTCACTGCAACTACCTCACCAAATTCATCTCTCAGAGTTTTTACCAAGGCGTGCTTATCCAACGGTAAAGACTGAGCCATCACCTGTATCCACATGAACATTTAAATTTTTTGTGAACATCTTTAAATAGTTATGGTTAAGGGTGAAAATTTTCCAATGAAATTATTTAGTAACCTGAATCCTCGGTATAACAGCTTTCTTCTGCTCAAGAGACATCTTACGAAACTCCTGTCCTTCTATGGCTAAACCATCTTCTGTGAGTATGCCGCATTCTGTAGCTATGGCTTTAGCCGTATATATATTGTCACCAGTGACCATTCGTACAGTTATTCCAGCAGCTAAACAAGTTTGAACTGCATCCTTGACCCCAGGGCACACAGGATCCTTGATACCGACAACTGCTATCAATGTATAGCCATTATCGGGGATGTCATTTTCGATGGAAGAGTCATCTATATTTTTGAAAGCCAAGCAGAGAGTTCTCAAGGATTCAGAAGCAAAAGAATCAATGACATCCTTGATATTCTTTTCCTGTTCTTGGGAGAGAATAACAGATTCTCCATTAAAGTCAATAAATTTGTTACACATTCCCAGTACTATTTCTGATGCACCTTTGCAAAATGCTCGTTTCCCACCATGAGGATAAGCTACAAGCACAGACATTTTCTTCCTCACAGAATTGAAAGGATCAACCTTAAGAATATTAGCCTCTCTGCGCACAGCATCAAAATCGCCACCCAAAAGTAACCCAAATTCTAATAATGCTGACTCTGTTGGTGTCCCCAAAATGGAGGTCTTTCCGTCTTCCTTAATAACCTCAGAGCTTGTATTTTGGAATATAACCTGTAAAAGGATGCTTGATGCTCCAGATATTTCTGAACTCAATATTTCTTTACTCTTACCTTTTACATGTAAAGGTTTTTCACATATCCATATCTTGTTAACTACCATGTGGTCCATGGTTAATGTCCCTGTTTTATTTGTGCAAATGCAACTAGCAGAACCCATTGTCTCACATGCTGAGAGATGCCTTACGAGTGCCCTATCATTCATTAATTTTTTCATAGCAAAAGCAAGGCTCAGCGTCACTGCCAATGGTAATCCTTCGGGAACTGCAACAACAATTATAGTTACCGCAATAGCAAAGTAGTTCAATAGGGTTACTGCATCAGTTGAAGACCAATCAGTGATCTCGTTGTTAAGTATTTTTTCCACCAAAAATCTTACTGCCAATACCAAAAATGTCAACACAGCAAAAGTCAGACCAATTTTACCAATAATTGTAGCAACACCATTCAGCTTTACCTGCAGTGGGGTCTCATCTTCTCCTCCTTCACTCAGAGTTTCCATCAACATTCCCCATTCGGTTCTCATACCAACTGTTGTCACCAGCATTATACCTGACCCATCCTGCACTTTAGTTCCTGAAAAAAGAAAAGGCTTCTTCTCTTCATATACATTCACCGGCTCACTCTCACCTGACAAGCTTGACTCATCAATCAGCAAAGTGTATCCTGATATGAAAATTCCATCAGCTGGAACTTGGTCCCCAATTGACAAATGGACAATATCTCCAACAACCAAGTCATAAATGGAAACTTTTTGTCTTTTTTTATCCCTAGTGACCTGAACAAAAATCTTTTTCTTCTCCCTGTCCAAATCCTTGAATTGCAACGACTGTCTGTAGTCACTAATGGCAGTAACCATAACCACTAAAATTATACTAATTAAAATTCCCACACAATCGTACATGCCTTTTGGCCACCCCTCAGTGGCAATTCCAACTCCTATTGAAACCACAGCGCATACCATAAGGATTATTAATGTTAAGTCTTGTAGGGCTTCCCATACAAACACAAAAAATGTTCGGGGAGGTTTCTCCGTATAGCGGTTTATGCCATAAACATTTTGCCTGATTGGTATGTTACTATCCTTGACACCTTCATCTAGTGAGACAGAGACTTTCCTTAAAATCCCATGAATTCCACCGTGCATTTTCAGGGCCGTAATATCATGGCCAAGCGTGATAGATGCAAGTTCATCTGGGTGAATGCTGAAACCTGCGGTTCTGGCATCTTCAGACAGCTTGTATTCATCCTGTCCTGGCTTTTCATTGGATCGATCACCAGCACCAGCTTCATAAGATCACATAACAAAGAGTGGGAAGGAATGAATACATGACATCAGCACACCACACACAAAATGAACTTTTACTAGACCTATAAACTTAAAGATGATACCATCAATAAACTGCAGTGCTGGTTTTTGAATGTAACGAGCAACTCGAATCTTTTCCTGGTAAAACAAAGAAGAATAACAAAGTCAAAAAACTGATGACAATCATAGTCCCCCAGAACAATAGTACCAGTAAAAGTTCACAAGTCAATGTCTTCAACTGAAAATAACAGAGTAACCACCGAGTATATAGCTTACAACCACATTTGTGCATCTGCACACATATATGCAGTTGTTTCTCTTGTACGGTCCTCAAATAAGATCTCTAACGAAGTCCTGTTATCAGTTATTACATCAGATTTGAACTACTCTCAATGCATCTCAGCATTCAATATATACATTGTTGCTGACAATTATTATTTCAGAATGTCGACCAAATCCGTGTTTGCACCGTGTTTGACTGAAAATCACAATCAACTGAAATTAAACAAATAGTTGAGCATGATGTGCCAACTCCTGCAACCCCTTTTTTGGTTTTATAATCAAACAAGACGTTAATGTAAAAACAATTTTTCTTGATAATTTATTACGATCCATAATACTCCTTACCAAAACAAACAAAAAACAAGTGAAGCATAATTTTATGCCATGTAATCTTAGAGTGCTTCGCAGATGCTCCTGCATCACCCACCCTCCCATTTTAAGGATCAAATAGGACAGAGACAGCCAATAATCTCTATCAATGGCCACCCACTACCAACACGACGAAACCCTCTTGTTTTACAGGTCATTATTTTTGACATTTTTGTCATGCGAAAGCTCCTAGAAATTTCATTCCCTTGCCATTATTGGAAGATGAAGTCAGATCTTTTTATTATTTTTGTACCCATCATCGGAAAATTGATATTTTCTTTTTTAAGAAAATTTCAAACCTCACATTTTTTGTTTTAGTAATGCACGCTGATGATTTTCCTATCTCCACGGTGTAGTGGAGGCCATCAATACAATAGTACACAAGGTAATGCATGTGGGCATCAATACCACGAGCTCTCAAAACGGACGGAGATCGAAAAACATTACTACAATAAAGAAATTGAAAACAAACGTGGGACCACCCACGCGTAACGCATTGTAAGCCGAAACAAAATCCATAGCACCCTGCTTGTCTTTCTTTCTTTCATTTGTGAGTCCTAATCCAAAATGCTATCTATATATATAAAGCAAAAGGCAGAGAATGGTTAAAAATTCAAAATACAAATGCCCACACTTTTTCATATTAAAAAAATAAAATAAAATAAATGAAAAATCAGAAAATAGATCCTATTTTTATGGAATACAACTACCCATCTTTTTTAATTCTAAAATAAATTTAATTTTTTTAAAAAAAACCTCAGGCGCGGTTAGTCTAAATAAATATCATCCATTCAGTAGGAAATGACGATTTAATTTACAACCTACGATTAGCGATCACTGAGTTTTTAGCAGTCCAAATTACTCAAATTAAAATGCTGAAAATCGTTTTAATTTCTTTTGTTTTCCTACCCTTTTTTTCTCAATAACCAAACAATCAGCCCAGTAAAACCTCTATAAACGGCGGCGTGTTCATATTTTTTTAACGAAATGAAAACAAAAACGTAAAAAATGCATAAGCTGAGAGAGAGAAAGAGACCTGCATTTGACGCTTCTTCTTCTCGGTCTCGTTCCGCTTAGCGAGATCGGCGACGAAGCGGAACCTCCTGCGAGGGTTCTTGACGAGCGCGACGGCTTTTCTCCATCTCCGAATAGTTTCCTCCGAAGGATTCTTGCTCTCCACCTCGAAGTCCTTCAAGTACCTCTCCATTTCCACAGTTTTCTTCTCTGTCCTCACAATATTCAGAGAGACGCAGAAAAAGATAGAGTCGCTCAAAGGCAAAGACTCGAGGGAGAGAGGGAAGGGAATGGGAAGGGGAAACCAAAGGTGTGGAGTCGCAGTCTTTTTAAGATCCAGAAGTCCACACTCGAATAGTTGGACTACCAGGGAAGATTGTTTATGTGTGCATTATTAGTGGGAAAAGAGGAGCATTTTTCTCACCACTTTAATCCAAGTGTACCTTTATCACTTTGGGTTAAATTGGTAAGCAAAAATATACCCATAGAAAAAGTACATTATTGTTGTAAAGAATTAAGTAGTGGAGCCCACTTACTATTTGTTTGAAGACTTTGGTGCATGAGTTTATTGCACACTCAGGGGAAGCTATCAACTTTTCCTATAAAAAGGCTTCATCCTTCCCTTGCGTGATACACACCAACCATCAGAGAAGGAACAGAGAGCCCAGGCAGAGAGGAGAGAAAGGAAGAGAAGAAAGAAGAGAAGGAAAGAAAGTGAGAGGAGAGGAAAAAGAGCGCATAGAGAAATTCTCCAGGAGAGAAAAATCAGTGAGCCACATATATTGTAAACACTAAAGTTGTAACCTATTATTTTACATAATGGAAAAGTTACTGTTGTTGCTCTCTGAGGACATAAGCATGGCCAAACCTCGTTACATGTTGTGTCTCATCTACTTTATGTGTAGCTCAATAGATTATCACAAACACTGCAAATTTTGGAGAAATAATCTTCCATTTGATGCAAAGTACAAATCTAAGCAAATAAAGATGATAAGAGGCAAAATAGAGAACGCAATCTGACATATTGCATAAAAAAAAATTATTAATACAACTAATTACAAAGTAATCAAACAAGATATGTGTTAAACAGCCCTTGCTCATAGTTCAATAGAGTCAGATAAACAACTATTCAGAAAGACTTGCACCATCTAACTGACCCTAACAAAATTTCAAACCTCATATATTCCATTATTTCTTGTCTAGTAAAAAATAACTCACATTTAACTGACCCTAAGAAGCTATACGGCTTAGATAAGCTTAAAATGGATCTCTGTCGATGCAAACATACAACACCAGAAATATGTTGAACACAATTGTAAAACTGGATATCTTTTGCCATTACTCACTAGGAGTTCAAAAGTACATCATCCTGAAAAGACAAAGCAAATGAAAATAATTAATTCAATTTTATCAAGAACAAGCAAATTACATAGGTAGAATATGACTTTACTTACTCAAGATATATTATTATTGTGGGAGCAAATATTTTCGTCTCCAATTGTTGCGTCAATTCAGCTGCACCAAAATGGATTCAGCTGCATCCTCAACTTGTGATACTCGCAAGTGCACGAGCCGTTCGGTAGTATAGCATATGTAAGTGCGAGGTCGATTCCACAGGGATTGGTGATTGAATAATCCAATTCAGTTTTCCTACACAAAACAGAAAAAATAAGAAATAAAATAAATAAAATAAGAAAGAAAGAAAGAAAAGAAAATAACTCACGCAGATATGTTCCCAAGTTCAATTAGATTAACGGATTGATTCTAGCTAAAGTATGATTAAGCCATGGTGTTTGCTCCTAACCTTGTGTTCCTAATTCCCTAATTTGATCATTTGTTGTCTAACCTAAAATTAAGCATTAGGAACCCATTAAGCATAGAAGAACAATTTAAACAACCAAGCATGTATCTAATCCCTATTGTCGAATGTCCATACATACTCTTCCTATTCATAGTTCAATTCGAATTAAAGTATGGTGTCTACTCTTAATTCAAACCAAGATAGCTAACATGCAAGCCTAAATGGTGATCAATCATTCAAACTAGCATATTAACTTATAAGCATAATGAATAAGAACAAAAACCATAATTGAAACTTGGAAACTAATTAAACTTGAATACTTAAGAAAAAATGTACATTACAAATAAAATTAAAGTAGAACTTGAAAACTTGAAAGAAAATTTAGTAAAATCATTTTGTTACAACAATTGACAACTTGAAAGGAAACTAAGAGAATTTGAGGGAAAGAAGGGAAGGGAGCTCTAGATAAGTGTTTGAGAGCTCCCCCCTTGGGGTGTGTTATGAAGCTTGAAGACTTCTCTATTTATAGGGTTAAGAGGGAGGGACATCATGATGAATTCCAACACCACCATTCCTCTTTTAATACAATCCATAACTCCCACTTCATCTTGTCTATATTAGTGTGGTTGGAATCAATTCCATCCCATACTTCTTTTGTTGCACCTCAAGCTTTCTTCACATGGGATTGCTGGTTTCTTCTTTTAGCATGGAAGTCTGGCTCTTTATTTGCTGCCAACCCATGTGCTGCTAGTCTTTGTTGCTGGCTAATAAAGTTCTTTTGTTGTTGCACATGTGTTGCTGGAAAAATGAATTCTTCTGAACCAGGCTTGGTGTAGGAAGGCCTGAGGTTTCAACACATATCTAATGGGGCTCAAATTTGGATATGTCATAATAGACACCCATTGGAACAACCTTTATGAAGAATGTATTCCCATCTGAGCAATACAAGTGTATGTTTTGGGCCTTGCAAGTTGACTACCGAAAATAGACTGGAATTGACTTCATTGCAGTCAGCTTGTGGGCTTGTTTTGGGTTTGATCTTCCCTCCTACAAAATCTGAAAAAATCTGGATCTTCAAACCCTTTGCATTATCTTTCCAAGCATATGCAGCCCAGCTCAAGGAAAAATCGGAAAGCCCTTCAAATGTCATTTTTGGCCCAGTAACGCAGATTCTGCCGAATTTGACCTTAAGCTGCCAAAACTTGCATAACTTTCTCTAGAAGACTCGGAATCATGAACCGTAAAATTCTCCAAAAACTAGACTTCCGTATCTTTCCAATGATGTATGGTTCGTTATCTGGTTCTTCTTGAGCAAGTACAGTCCAATCCGTGAAGTTGACTGATCTTCAGACACCATTTTGAGCTAACTTGTCTCCAAAATGCATTTAATGAGTCTCAAGCTTATTACACTGAAACATTATTAAAAGCACAAGTTTAACTCAAAAACATAATCAAATCATAACTTAGAAGGGTACAAAATGATATATAAATATGCACTGATCACCAATTACAGCACGCCATGTGGAAAAGAAGATTATCCCTTAAATTAATTAATTAAACTAATTTATTTGGTTAATTAATTAATAGAGATAATATCTTTATTATAAGATATTATCTTTATTTAATAAGATAATATCATTAATTTGGATATTATCCTAATAAGGGGATAATATCTTAATTATAAGATATTATCTTATAATTAATGAGATAATATCATTAATTTAGATATTATCCTAATAAAGGGATGTAATCAAGTCCGACTAAATTTCTACGAAACCCTAGCCCCGAGGCTCCTATAAATAGATGACTTCATTCATCATTAAAGGGACGACATCTAAACCTACTTCTAAACCTAACTCCAAAACTCGAGAAAAATACTCGAAGCTTTCTCTCTCCTTCTCCACTCTCCACTCTCCATATTTTCTCCACACGGCTCCGCCCACCAGGTTCTGTTTGTGCCTAATAAATCATGATCATGAACTGGCCGAAGGAGTCCCTTTTCTCGGCCCTGGCACTGGCTCGTAAAAGCTAAAGCGCAGCGTTTTGCCAAGATGTCTGGCCTTTCTAGAAACAAAGGAAAAATGGCTAAGGCCGAGGCCAAACAAAATCATGGCCAAATGCATTAAAGTCGAATCATCACGTGACAACTGGGTCCCATGCTTCATTTAATGAAGTAGTGCCTCTGTTTATTGTAGCAAACCCATTGGCCACAAATAAGCATTTAATGCACGAGGGAAGGTGGGAAGTGATTGAAGTCAGGATTTGGTGATGAGGATCAAAGTGATTAGACGTGAACATTCTCACAAGAATTCTGGCAGCTTGAGATATTAGGTCACCAGCTATCAAAGCCATAAATGCGTCTCCACGGCCAGAAGCGCAGAGTCCATGATCATGGCGGCGGCCGAGATTCACCAGGATTTATGAGGTCACACCACCATACTTCACGATCCCAAATGTGGATTAGACTACCCACTTGCTCTAATCAGGCTCCACCATGCGGATTTTCAGCCTCGAGTACTCCTCCAAGAACTCTTCCTATAAATACAAGGCTCAAGCTACATTCAAAGGGTTCAAACACCAAACCAAAGCCTCCCACGGAGCAACTTTTTTTTTCCTGTAATGCATTTTCAATATCTTTACTTGCTTTCCTAGGAGTAGTGTTAGACTGTAAGGAAAATCCATTCATCAATATATCATACGACCCTTGATTTTCAAGGCACCGGAGCACCATCTCTGTTATTCGCTCATTCACCCCATATATCATACGACCGTCGCTCGTCGAGCCACGCGCCGGAGTACCGCCCAAAACCCACCACCAACACCATCACTAAACGGCCTTGTAGCTCAGGCCGTGAACCTAACAGCCGAGATTAGTTCCTCTCTCGGCTACAATCGTTTGATTAGAAGACGAGTCCAACAGGCGCACCACTTAACCATTCAATCCACATCAACCATCTCGACGCACGGTAGACCGTGCTGGCACGCCCGCGCACCCAAAAGCAGGAAGCCGCGTGTCAACGCATATCCCCTCGGCCCGGAACTCCAGGCCGTGAGATTTGCGCGGCAGACAGGTTCTCACCCTAGAGAAATCTCCGTACCCTTTTTAGCTATTGTTTCATCTAGATTCAATCGAACTAAATTAGGCATCGGAGGGCCTTTGGCCAACACCCCCCGGGTGTGGTCTATTTACTCCGGTCTTTTTTACAGGAATCGAGGACGAGAGAGAAGGAAGATCAAAGGGCAAAGGATCTTGAAGCAAATATTCTCCCGCGAGATTATTTGCACAAACAATTACTTTGAATGAGAAGTTCCATGCCAGAAAAAAATATTATTTAATATTCTTGTGGCTGTAATCAATTTTAAAACCCATATTAGACATCACAACAACTACAACAATAATAAGTAAATCACATGAAATTTTCCAAACCCATATCAAATTTGGATATGTAATCTCAACTTTTAGCAGAAATCTTCAAATCGATTTAAAAAAAAAAAAAAACCCATGTTAGATACCAGAACAACACAACCATCATAAGTCACATGAATTTTTCCAAACCCATATTAAATCTGGAGATTAATTTCAACTCAGATTTTAAAAAAACTCAAAAATCTACAAACTCAGACTCGTACATCTCTAAATCGACGACCACAACCCAAATTTCGAAAGGAAAAAAAAACCACGACAGTGGATACCTTATAGAAATAGAAATCTTGGAAGCTGAGTTGGAAATGGTGGGTCATCTCTTCATCTCGAGAGAGTGGGTTTTCTTTTAGGCTTGCAAGGGGCTTGTTGTTAATATTATGTTAACTCGCAATTGTATGGGGCAATTAGTAGTATGGCAAGAGAAGTACGAGGTCGTACCCACGAAGACTGAGAAGTTAAAACTAGTTATGTACTTAGATTACCAAATTCAAGAAAGTAAGAGGTTATGTCTAAAACAGAATTTAAAGCAAGAGTGGTTGTGATTGTTGAACAAAATAAGCAAAATGAAATTGCAAACAAAAACAAGTAAACAGAGTGGTTTTAAGAGATGGAAAACAGATTTGGAGACTAGGGCATTCGAATCACCATAACAATTCAATTCTGGGTTATAAGAAGTCAAGTAACAAGTCTAATTCATATTCAAAGATTGATTCTAGCTAAAGTATGATTAGGCCATGGTGTCTGGTTCTAACCTTGTGTTCCTAATTCCCTAATTTGATCATTTGTTGTCTAACCTAAAATTAAGCATTAGGAACCCATTAAGCATAAAAGAACATTTTAAACAACCAAGCATGTATCTAATCCCTGTTGTCGAATGTCCATACATACTCTTCCTATTCACAGTTCAATTCGAATTAAAGCATGGTGTCTACTCTTAATTCAAACCAAGGTAGCTAACATACAAGTTCTAATGGTGATCAATCATTCAAACAAGCATATTAACTGATAAGCATAATGAATAAGAACATGAATCATGAATCCAACTTGAAACTCCAAACTTGAAACTTATAAACCTAGAATATTCATGTTAGGTTACATCGAAGCCCTAGTTATGAAATTAGCTGCTCATAATGGAAAAGAAACTTAGATAGAAATGAGAAAACATAAGGAATGCAATAAGAGTAGAAAAACCCCTTTTATGAAGTTCTTGTGGTGTCCAAGACTTCTTCAAGTGCTTCTCCACGTCTAATGCTTCTCCAAAAGCGTCCCCACGTCTAGAATGATGTATGATAGCTAGTAGGTGATTTGGGATGAGTTTGGGTGAGTGGGGATGGTTGAGAAAGAGGAAATTCGTAGGGAAATGGAAGGGAGGTTTTCTGGAGCTGTTTTGGTGATTTTGGGCAGTTTAGAGTATTGGGTTGATTGTTGGAGTGTTTGGGGTTGTGGGAATGTATGAGGACGATTTCTGGATGTGTTGATGGAATGATGGAAGTGTGGAGGATGGCTGAAGTGAATTTTGTAGCTTGAAGACTTCTCTATTTATAGGGCTAAGAGGGAGGAACATCATGATGAAATCCAACACCATCATTCCTCTTTTAATACAACCCATAACTCCCACTTCATCTTGTCAATGTTAGTGTGGTTGGAATCAACTCCATCCCATACTTCTTTTGCTGCACATCAAGCTTTCTTCACATGGGAATTCAAAGGTGTTCAATTGTGACTGCCTTTTGCTGCCAACCCATGTGGGTTTTCTTTTGGTTGCTGGAAATAAAAGATTCTTCTGAACTAGGCTTGGTGTAGGAAGGCCTGAGGTTTCAATATGTATCCAATGGTGATCAAATTTGGATATGTCATAATAGACACCCATTGGAACAACTTGTACGTAGAATGTATTCCCATCTGAGCAATACAAGTGTATGTTTTGGGCCTTGCAAGTTGATTGCCGAAAATAGACTGGAATTGACTTCATTGCAGTCAGCTTGTGGGCTTGTTTTGGGCTTGATCTTCCCTCCTCCAAAATCTGGAAAAATCTGGATCTTGAAGCTCTTTGAATTATCTTTCCAAGCATATGCAGTCCAGCTCAAGGAAAAATCGGAAAGCCCTTCAAATGTGATATTTGGCCCAGTAACGCAGATGCTGCCGAATTTGACCTTAAGTTGCCAAAACTTGTATAACTTTCTCTAGAAGACTCGGAATCATGAACCGTAAAATTTTCCAAAAACTAGACCTTTTCATCTTTCCAATGATATAGGGCTCATCATCTGGTTCTTCTTGAGCAAGTACAGTCCAATTCGTGAAGTTGACTGATCTGCAGACACCGATGAGCTAACTTGTCTCCAAAATACATTTAATGAGTCTCAAGCTTATTATACTGAAACAAACACAAAACTTATTAAAAGCACAATTTTAACTCAAAAACATAACCAAATCATAAGTTAGAAGGATACAAAATGACATGTAATTATGCACCGATCAGGGCTCTTCCTCTTCCTTCGTTTCCCTTTTGCGAGCATGTGTGCCTTAGGTCTTCTCCAGCATCGGATGTGTCGGGTTATTTGGCAAAAAATGGGTAAAAATATGTAAAACAATCTTAGCCAAATTAACTCATTAAAATAGATGCTAACGGTTGAGCGCCTCATCTCTCAAATAACACTATTTCAGGGATCCTCAACTGAAGGGGACTATATATATATATATTACAATAGTGAGATGTAAAATATCAATCAAGGGGCACTTTGACTTAGTAGAGCAATTAAGTTGCAAGAAAAAAAAGGCTCATTCATGTGATATCAACATTTTTAAATGGATTTTTTTTTTACATACTTAAGAATTAGGGACAAAGTGAGACCCAAAACGTCGGTTAATGGGGTAAAAAGTGGGTCACTTGCTAAACATCAGTCAATTCAGTAAAGAAGGTCACTTTGGGTTTTCAAGAGGCAATGTGTGAGATTTCACCATAGGAGCCATTAGAGCACCTAAGCTTATAGTTTATGTATGAACTTTTTTTATAAATAATAAAAAATACATCATTTTTTCTAAGAAAGAAAAGTGAGTAGGAACTTAAACACAAGACATCCAGTGAATATATGAGGTCAAGGTACAAATCTAATTAGTTAAACTTAAAATGGACAAAGAAGAAAAAAAAAACCTAGCCGACCAAGAGGGAGAGAGAGAGAACTTCATATACATGGGGTTTCCTTGGATCCCATCGGATCTTCAATGTTCTATACCGATTTGATCTTCTTTTGGAAAATTTATTGTGTTTGCCCCAAATCTGAGTTGACTTTGGTTGTGCCTCATCTTGAGGGGCTGCTCTTTTGAGGTGTTCCTGCTTGGTCATGGTAAATCTATTGTTCATTGACGCGTTGGGGTTATGGAGTTACTAAGTTGCACTCTTTATGTCATGTCTCGAAAGAAGATTAGTGGCCCTTTTTTTGTCAAGATTGTTTTATAAAGTCCAGAAACTCTATGAGTTGTATGTATTGTTTTTCCCTCATAATTCAAGAAACTTAGTTGACTTTTTTGGGTGTTCGGAAAGAATGTACAATCCCACATCGAAAACTTGGCCAACATATAATGGGTGGTTCCACTACTAATAGCATCAAAGCCTTTTGTATCAAACACCACACATGTTGTATATGTAAGTGGTTAAGTTGGGGACAATATCAGTATCGCTAATAATAGGTCGTTGGTTCGTCTCTCTCAAATTTAACAGGGTATTAGAGGGGGCTAATTGATTGGGCCTAAATTACTAGGCGTTTACCCAATATGTGGTATTCACTTTTTAGGCTTGAATATTTACCCCTACCCTTTACCCAATAGGTGGTGTTCAAGTGTTGGCCTTGAATGATTAAATGTAGGTTTTCCAGGAGTTTAAGTACAAAGTTGTAAATATCTTACAAAATGGGTATGAACTTGAAAATGACCCCGTAATTTAGGGAATCTTTTGTAATTTGTCCTATTTTCATTAGGTTTATTTTTATGTAGTGTACAATTTTCACCTATGTAAGTGGTATGAAATTCACGATACATATTGTGAAGCTAATATAATGGCATATGTTCTTCCAACTTTATGACACATACACAACCTTGTGTCTGGTTTTCTAACTTTTCGTCCTTTATTGTTGTAAAAATGGTTTTGATTTCTGAAATATTGGGATCCCAAGGGGATTTGGTTTGCAATTATTTTTTAATTATAAAAATCATTAAATTACTAAATATTATAATTTAGTACATTTTATTTTTTACACAAGAGAGTGGGATTCGAACCTAGGACTTAGGTACAGAGATAATTTCTCGTAACCACTTGATCATCAAGTATGGGTAGACATCAATCTAGCCGAACTGACTAAACCAACCGATCCAAAACGGTAAAAAAACGTCAAACAGTTTAAAAATCGAACCGAACCATTTATGGTTGAGTTTGATTCGGTTTTCAACCTCTGTAAACCGATCTAAACTGAACTGGACCATCTACTTGTATATTTATTTACTTATATTTTATTTTACATGTGTATTCCTCTACTTAGATAATAACTAGATATGAATGTTGAATTAGAAGTTTGGTGGTCCTTTGGAGTTATATTAGTTACTGAAATTTGAAGTTTTATGGGAAGTTGAAATTTAGGATGGTTTGATACACTTGAAAATGAAAAAAGTATGTAGCAAGTTGTGAAGTTTTTAGTGGTCATTCATTGGGCTAACAATGTTATAAAAAAAAAATGCAAAAGGAAAGAGAATTGGGCTTATGCCCAAACCGACTAAACCAAATCAAATTAAATCGAACCAATCTATCTTAAATTGGTTGGTTTGGTTCGGTTTCTTGTGTGATTATTTTAAAAAATGAACCGAACCAAACCATTATGTTTTACTTGATTCGGCCACAATTTTGAGGTGAAACCGATCCAATCCATACCATGCCCACCCCTAACTACAAGCCCCTTGCATTTAGTCCATCTTTTTTAGTTTCTTTTTACAGGATTGAAACTTCTAAAAAAATATAAATGGGGTGAGAAGAAATCATAATTCAAATTATATGGTTTTTATTTATTTATATAAATGATAATTTAAATTAATGGAGAGGGGGTGGGATTCGAACTTGGGTGTAAAAAGGCAAACTCGCTGTCCTATTTAACTAGCCGAACCCACATTTGCTCAAATAATATGATTTAGTAACCAAACGTTTTTCACCAAACATAGCTTCCTTTTTTTTTCTTTTTTTCTAATTCCTTTTGGCTTTTGTCTACTATATTTTAAAATGATTATTTTAGTAACCAAATGAATTTTATTATTTTTTACGAAATATAATTGGCTTTTTTTCTTTCTGTTTTCTTTTGGCTTATTTGAAGGCAAAAGATATTTCATTAATCAAAGGACCAAACCAATGCAAGAGAAAAAAATTATTTTGTTTCTCTTTAGCGTCTTTGTACTTTTTTTTTCAGTTGATTTTTAATACATTTTTTATTATAAAACAAAAAATTAAAATTAAATGGACAAAAGAATTAGATATTATCATTATGGGCTAAAGTCAACCAAGTAACTTTAGGCCATCTCTAATGTGTCGGACGAAAAGTCAAAAATTGGGTTTTGAACCCGAAAAACTTCGCCAACGTATGTATAAAAGTGGGTGACAATTTAGGTTGGGTGGAATTTCAGGCGGATTAGCAATCTAGATTAGAGTCGGACTGATAATGGTGCAGACCAATCTTGGTTGTTGTGGAGCCCACGTGCAAGGTCATGACTCATAACTGATTGATTTGAATGGTTTAATAATTTTTTAATTTTTAATTCACTTGAGATTAGAATTTGTAGGCTGCGTGTAAGGCAATGATATTATGGTTGTGGGAATCCAATGGCCACAATTTGAGTATGTTTTTCTTTTTAATATGAGCTTCATCTCATTTTCTGCTAATTGTTTGTAATACCTTACTGCAATATAAATTTTTGAGTTTGTATATAACCAAAATTGCTCGGCATTTTACACATTGAACATTTTTCTTAACATGACTCTCAACATACGTCCATTCTTTTTGGCTTGTTTCCCTTCAGCCTTCCCATCGAATTTGTTTGCCCTGCCATTTCTAATGGCCAATGGTCGGCCCCAACCAAAGTTGTTCTCATACATGACTTTAGTTTGCGAATGGCTGATGGTTTGTTGAGATATCGAGTTTTCCTCTTCAAACCATCATCTATTCGCAAACTCGCCAATGCAATGTGGGACGTTGTTGTTTATTGGCAAAGCAACTGGAAAAATCCACATTGGATATAATCGCAGCGTACGGAGTGCTTGAGGGATTTTGGAATGGAATTTACAGTGTGTTTGAATGAGGGACTTAGAGATGGGATTTGGGGAATGTGGAACTTGAAAGTTCCATATGAAAGAGGATTTCAGAAATTCTGTGCAACTTGAAAGAGGAACTTTGGGAGGCTAAAGTCCAGTGAGTAGGTAACACCTCAATAGGCGCTATTTCACAAAGTCCTTATTTATGCGAATGAGATTTCTGTAATGCAAAGATGAAAAAGAAGAGAAGGAAAAATAACAGACGAAAGAATTAAAAATTTTAAAAAAAAAAAAAAAGGAAGAAGAAGAAGAAGACGAAAATTTTGGTGGAAGGTTTTGGATACTTGGTGGGGGGTTTATATAAGATTGAGGACTCTTACACCATGATAATCCCTCGGGGTATATACAAGTCAGCATGCTGCAGCAACTGATGAGCCAATAAGAACCAATCCTGGTGGTTCCGCTGCAATATTAATGCTGGCAGTGGTAGGTAGACCACACTGTATGCATTCATGGTGCGACCGAAAACCATTCATGGTGCATGCGTGTTCTATAATTCTATTCAGTTCTTCTTTCAGCTTCCTCCATCAAGGATTGCAGTGATGGATAGAAGAACACTTGTGTTTTTCAAATATCCACACAACCAATTACAACCGAAAAAATTCAAATATCCACTCCACACCACCAATGATGATAACAGAAACAGAAAGCTCAGATTGGATGGTGTATAAGTTTTGCAGATTAATGCTGGTTGCAATAGCAGTAGCAGTAGGTGAGTCACGCAAAGAGTGAAGAAAAGAAAACCAAAGAGCGACTGGACGTGGGTTGGGTTTAGGGAAAGGGGGAAAGAGCAAGGCAGGGGTGGTTTAGAAAATATTAGAATTCTTAAAAGAGTTGTTTTTTTGGGTTGTGTCCGCGTGGTGGATGTGTGGCTTGCCACATCACCAATTTAACAGAAAATAAAACATCACCAGACGATACCTAAATATCGTTCTTGTTAAATTGAACAGAAAATAAAACATCACCAGACGATACCTAAATATCGTTCTTGTTAAATTGCTCGTTCAAACACACCATAAGCGGAACCAAAAAAGAAATCAATAGCTTTGTCTCTTAATCATGATTTACAGGACCATAAACTTTAGTCATTGCCTCTTTTTCCCCCCCTCGTATCTTGATCTGAATATAGGAATCCATTAACAGGAGCACCAGAGTGCTCAGCCCAAGCAACCAATACACCACCAGCAGGTTACATTGTTAGAACTACCCAAATTGCCTAATTTCATAGTTGTCAAACGAACATTTAAAGACTTTCGAAACTGCGACTGAATTCTGTCACTCTGATTTTGCAACATATGATTCAAGTTTGTGCAGCCAGTCCACATATTGAGCTTGCTCCTTTTTGTGAAGGTGGTGGAGGAGGAAGTTGGTCAGGCTTTCTCCAATACCCTTGGATACTAGATATTTCTTAAGCTCAACTTGTAATTCGTTGTCCAATTTGCTGTCAAAGATACAGACAAAAAACAAGAAAGAGAAGAATAAGAAAATAAATCTAGGAATAAAAAAAAAAGAAGAGAAAGTTTCACCATTCAAAGACAAAGCAAACATACAGTTAGGCAAATAAACACAGTATTTATATGCAACAATAATAGGATGGATGACATTCAGAAAGCATCTGAAGTAGGGTAATCCCACAAAAGAAATTATAAAATTAAGCATGGAAAAGATAGTCCAGATTAAGTAGAAAGCAGAGCAATGCAAGATGAATAAGCAAGCCAAAATAGGTTGGTTTTCAGGTACAATCTGAAATAAAGAAACAGCACTTCATTCAGATATAAAGAAGTGTACAATCTGATATTACAACAATTTGGAGATGCTAAGTTGTCTGCTGACAACCAAAGCTAAGCAGTTAGCAAGACAATTGAAGGAAGAAACTGATACACACACAGATGACCAAAATCGAACTCTATCACACAAATCTCCCTCCCTCTCACCTAATGATGTCCAAAATTCTTCTATTTCGTTCTACTCTTACCATCCAATGCACAGCCATCACACCACTCCCTAACACCGCACCATTTTCCCCTCCGCCAAAGCCTTGGGGTGCTGCTGCTGGTTCTCAACTCCACCATAAAAGAAGTTCGACAACATTGAAAGTAGGGCTGACATTATGTCATCTGGTAGAAATACCCCAAGCATTTCAGCTAATCTTCTATATTTGGCTAATCCACTTTATATTTAGCATGACCAATCTTCCTAGAGTCTAGCTTATGATAAACTAACTTTGCAAATCACTTTCCTTTCATGCACCAAAACTTTATCAACTTTCGGTAAATTCCTTGAAGAGCCATTAAACGCATTCAATCTGTACTCAGGCACATGATCTCATCATAAATAGGCCTTACATGATCAGCATAGGCAGCTCCATTTTCACTAACTCGTGAATACAGCATATTGCAGCTTCTCTACACAAGCAACCTCAAAAGGAGTCCTCTTAGCAGTGATACTGCCTTTCGAAGTTTAAGAACGAAGTCTATGCTAAGATGAAGCCAAGGTGTGGGACTGGAGTGTACAACCCGTATTTTGTAAGGACATGCTATTACACACAGCATCTCTTCACCAAGCTTCCCAATACTCAGTTCTTTGGCCAATAATATCGATCCATCACTAGCCAAAGTCTTAACAACTAACTCTCTAATAATTTGTTCTTTCAAAGAACTCTCTAGCATGCAAAGTTGGTTACTATTGAATAAGAAACCATCAAGCAAAATTCAAGCAAAAATTCAGAAAGAAAAAAAAGATTAATTAATGTAATTGTGGGGACTTCTCACAGTACCGTAACAGCATATTCATTAGGTTTTTATGCCTTCTGGTGCAGTCTAGCTACAAAGGATGCCCTATCAAACACATAGGTGAAAATGTTCTAGTAGTCTCAGGAAAGTACCCCCAAAAGATTTAGTGCAGCAACAATCAGATTCACTTTGCTCGATCAATAATCCACTAAGTATATGGTTCTGATTTCAGCGTTCCTCCATAGTCATATTCCCAGTAACAGCAAAAGTTCATATTTCTGATTTGTTACAACACAATTGAAGGTTTCATATAGATAAGATCAATTTCATTCCTTTGGGATAATTCTAAAATACATTGACTCGTTTTGAAGGAAAAAGAAAAAAAAATCTAAACAACATAACCTGCTCATGGAATAAAAAAGAGAGGGGAGAGACTCTATGTCTAGAATCTAAGGCCCAAGGTATAAATTCATCATGGTTATTCAAAATTTACTCTGCTTAAGAAAACTCAGTTCCAAAAAAAATGGCTCAGTTCCTGAATGGCTTTCTTGAGCATAACGTTGCAAAGCACAAGTTCCGACTGAAACAATGAGAGAACCACCCCTTCAGATATTACAGTGCTTTTGCTGTTTCTGCCAACCTTATGTTTCATTTTGTTTTTGTCCTGTTTATGTTCTATAGAAAGAAAGTGAAAATAATTGACAACAAGCAAGCGTTTCTTTTCAACCGAAGTCCCAAAGGTAATGATAATAACAGAAACAGAAAGCTTATCTTCAGATGGTGTATAAGTTGATATAAAGTAAATGTATATCTGAATCTGACTAACCTGAATGGAGGCCTATAGACTGAAGGGCCAAGACCAACAGATGGTTGAAAACAATAGGCATTATGGATTTTAAACCCAGACCCAATACCATCTTTCTCATAAACACTGCAATCAAACTGCAGCATTGAGCTCAAACCAGGCTTCTTCAAACACACCTTCATCAAAACATCCCTTGGGTAAAGACATTCCACTCCCTCCAAGCCATCAGGACAGAAAGGACCCAACAAAGCTGAAACAGCAACCTCCTCACCACTCTCATACTTTCTCTTCAAAACGAAATCTTGGGACTGTGGCAAATCGCACTCCACCACAAACTCACCCATTGAAGAGCTTCGGCTTACCTGTATCATCAATAACTTAACCAATATTCGTCTACCCACAAGCTAATTTCTCAAAAAACAACAGAAACAAAAACCAGAGAGAGAGAGAGAACCTCAGGGGGGTTACAGGAAAGCTCATGTTGAATCTCAGACTGCAAAACCTTGAGCAAGTTGAGATCTTTGAGAGCTTTGCCACCCTGGCGCAATGCAGCGTTCGCCTTCGACATTCTATATGGCAGTGGCATCTCACAGTCTCAGCTCAGAGGAATATAACAAGAATGCAACATCAAAATCTGTTCGCAATAGACTTGTGGGAATTCTTGGACCTTGCTTGGTCTTTTTGGGCTTTTGCTGTCCTGGACCAGAGACGAGACCAGTGCCAAGCCCTAAATCGTATATGAATATTAAAATTATTTGGATAATAATATCTCTAAGTTTTATATTACAACTAGCCAATAAGGTTTTCCTTTATTTATTTATTTATTTTATTTTCGTTGTGTGCATATAAATTTTTGGTTGGAATACATTTAATTTTTAAATCAGGTATATATAATTTGTTTTGAGCGGAATAATCTTTGGTAAACTATTCTAGAAAAATGTGATTACCGTTATTTTTGTTTAATGGACATTTTTGTCATAATTATTTTTGCTGAATTCTGTGACATCATAAGTTATGGCATAAGTGTATGATAGTAGAGATAAAAATGAGAGGAATTAAACTCAACTGTAATTAAACGACACATTATTCTAGCTAATTGGCCTTATTTGCGTCCGCATGAGAGTGTCAATTCACATGTTTTGTGTTTATTTTGTTCTTTTTAAATTTAGTATTAATTTTTTTTTTTATACAAGTGAATATTAAGGCCTCGGGGCAAGGGTTTTGAATGTTCACCCTTCTATTGAGGACACCCTTTAGGGTATCCTATACTTTTTTTTTCCCAATAATCCAAACCATATATTTTTTAAGTTTTCATTCACAGATCATCCTTACAAAAAATTAGATAAATTGGAAACCGTTTAGACATCTAAGTGCTTGTTTGGTATTGCTTATTTGAGATGATAAGTGATTTTTAAAAAAATTTGGGAAGCCCAACCCGTTTGGTAAACTATGAGAAAATCACTTATTGTTACAAATTGCTGTGAGATAAAGCTATTAAGGAAAGCAGCTAAAAATGTGCTTTCATTTTCTGATTATGCAGAAATCAGTTTTGAAAAGGCGCTGAGTTTAATGATTATACGGCAATCATTTTTTGATTATACGGGAATCCGTACCAACAACACTTTTAATAAAAAGTTTACCAAACGCCAAACAGCTTTCTCTCACAGTTGATTTCTCTCACAACAAATCTGACAGCAATTATTTTCACAGCATATCAATACCAAACTGGCCCTAATTGTGTCCTGCAAAATCAATGAACATGGTGCTTCTAGAAAGTACTAAAATTTCAATAATTTAATTGAGTTCTCAAATAATATCGGATTCAAGTAATTTTTTTACAGAGATGATTTTCAAATTAATATCTATAAAATAGACGGTTTGGATTAGTGAAATACAAAGCGGAGTAGGCCCTACAAATGTGTCCCTCAAATAAGTTTATTTGAGAGATCCTACAAAGGAAGTGCTCTGTATATATATATATAAAATAAAGTGTCCTCATTTTTTTAAATAAATTTTTTAATATAAATAATTCGTTAATTTACTATATTATTCTTATTAATGAATGATTTTATTTTTAATATTTCATTAATTTTTTTTGTTTTGAATAATGAAAGTTTCACCTTTTAACGCCTTCAACTTTTTAGGCAGTGACAAGGAATTGAGAGAGAAGCGTAGCTCTGCAGCGGTCTGCAGTTTAGCAATAACAATACAATGGCCGTTTAAATTGTGTTAGGACTTTGCAAAAGCTCTTAAACCCTTTCCCTCTCTTGGACAGCCATGGCCACCGACCAAAACATGAGCAGCTGGACCGATCTGCTCCACTCCTCCACCAAGCTTCTCGAACAAGCCGCTCCTTCCGCGCAGTTCCCTCCTCTACAGGTTCAGCTCATCTCGCTTTACTTTCTTTCCGTTTGGTTCTCGAGAAAACGAAGGAAATTTGACATCTTCCCGAAAAACTTCTAGTGTTAGGGTTTCACTGACATTTGAGAAAGAATTTTATCAACTTAGGCATAGTCTAATTCACCATTTAGGTTTTTGTTATCTTTCTGTAATCGCTGTGTTTGCTTTAGTTTTCCAAGAAAATTCGGGAAAAGCAAATAAAAGTTTCATTTCTAGTGTTTGATTTTCGTCATTGTGAGTTCTTAGAAATCAATAGGCAAGCTCACATTAGCTGCACTCTCGCTAACAATGTGTGTGGTTGCTAAAAGAATGAAGGATAAAGGAAAAGTTAGACATCTGAATGTTGGATGATTCATTACCCAGATTTTTGGACACATTATTCTGCACCCTGAGGGTCCACCGCTGAAGCAATTAGATGCCATTTGATTAAGAAGAATACAAAATCAAGTCCTAATATTAGTCTGTAGGTTCATATAATATTATTGCTGTTCCGCTGACTGTAATGCACATATTTTGGTGTGTTTCTTCGCTTTCCACTGATATGCTCTGCTGGGTTGCTGAAAAGATGTTTAGATAAGATTTTGAATCAAAACCCTAGACTTGTACCTTTTCCTTTTGTATTTGGAATTTTTTGACTGGTGGTGTCTAGTTGAGACAAAAAGGAGGTCAACTGCAGAAATTTAATTTTTCCGGTTATATATTATGAGACCAAAAAGAGATAAACTTTTCTATGGATACAGGTATCTAGTTTTCAGGACTCTGAATTCATATTTCTATATGTTTCAGAGAAATTTGGATCAGTTAGAAACATTATCGAAGAAACTCAAGGCGAAAACTCTACGAACTGAGACTCCTCAACAATCCATTGCTGCCACGAGGTATTTGAATTATTACCGTCTCAAAAGATATTTTATTGCTCAAATTCAGTTTACTTCATGTTAATAAAGTTATTTTCCTAAAACAAGTCACTTTAATTCAGTCTACTCACTCTTAAAACATAAGAAAGTGAATTGAAGCATGGATTTGCAGATAAGTTTGAGGGTATATATCAAGTTCTGTTCTGCGTTCTATGTCGTGTGCTTAACCTTTTAGATGGTACGTCTGTTCAACTATATCCTGTTCATATTTTACAGGCTTCTTGCACGTGAGGGACTAAATGCGGAGCAGCTTGCACGTGACCTTAAGTCCTTTGAATTGAAGGTAATTATACTTATAAATTGTACTGTGTATAATCGGCCTCCTTGGCATCATTAACCATGCCAAAACATTTGATGAGTCAATTTGGATACTTCATATTAAAATTTTGTGTGCTTCACGAACAATGTAAAAGTAAAATTAATATTTATACGAATCTCCTTAGGCAAGTGAAATGCGACTATTCTTTAATTCCAAAATTTTATTTGTAAGTCATGTTTCTCTTTATTCTCAGTTCAGCTCAATCAAGGAACCATTAGTTCAAATTTTAACTGTACTTGCTTTGAGTTATTTTCTTAGGTCAATGGCTGCGTTATGTCTCCTGTTACCTATTCCCTTCTTTTGCTGGGCTTAGACATCTAGAGAACAATTGTGTCATAATCTTCTAGTTTCAGAAATGTTTTTACCCATTCTTGACCTTCTTATACTAATTAGTTTGGTGATTTTCCCTTTTCTTTCATCATTCAAAGACAACATTTGAGGATGTTTTTCCGTCTGAAGCAACAACTGTCGAAGAGTATCTGCAGCAGGTAGATTTAACTCTATTCACTAATGATCTGATTAGTTTAGTATATGTTCTTTTCATTACTTTAACATTCGAAACTCTTGCTAAAACATGATTTTATTTGATTGTTGGCTTTAAATTGTGTGGAATAACATGATGGAACTAATGAATTAGCCATTACAAACTATGTATTTATTTTGAAAGAATTTTTGTTGTTGAAAATTTGGCTATTAATATAGGTATTGCAAGATGCAACTCCTACATATCTTATAATGCTTGTTGCCAGTTGATTGTTCTTTTTCTTCCTTGCATGTTGACATCAATGTGACATATTGGTTAATTGTTCAATGATATTCCCCTGATACCAGCATTTTTATCCTTGCTTGTAATGATTGAATGACATCTAGGTTAATTACTTCTGCTTCATGTGTAATTACGTATCTTTCACTGATCACAGGCAATGGAAACTATTAAGAGAACGATCATAAGTAGTCTTGCTTTCGTTGTTTTTATTTTTTCTTCTGTGGGTGATGCAAAATTATGCAAGGTTTTACTTCCATGTGGTTTTATGCTCTCAACATTATCTAATTATATTTCTCCCTCCAAAGTCAAAACTACATCTACATTTGTCTTTATTTACTCTCCAATAAAAGATGCATTTTTTTTTTTTTTCCGAATATTTGTCTTCAAGGCGTCTAACGGTACCTAATAGAGTAGTGTTTCATGATTTTTTATTTATGAATTTTCTCTTTATGGCTCACATATGAATTTATCCATTTATTGCGATGTCAGAGTGCAGCTTATAAAATTTGATCAAATCATTTAATATGGCCTTACATATTGGCCTTACTTTAATTTCTCTTAAAATGAATGAGCAATATTATCTAATATGGTTGCACATTTTTTTTTTCTTATGCATAGCTTAAAATGCTTTTATTCACTTTTCAGAGGCAATGCTTATTCTCCTTTTTGAGAGATTGATAGTGGTACCTTGATCATAATGTGTATAATTTTTGTCTCATTAGGTCCATCAAATGACAATGGTCTCAGCTCTTCAAGAAGCTCAGAAGGATAACCTTAGAAGTTTTAATGATTACATGTTAAAAGTTTTGGAGGTTAGTGTACCCCAATGGATACCAATATCACTGGATTTTCCCTTGTTTAAGTTTTGACTATTCTTTTTATGTTTGGCCATTTTCATCCAATGGAATTGTTAAGATTCTGTTATTGTTGGATGAAATAATGAATGATTGCGAGCTGCAGTATCAAGGATTAATTCTGTGCCAGGAAAAATAAAATGCTACTTAGAGAAGGAAAAAATAATTGACATGAAAGTGTTTTAAATCAGTGAGATGCTTATTTTTGCTCATTGGTCAATGTTGGTTATCAGCGGAATTTGATATTTTGCAGGAGGATTGGCAGAAAGAAAAACGTGATTTCCTTCAAAGTCTAAGTCAGATTTCAACATTACCCAGGACTAACATGACTTATACTAGCAGCGCTGGTAGTCGTTCTGGTCAAATAGCGTCCATAACTTCTAGCCCTCAAGTTTCATCTACTCCATCTAGTACGGAGCTTGTACCTTTAGCTAGCAAGCCCATCCTTGAGAAGAAAACATCTGTCTATGCAGAAGTTGTTAAAAATCTGAATAATGCAAGGCAGCGTGGATTACCGTTTAAAGTAAGTTTTCTTTTTTAATGTATAATTCTTTTAGGCTTCAAATTCTTACTCTATCTGTCTATCATATTGTGAGGAATCTGAGATTACAAGATTGAGTGTATTTGAATTAACAAATTACAATGAACCTCAATATGCTGTCAATGTGGCAGTTCTTGTGAGTCCAACTTGAGTGCTTCATGATACTGTCCTTTCAGTTTGGTGGCCTTGGCCTTTTACAATTTTATTTTATTTTATTTGCAATAACCATCCTGTCTAAATGTGGATGCTACTAGATAATGAGCTCTGCTATATTGATCAAAGGATTGCTATTAATTTTTTATTTGTTCTCTTTTACTGCCACTAGCCTGCTTCAGCTTTCAAGGGTGCTTATGAGAGTTTAGGCCTTGATGCATCTGGTGGAAAATCAGTTAACATGCAGAAGATATGGCACCTTCTTCAGGTACACTTCTAGATATGTGCTTCGTTAATCTGGTGTATGTTAGTATGTACACCTTTTTGGAGTTTGCCACTATTATATGCATTAAATTATCAATGGTTGACGATCTTCTCATTATGTTGACAGACATTAATGGGCGAAGATATAACCATACAACGGGGTGCTTCGAAACGGATGTCATTAGTTATTGGGGCAAGGCGCCACCTGGAATGGGGGCATGAAAAATACATCATGGATACAATCCAAAGTCATCCTGCACAGGTACTAAATTTGTTTTGTATGTTGGTTGCTAAACAGATTTGTTAAATATGTTTTGTTCACAATGGTTACGTGCTATGCATTTGGTCTATCAACCCATTTGGTTAATTTTCTTGGACTTCTAATGGTTTGCCATTACAATTTGACTTCTGCAAGAAGCTTTTTCTTTATATCGTGTGTAATTTATATCACTTTTCATCACAACAATCACAATTCATGGTCACCTCTTGATCTCATTGCAGGCAGCCCTTGGAGGAGTTGTTGGAAATTTACAAAGAATTCGTGCCTTTCTTCGGGTTTGTAATCTTTTTTTTCTTTAAACTGTGAGATCTAGCATGTTGTTACATGTTATAATACTATCCTTCAGGATCTTTTATCATGCAATTTTGTATTCTTTTGTTTCTCTGCAGATTCGTTTAAGAGATTATGGAGTTCTAGATTTTGATGCAGGCGATGCTCGTAGGCAGCCTCCTGTTGATACCACTTGGCAGCAGGTCTTCTGTTTTTCACTTTTGCATTTCTGAAGTTACAATTTCACTCCCTGTTTACCTTTCTTTTACCACATATCCTAATATATGAAGTTGAATTTTAATATAATTAATATATTCAGCTTACAAGTTTTAATACTTGCACATTTTCACAAATTTCAATCGTTCCTTAGATTAAATTTTAAGTATGTCATATGTGTCAGAGAAAGGGGATGACTTTATTGTGTGAAACTATTTGAAGAATACGGAAATGTCAAAAAAGAAATGCTTGTAATACATAATTTTTGCATGCTTGTCACTAAGTTCTATTTGTATGTGGCAGATCTACTTTTGCTTGAGAACTGGGTATTATGATGAAGCAAGAGCTGTTGCTTTGTCATCTCGCGTGTCAAATCAGTTTGCTCCTCTGGTAAAGACTTTTTTATATTCATTTAAATTTATAGCATATGCCGGCTTATTCATTACTTCATTTTTGGACAGCTTACTGAGTGGATTAATACTGGAGGTATGGTGCCTGCGGAGATTGCAGCTGCTGCATCAGAAGAATGTGAAAAAATGTTAAGAACGGGTGATCGTGTGGGCCGAGCTGCATATGACAAGAAAAAGTTGTTACTATATGCTCTCATATCTGGTTCTCGTAGGCAAATCGACCGCCTACTAAGAGATCTACCTACTCTTTTTAACACCATAGAGGATTTCTTGTGGTTCAAATTGTCAGCTGTAAGAGACTGCCCTGGTGGAGCTGCACCCATTGTCATGAATGAGAGCTTGGTACCATACACATTGGATGATTTGCAGATTTACTTGAATAAATTTGACCCCTCATACTATACAAAAAATGGAAAGGACCCTCTGGTGTACCCATATGTTTTGCTTTTAAGCATCCAGTTGATACCAGGTGTGGTATACTTGTCCAAGGAAACTGGAGATGAAGGATATAACATTGACGCTGCCCACATATCAATTGTGCTAGCAGACCATGGGGTCCTTTCTGAAGGAGCTGGGGCTGGACAGAAAATGGGCGTGATGGATGCTTACGCAGAGGCATCTAGTATAATCAGGCAGTATGGGTCTGTGTATTTACGTCTTGGTAATCTTCAGGTGGCATTAGAATATTATGCACAAGCTGCTGCTGCAGTTGGTGGTGGGCAGTTGTCATGGTCTGGAAGAGGTAATGTGGATCAGCAAAGGCAGAGAAATTTGATGCTGAAGCAGCTCCTTACAGAACTGTTGTTACGGGATGGGGGCATCTATCTTTTACTTGGTTCAAGAGGTGCCGGAGAAGAAGGTGAATTGGGGCGATTTTTGACTGATGCAAAAGAAAGACAACAATTTCTGCTTGAAGCTGCTCACCAATGTCAGGAAGCTGGATTGTATGAAAAGGTAATATATCTTCCCTGCTTTCCATGCTTCTTGTTATGGAGAAGTTGCAAGTAGTGCTTATCCTCTTTCCTCTGTTTGGGCTAATTTATTTATTTATTTTTAGTAATGTAAGTTTTCCTTCTGATTCCCATCTTAGTTACTGTTTGGCAGTTCAAAGGGAAAATAATAATTATTCTTTTGTTATTATTATTTTTTTTTTTGGCCTTGTTGATGGATTTACCCTGTTCCTTCTAGTACTTCTTGGGTGGTGGGTCTTGTTTGAGCCAAAATTGGACTCCAATATGAACCATTTTTATGAACCATTTTTCTTTTATTTGGGTATAATGAAGTATTAACTATGTATTGAAAGCCCTATAAATTACCTCATGCAGCTGGTTAGGATAGAGGGTTTGATTTGAGTTGAGTATTCTAACCCTCAACAGTTTGCAATTTTCTTCTGGTTCTGATTTTAATGTTTCTTGGATTGGTCCTCCCATCTTGCTCTCAACTTTTTGGGGAAGTGCTTTATTATCCCCCCAAAAAAACCAGATAAATGTTTTTAATCTTGATTCTGCCCTCTTCAGATGTTGTTCTTCCTTATTTAATATGTTGTTTCTTTCTTTAAAAAAAATAGGTAAATGATTTTCCCACTATATGCACATATATATATTTGATGCTATAACGACTTATTTTTGCTCTTTTCTGTAATCTTGTGTTCTCCCCCCACTCTTCTTTGTCCATTCAGTCTATAGAAATTCAGAAACGAATAGGGGCATTCTCGATGGCATTGGATACGATTAACAAGTGCCTTTCTGAAGCTATTTGTGCCCTCTCACGTGGTAGATTGGATGGTGAGAGTCGAACTGCTGGTCTCATTCACTCTGGAAATGAGATCTTGGAGATGCACAAATATTATCCTGAAATCAGGTCATTTTGACACTCTACAGCTTATGTGTACTTTTTTTCCCTCTAAATTTGAGTTAGTTTGAATGATGTTTCTGTTTACAGTGGTGCCTAATTTTGAGGGATATGCTCACACAGTTGGTATTGAGTCCTATGCTGTTTAGATTGAGTCTCCCAACGATATGATTAGGATATGTAAATCAGATTTCAAGAACTACAAACATACGCATGAAATAAAACATATTTTCCTCTGGCATTCATATGGTTTGGCAATTGATTCACCATAAACATGTCGTATTTTTCTGGATGCTGAAGTGTGTACAAGAGTCGTGTTTATTTTTGTAAAGAATATACATTGAGCAACTGTATTTTTGGGATGGTTTGTTCGTTTTTTTCTTTCAATTCTTACTAACTCTTTTTTTCTCATTATTAATGAAATTTCACTTTTTATGCAATTTCTCTGACGTAACATTCATTTGAATGTACCGTGCAGTCCTCAAGAGAGGGAAAGTGTTTCAGAGCAGTATATAGTGTTAAGACAACTTGAGGCCGTACTGTCAATCCATAAATTGGCAAGAGGAGGCCATTATGCTGATGCTTTGAGGGAGGTTGCCAGACTTCCATTTCTTCCATTAGATCCCCGGACACCAGATGCTACCACTGATGTGTTCCAGAATTTATCTCCTCATGTCCAAGCCTGTGTTCCGGACCTCCTGAAGGTTGCACTCACTTGTCTGGACAACATGGTGGATTCTGATGGATCGCTTCGCGCCTTGAGGGCTAAGGTATGCTTTGACCAATAGTTTCATGTTTTACTGTTAGGTGAACATTGTAGTTTAACTTTGGATACTAGTAAAAGTTAGATGGATTGGAAGTTGATTTACTGTTTTCTGCTTCATGATTGACCGCGTCCTTTGGGTTTTGCAGATTGCTAGCTTCATTGCAAATAATTCCAGTAGGAATTGGCCTCGCGATTTGTATGAGAAAGTTGCCCGGAGCTTTTAAAGCGGACGAACTACAGTAGGCCAAGATGCCTGTATGGTTTGGTTGATATTACCATGCATGTAACCAATTGTAAAATACAATTTAAAGTAGCGGTAGTACTTCGATGACACAGTTGTTAATTTGATATTAGCAATTTCCTGGTTTTGAATTCAACTAGGCAAGCTGAAGTGAGTTGTGGTCGGATTTCTCCGGCGACATATGAGCATCAAAATCACGCGCATTACATATTTACCGCAATGTTTGTGTGTGATTTTAAATATTTTATATGAGAAAGGTAAGTTATTCTGAACTCCGATGTTTGAGTGTAATGGAGATTAATTTGGTCATTCTCATCCCATTTATCACATTTTTCTTTAAAATTGATCTCGTCTCATCAGATGACCAACTTTAAAAGAGTATTTTCGTCAAAATATAGTTCATCCACATGGGAGACAATGCTCAACAAGAACACGGCTCTCCTGTTACGATATCACATGGAATTCCACATAGTAAAACAAATTTTCAAAATAATGGCAGAAAGAAAGCTTAAACTTAAACACAACATGAAATTAGTAATTAATCCCAAATCCAAGATGAGGGTACTTTTTATTGATATACTAGTGAGTAAGTAGTTATTTCGTAGCTATTTTATTTGCGCAAATCCTTGAAATAGGCAACTGGCTTGCTCTCAATGCTCTCTCCCTGGAGATTGTATCATCTCTTCCAGGAGCTTTCATAGACCCTGGCCTGCTGCATGGGCTCCACCACCACTTGCTGCTGCTGCTGCTGCCACATCGGATGACTTGGCCCCACCAGCATTTTGGTTTGCCACCTGGCTATTACTATTACCACTAGATCCTTTGCTGCCTCCCATTTTTGCAATATTCCAAAGTGCATTTTTGCAATTTTAGCAGTATATATATACAGACAGATTGATTGATTGTAGTGCATTGGAACTGCTAAGAATACTTGAACTTGCGTTTTCTAATTACTGGGATAGGATTGGGATTTGAATATTTGAACCTTCCGATGAACGAAGATTATACATTAGAATATGGTGTTTTAAATCCAATCCAACTTAAGTAGTACGTGCTTTTTGAATGTCTAATTAAGAAAAGGGTGGTATTGAAGTCGATGCGTTTTCCCAACAACAATTGTACAATAAAGAAAGCTTGAACGTCATGTAAACTATGCTAATTCAACCTGCAATATTCCATTAGAAATGTTTTGCTCAAGTATTTGATGCCTCATCAAGGTGTTTTGATCCCAAAAAATTAAAAAAGCCTGGGATATTTTGGCCCGGAAAAATAAAAGCACAAAATAGTGGCTAAAATAATATGAGCATCTGCTTATGACATTGATTTTAGTACAAACGATAGTTTAAATTATAGGAGGGGATAGGATTTCTCACACATCACGATGACATGAGAGTTCAAAGTATACAAGTTAATGCCATTTTCCACTTAATTAGACCCTGTTGGCACATATGACATTTTTAAGTCATCTTTCGAGAATTATTACAATTTCTCCATTCTCTGTCATGGTATTTTTTATAATTTGCTCATAAAAAAATCCCTTTACCAATTTTAATAAAATTTTGATGGGATGCGACGTAAATGATGAATTTTATGTGCAAACATACATCAATTGATTTTTAATTTTTTTTTTTTGGGTCAAATTGATTTTAAAGTTTGAGAGCATAAACTTTCAATAAATAGACCATTTATAAAATAAAATAAAAACCATGCTTTGAAAATAAACGGCCCATCGGAAGCCGTTTAACCAGTGAGTAAAGGCAAAACCCAGCCCTCTGCTGAGTACTGAGAGTGCAGACCAGTGACCGCTACTGTGTGTCACCGTCACCCCTTGCACGCCGGTAGGCGTCGAAGAGTCACCGGCCGACGGAAGCAAGTCAGCAACACCAGTCGCTGCCAGGTACTATCTACTATCATTCATCTGCAATTCTTTTTTTTTCTTTTTTATTTATTAATCTTCTCATGCTAGATTGAATAGAAGTAGTCGGTTGAATGCGTTTGTTATTTTATATAGATTGATTCATTGAAATGAATTCTGAATTTGTTATATGATGTAACCTTATTTTAAGTGGCAGATTGAATGGCTGTGGTTTTTGATTGAAATTTTTAGGTATTATGGAGGTCGTGGATTGGGGGAATTATTTAGGGGAGAGTGTTTCTGAGGCCCGTGCACAACATGCCAACAGCACTGATGAAGAAAATCACTATGCTTCTGGGTGTGCATCCAAGTTTCAGCCCAGGTAAATGACTATCTTTATGAAAAACAAAATACAGTACAGTTTCTATATTGCTCTCATGTTGATCATTCTTTTCAGGAAAATCACATCCAAGGCTCACTGGAAGGACCAGATGGGCATGGCTGAGGTGGTAGTTGAAAAGGGTAGATATCGGATATCCACGGGAATTGTGCGCCATAGCAAGCTCTATTACTCTATTGAGGAAGTTTTGTAAGTGAAATACAATATAGTCTATTTATTCTGATTCTTGTGCTCTACGTTTGAGGGTTTCTCTTGCGAAGTTACTGAAATATTAAGTTTATGTAAAAACCAATAGACTTGACTCGAAATAAGTCAACTATATCAATCTTGGTTTTTTTTCATTTCATTTGTCTTAATTTTCCCTTAATGAGCCTTAAATTTGAATGTTTTGTATGTATCTGAATTTTTTACCTTTCAAGCATTGGTGGCCTTACAATTATCTTCTGAAATTTTTCCATTTCAATAATTTTAAAGCAAACGAAAAAGAAAGTGCATGAAGAGGAACAAATTTGGGTAGAGGGCCACAAACATTGTCTATTATGAAGTCAACTGAAATTTTATTGTCAACTAAAATTTACCTGCGCTTTAACCAAAACTTGGGACTGTTAAATAAATGTAGTAGGGGTTCAACGTAAATTCAGAGTCTGGTAGTACTCATTAGCATGAAAATTTCCTATTTCTTGTTCCGTTGAGATGGAAGTTCTTGCAAATTGTAACAGTCCTTTTAAAGGTTTTTGGTTGAAATAGGCGACTTGCTTCTCTTGGATGATAGTGGTACACTTTCCTTGGAAGATATATATATGAAGATTTCAGATAGAAGGAATGGGTGTTCTTGGGAGGAATTTCAAGCTTATAGGCAACTCAAGTCTCTTGGTTACATTGTTGGGCGGCATGGTATCCCCTGGTCTATGAAGAGTTTGAAGAGTAATTATGAAACTGTTTGTTCTCAACGTTGTCCGGAAAGTGATGAGGTGGTGGAATTGGGATCAGAAGAGACTAGGTCTGTCATTGGATTGTTCCATGGGATGCAAATAAATGAAGCAAGGCTGATTTTTGATGTTTATCTCCCAAATAGCAAGTTCAGGAAGTCTTCTCCTGGTGATCCAAGTTTTGTGCTCTGCTTTACTAGGTATGCATATTTTGGCAATCCTGAGAATTTAACAAAATTAATTCTGTTTGTGATTAGCCATGATTCTTTTTCTTTGAAGTATCAATCGTTATTATCTTAAGATATATCTATTCCTTGAATAGTCCGAAGACTGCATATTTTGTGAGTAATTAACAGTTAGTTCCTTAGTAACTAGAAAACCATGTTAAATTGCATATTGGCGAGGTTGTATGTGACGGAGTTTGTGCAGTAGGAGTTACTTTATTGAGAAGCTTTTTGTTAACAAATTTATTTATGCAACAAAACAAGAAGGCATCTATCTTGTATTTTCTTCTCTTGCACTCTTATTTTGCAATTATTATTTGGAAATCTTGTTAAATTTGAGGCTGTCCCTTAGCAATTGTCATCTTAAAAGTTTTAATGCATCCCTGTTTATCATCTTTTCAAAGTTTAGACTCTTCATCAATAGTAATAGGTGGTGGAAGGTGGACGCTGAACATTAGATGGATAAATTAGTTGGGAGGTTGGCATTCATAAAAAGAATGTTCTTTCAAAATTTTATGTGTTAGTAATCGATTCGAGTATCCCAATCTTGTGTAATAGTATTTAACTGTACACTCGCCTTCTCTGTTCTAGGGGTCCTCCACCATCCAAAGCAGACCTTGAAGCCCTCGAGAGACAATGTGAGAACATTCCTTTGAAGGTTTGCCATGAAGAGCAAGGGTGGGTGAGTTTCTTTTCCTTTGACAAGGTGGAACTTCCTGTCCTACCTTGACATCTGAAGTTGATGTTGGTTTGTACTAAAGAGGAGCATAAAACCTAATTGTCTTGAATTTGTGTTGAACCTCTTATCTGACTTTATATTTTGGACTGAAAAATTTGAAAAGATGATGAATTGAAACTTTATATTTATGTATGTATATACAAAAATTCTCTTATGCGGACATCCGGACGTTATTATCGTGCGGACGCCGTGTATTTTGCACTACCCCTCTCTGTTTTCCTGCCTGTTTACAATAGGATCCGCACGATAATAACGTGCGGACATCCGAATAAGAGAATAACTGTATATATATATATATATATATATTCTGATTTTGCATGGAGTTTATTTCCTCGTTTAATGAAATAAAATTGCTTGGATTTCTACAAATAGGGGATGTTTGGCGAGTAGGATTGAATGAGGTAGAATTAGATTGCATTAGATTAGAGAGGATAATATTAATCCAAGGATGTATTTAGTACTACTCATGATTAAGGAGCTGCATTAACTAAACTATGCTATTACATGGGCTAGCAAGATTAGACATAATCCGATCCAACTTAATCCCAACCATTTCAGTTGCCTCTTAGTATGATTAGACAGAATTTAATCCATATTGTTTTTAGGCTACTAAAAATTTGGCTACAATTTATAAATCCTATTGAGCCATATAATCCAACTTACCAAACAAGCTAATAAAGGCTATAAGGTTTTGATTTTGATACGTCCCAGTAGTGTGGAGCCCCAATGTTTGTGGTCCTTGCAAAATTTTCCTCCTATAATATTTTGATCAAATTCAATCAAATCTTTAATGAACTTGATAATGCAGCACCATGGCTAATGGTATAATATTTTACATTAAAGTATTATTAATTAAAGATTTGATTGTATTAGCCTACACGTCAGAAAAATAATATCTTTAATATTATTATTCTTTTTTTAAGTCTTCCTTTTAGATGTTTTTACACATAATTATGTAAGTCTAGCCTAATACTTCAAACAAGACAACACCTTATTTGCTAAGAAAGATAAGTCAATATTTTTTCTTTTGTTTTGTTTTTGTTTTTCCCCCAAGCTATGCTTTACAACATTTGCTAAAAATTTCAAAACTTCCTAACAGGAACTTCGATTCCCTCAAAGAGATTGCCCTCCATGCTCAGCTTATCATCATCAGGCTGCTGGTTAAATAAAATTTATTAATTCACAAGCTTAAACCAATAAAAGACAAAGTAAGTTGCAGCTATAATTCCTTAATTATTTCCCAATTCTGTTTCTGAATTTTTAGGTCCTTTTTTTTTTTTTTTTTTTTTTTTCGGTAGGAGAAAGAATTCATTGCAAACCCACAAAAAAACAATCACTAAAATATTGATAATATCGAGGATTTTTTTTTTTTTTTTTTCAGATCTAGGATAGTTTGGAACATATCCAAACACATATCGTATAAGTATCATACTATCGGAAAATATCGACGTCGATAATTTCTCACACTTCAATAATATTTGGCCAAAATATATATCGATAATATCGAGATGATGAAGACAATGAAAATTACAAAACTCCCTCAGGTCTTAAAAATTACACGAACACCTCTTGAGGTTTCAGTTTGTTTTCACAAAACCCTTTTTCGTTGATTGTTTGTCCAAAAATTGATGATTTCATTGGAAAAAAAAACTTATGCAAATGACAAAATTAACCTCAATGAAGTATATGCAATCTAATCTCAAAGGCTAACTTTGTCATTTGGAGAATTGTTTTTGTATAAAATCATCAATCTTTGGATGAAAAATCAATGAAAAAGAGTTTTGTGAAAACAATTTAAAACCTCAGGTGGTCTTCTTGTAATTTCTAAAACCTCAAGGAGTTTTGTGAAAAAGCCGAAAACCTCAGGAGGTGTTAGTGTAAATAATTCAAATTTGAACCTTATAGGAACTCTATGTGGTACTAAGCCACTCATGTAACTTATCATGCAATGTATAAAGTGTAAAATATTATAGTAAATCATTATAAATAAATGATTATGGTGTGTTTAATCTTCTTTCATTAATTATTACATATTTTCTACACTCATAGTGTTTGTCAGCTCGCTATATAATCAAGTTAAATCAGTTAAACTCATCATGCATTGCATTTCCTTCCAATTTTTTGTGACAAAGTAATAGATAATTAACAAAATAAACATCCTCCAAAGTTTCAAGAAAAATTTCCAAGTTTTTCTAATAATTTTCGTGATTTTTATTCAATTTTTATCGATATCGATAATATCCCGATATTTCCATTGAAATTTTCGTGTTTTTAGACTACCGATATTTTCGAAACTATCGATATTTTAGACCTTGCCTAGAAAGAAGGTATCCTTGCTTTGTTCCTGTATGAGGTAAAAGGATTCCTCTGTCTCCATACAACATCGCCACCACTCATGGCCTCCCTCAATCTGACCGGGATGAACTCTGTGCTCTCGAAAGTGGGGCAATCAACTGTAAAGAGGTAGGTATTGTTGGTGTGGTGAGGTTGTGGCTGAGGGAGGAAGTCATGGAAGGGTAAAGGGCATGGAAGTCATGGGGGTGGTGGCTGCTGCTATTGTGTTTGTTTTCTCTTTGATTTTTAGGTTTTTCTTTCTAAATTTTACGAAGTTGACGGTGTTAATTTCAAGGTTAAGTGGGTACACACATCTCAAAATATTAGAAAGGAGACACAAGGGGACATGGAATTTGGGGATAGCGAATCCGCTCCTGTCACATCCCGGATCGGCTCCGCTGTAGCACGATATTGTCCGCTTTAGGCCCCCCTCTCTGCCCTCACGGTTTTGTTTCTAGGAACTCACGAGAAACTTCCCAGTGGGTCACCCATCCTCTAGCCTCAACTCGCTTAACTTCGGAGTTCCTATGACTCTAAAGCTAATGAGCTCCCAAAAGGCCTCGTGCTAGATGGATGCGGGCATGTACATATAAGGCACATCACCCACTCTTCGTTGGTCGATGTGGGATCTTACAATCTACCCCCCGTAGAGGCCCGACGTCTTCGTCGGCACTCGCACCACACGGCATAGTGGCTCTGATACCAAATTATCACATCCCGGATTGGCTCCGCCATAGAACGATATTGTCCGCGTTAGGCCCCCCCTCTCTGCCCTCACGGTTTTGTTTCTGGGAACTTACGAGCAACTTCCCAGTGGGTCACCCATCCTGAGATTGCTTTAGACCCAACTCGCTTAACTTCGGAGTTCCTATGACTCTGAAACCAGTGAGCTCCCAAAAGGCCTCGTGCTAGATGGAGGCGGGCATTTACATATAAGGCACATCACCCCCTCTTCGTTGGTCGATATGAGATCTTACAGCTCCCCACAGATATGGGCAAAATCACATATGGAAAGCTATTATAGTTTGCTATGGTTTATTGTGCACACCAACATTCTTCCCTCTCCTTCGAAACATAGATCACCAGACTCGGAAGCCACTTGTGTTATCCTTAAATTAATTCAGCATGAACTTACTCCATTATCCCAACTTATTTTTATGTCAATCATCTCCATGTCCTATGGACATTTTGATAATTTTCGCACCGTGCTTGATTTTCCCTGCCTAATCACCAATATGTGTGAGAGCTACCATGTGGTTTGCACCCACAACTTTTTTTATGGAAAAAAAAAAATAAAGCAGACACTGATGGAAGAGTTCAGCTACAGACTAGTACTGACCTTGTTGGTGCTGTTTTTTCGGGGGTTGGTGTTGGTACCAAAAATGTTGTTGGTAAGGTTATTCGAATTAAAATTTGGTGCAAAACACCAAGTGTGTGACCAGGGTATTTTAAAAGAGGTTAATTTTGTATGTTAACGAGGCAAACAATTGTGGGTTTAGATGCTGGCCATCAGTGGAGTTAGATACTGGTCAATAATGGGTTTAGATATGATTTACTCTTTTCTTTTTTGGTAAAAAGATTTACTTTTTAGTAGCATTGATATTTGTCATCATTTCCCATAGTAGGGTAGGTGTCTCACCCATATCTGTGCAACCAGGGGCGGACACACGTTGGGACAAGAGGGGTCGGACAACCCCTTGGAAGGCTGGAAAGTTGGCAAGGGACTCCATGAAAGCCCCCTTGGACAGTTGTTGGATGCCCCCTTGTATGACACCAAGTGCTCGATGAAAGTCCCAGGCGTTGGCTTCCTCTGTTGCGTAGCTGAACTGTGCATTGCGTGTCTTTTTTTTAAAACGAGCCTTGCCAAACGACGTCGTTTGGTCCAAGGCTCATTAATTTTTTTTTAAAAAAAAATTGGCCTGGCCTTAAAACGATGTCGTTTTGGGCCAGGTTTTAAAAATTTAAAAAAAAAAAAAAAAAAAACGAACAGCATCACTTACCCGACCCCAACTCTGCACAGCACCTCTCCAAACCTTTAGTCCCAATTTCACAACTCTTCCAACTGTCTCAAACCCTAGCCTCCATCAACCCTTCACTGGTGGCCCAGTGCTGCCACCTTCTGCCACCGTCCGCCGTCCTTTTTTTCAACTACAAGTAAGCCCCCTTAGCCATATAATCCTGGATCCGCCACTATGTGCAACAAATTTATTTTGAATTATTTGTAGAAAAATGGAGGATTTAAGGGTTCTTAATTAAACTTGTTTAAAAAACCCAATGGAATTTTGAAGGTTTTATCTGTCATCTTCTGATCTACAAGCGCCAGTCCTCTCTCTCTCTTGGCAGTTTACAACCACAAGCCTCATGCTTCCCTTTCTGGCAGGCACATGCTACCACATAGATCATGCATCTCTCAACCATATCAGTGAATTACTAGGAATAGTTTTCTTCTTTCATTTCTACAAATGAAACCAAAACATATGTAAAACTTCTTTATACTGGAATAGTTCCTAATGACCAACTATTTTTATTAGGGATATGAAACAGGAATGGAACCACAACGAATGGAAATGACCAATTATTACGCTAATCTATCTTTATACTGGAATTGTTTTAAATAAAAATTCAATTTCCAAAATTATGAATTGTTTGGAGTTCTATTATAGTAAATATTAATTTGGTTGGTGAGTTTGATTTGTTTGCTTCTATAAATGTATTCTCATTCCTATATGTTTTATTAGGTGGTGATGGGACTCCATTTTTACTTAAATTTGAGTCCCAATAATGATGATGAGGGTGAAGAACGTATTGATGGTGGAAGTTTAATTAATGGAAATACAAGCTTCCACCCTTTTTATAATGGCATGGAATTTGATTTAGAGCTCGATGCATATTGTTTATATTTACAATATGCCAAGCTAATATAAGGTTTGTTGTTGCAAAAATAGGTGGTCGTCACTCTTACAGTTATGAGGAATGGATTGAGGCAAGATTTTCTTGTACAAGATATGGAAAAAAGAGGAAAAGTAACTCTCTTAACCCTTAACCTTTCTTGAAAACAGATTGCAAGGCAATCTTATATGTGAAAAGATAGGAAAATGGCATGTTCATAATTTTGTGAAAGATCATAACCATAAACTATGTCCGGAGAGTGCACACACCTTTGCATGTCACAAAAGATTTGCAGGTGGAGTGAAGAATAAGCGTTTTAGTGAATTGCTTTCAAAAGCTTGTAAGTTAAGTGTAGTGGGATCCCTCACTGGTCAAAACTATAATATTGCAAATTGTGTGTTGGATGAAGACTTGAAACAATGTACTCAAATCATATGAATATTTTGTAATATTGCAAGCAATCTGATTATTCCCACTTTAGCGATGACCAGTTAATTTTCCAGTTCATTTTGTATTGGACTTACCTTACCACACTTATGATCGTCAGTGCGGCGATGTGTAATCTTTTCGTGAAAGAAAAATATCATCGAGGGGTCGAACAGCTCATTGTGACTGCACGTGGTGGACACAAGTCGGCCTTGTATCTCATATGCTTATGGAACATATATAACGAAATGAGTGAAAATTCTATGGACATATTGAAGTCCTTTACTGATGAGGGAGAAATCAATATCAAAGAGTGCACGGAAAAAGGCATTTCTGCCCTCTGCCACATCGGGTGATTGGATTAGTGGGTCGTATGAAGTTTTTGTCACCAAGGAGTAGCGCCTGCGAAGTGTGACAAGTGTTGAAACTCCGAGTGCTGCATAAGTGTTGTTGTGGCTCCTCGACAACTGTGGTGGCCATAATAACCTGATGACAACGAGCAGAGTCGTTACGAACTGGGAACATTAGTATGATATGAACATTTTGTAGTACAAGGTTTGATGGTCATGTCTAATTCTTCATGTTTCTATTATATGATGCTAAGTTGTCTGTAAGTGTTGTCAAGACATACTTGTTATGTGAGGGTAATTGTAATGACATTAAAGCATAGGTGTATCAAAAAAAGAGACGAACTAATAATCTAATTTTATTAAAGAGACACTACATAAACTAACATTACATCTAATATATTAGACAAAGGGTCATGTCAAAACGTCAAACCTCAATAATTTAGAAGAAATCGTATCAAATAATGCATAATAATCAATGAAAATAAAATATATCAAAAAGTAAAACTAATAAAAAGGACGTGACAAACTTGAGAAAAATGGTGGAGTATTGGGGTTTGAGTAAGATCAACTACCCAAAATGTATCATACATTATTATTATTTTTATATACAAATGGTTAAAACACATTATTTTTTTCCCTAATTTATATGTTAGTGGGATGCAGACAAACTTACAATATATATGACCAACTTATTATTATAAACTTCCTTACACACATTGGTAAAAAAAAATGGGAGCGGGAGATGTTTTAAATATATTATATAGGTGTGTTATTATCACAATTTAGGTTTTAAGTATTTGGTATTCCTTTAGCCAAAGTTGTTATTGACATGTTGGTATTAAGTCATTTGAGCCAAAGCTGAATTGTAGCCTGTAAACATGGGAACACTAATATGTCAGTCTTTTAAAGAGTTTGAACCAGAACTTCATCTCTGTGAGCCATTTGCAGCGAGTGCAACCATGACATGTTGCAGGGTCCCAATTATTCATTTTATGGGGTATGTACAACCATTGCAACCTTGACTAGGGGATAAATCACCCCACATACATTTTTAAATGTAATTCCATATTTAGTTACCCCATTTCAATTATTTGTTTCAACCAATCCACCTAAATTAATGTGAATTACAATTGGTATATACAACACAAATCTTGTTATTTTTAAAAGTCAATTTTTTTTTAGTGCGGCCAAATGATGTGATGTGCAGTGCAGGGACACAATGTGAGCAATGTAGAGGCTCGAAGTGGCCATAAACTTGATCATACATTGTTATAAGTTACAACATCGAAATACACAAAAGTTCATAACATATTGAAAATACATGAGAGAGAAGACATAAGCACCATACACAAAAGTTCATAACATAGTGAAAATACAATAGACGAATTGAAAAAACGAAACAGAGTGGGTTTTAATAAATCCACACTAGTGTTCTGTAAAAGACGCCTATTGGGAGGGGAAAACTCACAACACTTGAATAATTATAACCTTGATTGGTGAATTAAATAAAATTTTAAAAGGTGCCTAACATCCTTTGTGCTTGATTTATAAATGTAATGTATCGCTTCGTCTCAAAGAAAAAAAATACAAATTTAAAGTTAACACTTATGCGTTTGCCAATTGGCTTTTTTGTTGGTTGGCTCCAGAGACATTATGGAGAAGTTATATAAGCACTCAATGGACACTATAAAACATTACATATATACTCTAGCGATATCTTGGGGACACTATATGAATGCCACAACGACAATACATATAGACAATAAAGAAACAATACATATAGACAGTAGAGGCACACTATATATAGGCATTAAGAATTCACAAAAATCAAAATAGTAGGTTAAGAGTTCTCATAAACCTAAGAATGAGATGTGATTAGCTGCCTTGTTCAAAGTTGTTTTGCACCATCTTCATCTTCATAGCCAACGAAACCATCACATTGAAGATCTCTAATCACGTATAAAGATTTTGCACTATGAAATTTACTACTTAAATCCGAAGCATTGATTGTTAAAGGATGATTAAAAAGGATGCCCCACCGCAACAACTTTCATATTTTTGCTAGATCGTATCAAAAAAATTGAAAAAAGAAAAAAAGCTTATATAAAAGATGGGATAGACAATGAGCTACTAAATGGTGATAGCATAGATGATGAGTATGACGGTGATGATGAGGATAACAAATTAGAATTACGTTCAAGGATAAGGTTAAGACTAGTACGAGTGTATCGAACACCTGGGGTAAGGGTTGCGGCCGAGTTGGGCGAACCTAGTGAGGAAACCCTTTGTTGCATATCTTACAGTTGTACAGCTTGGCAGCCAAAGGTAAGTATTTCGGCTTAGGTCCACGAAGCCTGTGAGAATTCATATGGCAACCGTAAGCGTTAAAAGATGTAAACTCTAGTTCACATAATTTACACGGCCAATGCCTTAGGGGAGATGATAGTCCATTGTTGGTCAACCTGCTCTTCTCCGTGTTTATTCTTTGATTGATAAGTGAGATAAGGGAGGTTGGGAAGGAGTTTGAATGGCATCCACTTTCGTCTGCAACACCTTCGTCGATTCATCCAACTCAAAAGTGGCATATTTCACAACAAGATGAAATCAAATGGAAATTCTGAAATAAAACAAGAAAATAAAATTGAATGGAACAAACTTACAAATTAGAGTTACGTTCAAGGATAAGGCTAATAGTAATACTAGCGTACCGAACACCTGGGGTTAACAGTAGTACTAACAAATGTTGATCCTCGTCATCCTTAGTTGACTGTGTCAAGTGTTGGGTCAACCAACCATTTGACCTTTGACTTTTGACTTTGACCTTTGACTTTCACATTGACTTTGACCAAGTCACAAAATCATTCATTCTCTTCTTAATTTCCCAATCGATTGCTTTTCGGTGTGCAATCTTATAGGTTTTAATTAGCGAGGTAATGGGTTTGAATGATTCACTCTGAATGAAGTGTGAATTGTATCCCTTCATACAATTCTCCCTATTGGTGAAGGCTAATTATAATTAGTCCTTAGAGGGCTTCCACAAGCCATGAGTGACACCTAGCAGTATGTCATTGCTACCGAAGCTAAAAAGAATTCATTTAGAGAACCTAGTCAGTTTGTGATTACAATGCAATTCGATCCTTCTCAATTCAATACTCTATGTCATATTCTCGGGATATGGTAAACTTGTGTCAAAATCCCTAATATGACATCTCTAGATTATATGATTCAATTTGATGAAATTGCAAACGTTCTTGTTTCAATTTCCATCCAATACTTTGGCCAAAGATTCACGAAACATATCTTTAGAGTATTCTCTCTTCTTACTAAGAGCAGAGATTCCTTGTTGTACATTCACGTGTCTCTACGTACATGCTAAGAATCCTGAGGAAGACCTTTAAGTCACATCATTTTGATACGATCGTATAGTGCTCTCAAAGAGAAACAACATATACACAAGACAACTGTGATGTCTCAGGTTTAAGGATTAATTCGCATGATCACAACTTAGAATTCTTTGTTTGACACTTGTGAATAAGACTTCCATACAAGAATTCTAGAGTTGATCGCGTTCAGTGGACTCCATCTTCTATAGAGCACCGACACATCTGTCTCAGTGTCTCTACACGAATGACTTGAGACTAGTCATTCTCCCAATTGAGCAAATATAATGTGTACCAATCTTTGCGGATCACCATTATCCAATTGGTGATCCTATAACCAGGAACATTTTAGGATACGATATTCATATATATGGAAAGGTCTCGTGTATCCAACTTCTTTAGACCACTTTCCATTTATATCTTAATTCATGGACTTGTACTTTGTGTACGTTATGTATCTAAAGCAACGTTCTTGCCCATTTACTACTATATATTATTTCCTTAGAATTATCCATTTTATATTGGCTTCTAGGGCATATATCTAACAATCTCTCACTTGCACGTAAAGCCAATCAGCCACACAATGTGTTTGACCTTGAGACGCTTATCAAGCTATAGCCAATGTGTTCTAGACTTTTGTGATCTTTGCTATATCAACTTTCTTTTGCAACTTAGAGACGAAGCTATAGCCAATGTGTTCTAGACTTTTGTGATCTTTGCTATATCAACTTTCTTTTGCAACTTAGAGACGATCGACGTCATGAGTGACCAACTCATTTATATAACGTCTTTTCCGGACTTTGGATGCCTGATGAGACTTGAGTTCCTCAGCTTGAGCTATTGCCCCATGAGAATTTCTCTTACTATAAGAGCATTGATCTTTCATGGTAGGAACTACTCCTATAAAGGAGATTTTTCTTTTCATCCAAAAGGTGTTGATGTATCAACTTCTTTTGCATAGATATGTACTGCTTTTGGTCATGAACTATGTTACAATGTCCAAGTATCGAGAACAGCTTTCTAGAGTTTGTTTCCTATAATATAGGAATTAGGATCCAACCAGAGTCACTTAGGTGTACACTTCCACTCTAATGCTCTAATACTATTCTCTTCACATATTTCGCCTTTTGTCTATCTGTGTTCTTCTAACACAAAAGACATACTTATCAATTGTCCAGGTTCTGATCCTGGGATGTCATCATATTGTCCTTAATATACTCTTGCATTATGTGCAACCTGCTATAATAGTATCTTGGTCATATCACATAAAGTACATGAACTTTTCATTCCTTTCTTGTAGATTTCTTTTGAAGAAGACTTCATTTGGTGATGGAATTTTCTTTTAAACTTTGAATGGGCTCCCACTTTTCCTTTTGGAATATGACCATTTCTAAAATTCTTATTCAAGATACCATTTATCTTGCATGTTTAAATGTGGTGAGTCAACGAAAAAGAGTTGAATTGTCACTTTGTCCGATAATCCTCTTGTGGCTTACAATCAATCATTACACTTGTTTCACAACAAGCATCCATTAACTCTTTGATGGATATGACATCCTTTAGGTGATCTAGGATGTCCCATAAGTTTTCCTTTCGAACTATAAAGTTCTAAACTTTATAACAATTTCAATCTCATTACCGTTCAATTGGACGTATCAAATATTTTGTTATCCTTGGGGTTACGACGTAAGGAGGGATTTCGATGACTTATCATAAAGGATTTATACTTTATTATCCTTTGTGAAAAAGATCATCCATTGAGATATCTTGATATCTTGTAAAGAAAACTCTTTAACTCTTAAGAGGTATCTTGTTTAAGCATTAACCCTTCATAACAATTAAAAGAGTGTCGATGCCCTCCAAATGATTTCCCTTTTCTTTGCTTTCTTGAAATCCTAAATCTCTTGGATTTCGGAATTAGTAAAGTCCAACCGTGAGCGATCAACGGTGAATGCTATAGAGAGACAATGGGTACCATTCCATTCATTATCTTATACAACTCATGTGATCTCCATTCTAGTTTATAACTTAGATTGTTTGGATTTCTCAATTTCTAGATGCAACTCATAGGTAAGAATTGGAACCTTTAAAGAACCACACGTTGTTTATCTATGAATATTATCTTGATTGTGAAATATAAACCTTTTAGAAATCATTCTTGTATTAGATTTATCATATCTCAATATTCTAAACAATTAATGTAAGAACAGTTTCATACATTCATCTCACAAAGCATATAGAGATCAAACTTCATATTACCATAATACGAATAGTCATATATAAAGCAAACTAGTGGTTATGTCATAGAAACCATAAAACTATCTTCTAAAACATGAAGATAGCATGTAAGTTCTTTATACATGCCAAAAACCAAATAAACTAAATAAGTTCATAAGTTCTAAAAGATCTCCATAAACAAATAAAAGCTTGCTTGACGATTCCGAATCCCAGCAATCTTCATCTCTATGAGCTTCCTACTAGTTCTCTATCTGGGCAACAACATGACCTACAATAGATCATTGTTTGTTAGACTCATGTAAGGTATAAACATTTGCTTAAAACTTTAGTGACAAATTAAGATGTACCTTCAGCTCGGTTGTCCTTCAGGCTAGCTAAGTAAGCCCAGCAATTCCTTTTCCAATGTCCGTATTTCCCACAATGGAAACACTATCCTTTCGCCGCTTTTCCTTTTTCCTGTTTCTTCTTAACGCCTCCCTTGGGCTTGAGTTTAGGGTTCCATTTCTTCTTCTTGCTAGCATTGAATTTGCCTTTACCCTTATTACCAGGCTTAGCAGAAGAAGTTGAACCCTTCTCAAAAACAGCAATGGTCCCATCCCCTCCTTCTCTCTTGAAGGTCTTTTCAGCAGTCACACACATGTTTAGCAGATCTGAGAGAGTATGCTCCATCTTCCTCATGTTATAGTTCATAACAAACTGGGAGAAGGAATCAGAAAGGGACGCCAGAATCTAGCCAAGTTGCGGTCCAGTGGACTATTAAGACTTTCTAGCTGCTGAATGAGTCCTATCATCTTCAATCCATGTTAGTGGACTGGGGCTCCCTTAACCATCCTGGTCTTCAAAAGCTCACATACATCTGTTGCGTGTGCCTTCTCCATAAAGCTCTTGGAGATGGGTTATCATGTCAGCAAGCATGCATCATATGCTTATGCTGTTTCTGGAGCTCCTCATTCATGGAAGCCAGAATGTAGCACTTAGCCTGACAGTCATCATCCACATGCTTCCATGTGCTTGTCATACTTAGCACGTACTTCCTGAGAAGCATCTTCAACAAAGGGCTCTATGTCAGGAGCTTACTCTAGTACGTACACAATCTTCTCGATAGTCATGAATATCTTAAGATTGCGGTACCATGTTGGAAAGTTATGACCCTCTAGACAATCCAGACATATCTATAAACACATATAGCTAAGTGTTAGATTGATTTTAGATTTACCATTGACTCGTGTCTTTAAGTCAAAAGGTAACCCCCACTATTTTTGGCAAATTCTCATATCCCTCAACATGGAATCTAAGAGTTTTTGGTTAAAACTCGCAGTGGGATGGGAGGCTCCCTATTATCCAAATCACCACACCATAATAGGATCTAAGGGCACTTTATACAATAAAGAGAAGGCGCACTTACCTCTTCACATCTTGATGTGATTACCCATTTCATTTGGCCTTTAGCAAATGTGAACCCCTGAATGTTATCGTGAAGTCCCATTGTACTAGTTAAGTCTTAGCCCACCATGCTTGCTTAGTGTAGGAATCAAACATGAAACCTAATCATATTAGAATGTTGGCCTTTGCTTGTTCCTACCTTTGCAACATCAAATGCATGAAATGGATCCCTCCTAAACATGCGTTGTTGCTGTCAACTTCCCCATGTCTGAGGCAAGCCTTCATAAGTGTCATGCTCATTTGGAATCCATCATGGTGGAAGGCCAAGCAAAGGACATCAAGAATGCCTTTCGTTTATCGACTTAATGTTATCAATTGATTGAGGGAGTTTTGGGTCTCATCTTTTATCTTGTTAAACACTTTAATCGTTTTGACAACATATTGTCCTAGGACAATTATTACTCCATTTAAACATATTAATAGTTACACTATACTCCCACTATTTAGTTTCAAAAAAAACTCAAATCAATTTCATAAAACTGTTGTATCTTGAAAATGGGAATATGTGTTACTATTAACGAAATACATTTTGCATTTCTTAAGTATGGTTAAATAGTTGTCTATAGGCTCATGGATGGTTATGGACTTATCATTTTCGATTCAACATTGAGCCAAGATGTTGAATCTAGGTCTTTGGTGGGTGATTGATTTTATTACGCGTTTTAACTTCTTTAAAACATTCATGGTTGATGGGCATTGGATCCAAGACTATTCTCAAAGTCCCTAACTAATCTTCTTTCTCTTTTGTCTCCTTCTTGGGCTTCCTTCTTCCTAATTTCTATAGAAGACTCAAGGCCCAATGGACTTTGAGGGAATTGTGTTTGGAGGGAGATGGAAATTACATAAGAGAATGAGAGAGGAGAAGCATGCAAGCTTTTATTTAATTTACAAACCAATTGCTAATTTAAGCAACCTCAAAAATAAAATTAGTTACAATCCATCCATTCAATCAAACCCATTCATCTAATGAATTAATGGCCAAGTCCATAATTTACAAACCCATAGCTCAATTTGGTTTTTAGGGCCTTAAGTCCATAATCATCCTTATTCCAATCATTTAATCAAATTAAACAATAAAGGATATGATACATTAAACAATTGAGACTTTAGAACCTATGGGCTTATTTCCAATGGAACATTTAAATCAAACATAAAATTTTAATGTTTCACTAAAAGACAAAACAGTTTTGTTTTTAGTGTATTAGGGCAAAATTTGTAATTTCAAAAGTTATGGGCCAAAATTGAAAATACTACATTTTAAATTTGGACCCAATATTTTTGTGTAATTGCATGAAGACCCAAAATGGGTCTCCCTAAGTGGTGTAAGATAACGAGTATATTTTATTGATTATTCAGTGGGCAAAAAACCCTTTACATATATACAGAGATTTCTGTGTCTAAGAAGGAAAGGAAATAAATTACAATTGAATATTCTAAGTCAACAATATATGCAAGGAAAGTAAACTAATAGCAGACAGCTATTTGATTTGATTTTGATACGGCTGTAGTGTAGGAGAAATTACAGCTTCCCTTATACGCCCCCGCAAGATGGAGCCGCCGTCGGTGACTCCAATCTTGGAACGAAGTAACTGGAAGCGCTGGCGAGAAAGAGGTTTCGTCAAGGCATCGGCTAACTGATCAATAGTGGATACATGAGCAACCGTTAGAAGGCCTTTAGCGACAAGATCACGAACAAAGTGAAGATCAATGGCAATATGTTTCATGCGGGAATGAAGAACAGGGTTGGCACAGAAAAAGGTAGCACCAATATTGTCACAGGCAATAACAGGTGGTGAAGGAAGCAAAACACCCAGTTCACGAAGTAAATTCTGCACCCATGAGAGCTCGGCAGCGGTGCAAGCAACAGCACGATACTCGGCTTCAGCAGAGGAGCGAGCAACAGAGCGTTGTTTGCGGGAACTCCATGAGATCAAGTTGCCACCAAGGAAAATGGTATAGGCAGTGGTGGATGTGCGATCGTCAGGATTGCCGGCCCAATCCGCATCAGAGAAGGCATGGAGAGAGAGAGTGGTGTTGCGATGAAGATGAAGACCATGATAGATGGTGCCTTTGAGATAGCGGAGCAGGCGTTTGAGAGCAGCCCAATGGAGGTCAGAAGGCCGGTGCATGAATTGAGAGAGTTTGTTGACTGCAAAGGCAATATCTGGACAGGTAAGACTCAGATATTGGAGACCACCAAGAAGACTGCGAAAGAGAGTGGCATCAGCAGGAGTTGCACCATCGTTGAGCACAAGGGCAGGGGTGGTAGACAAGGGCGTTGAAACATCCTTGGCACCTTCCATGTGAGCGCGAATGAGAAGATCCCGAATGTACTTGTGCTGTGATAAGAACAAACCAGATCGTGTAGAAATAACTTCAACACCCAGAAAAAAATGTATTAAACCCAAGTCCTTGATAGAGAAGCGCTGAGCAAGAGTGTCAAGAAATTTGGTGATGAACAACCTGTCACTGCCAGTCACAATTAGATCGTCGACATAGACAAGAAAGTAAGTCACAACAGAGCCATGGTGATAAACAAAAAGAGAAGCGTCAGATTTAGAGTGATGAAAACCATGAGACACCAAGAAGGAGCTCAACTCCTTGTACCATGCCCGAGGTGCCTGTTTAAGACCATAAAGGGCCTTGCGGAGCTTGCACACATGAGAGGGATAAGTTGAATCAACAAAACCAGGAGGTTGAGACATAAATACTTCCTCGTGAAGAGTACCATGAAGGAAAGCGTTATTAACATCAAGTTGCCGGATGGGCCAGCCACGAGCAAGGGCAAGATGGAGGACAACCCGGATAGTGGTGGGTTTGACCACCGGACTGAAGGTCTCATAGAAGTCAATACCGGGGCGCTGATGGAACCCTTTGGCCACCAAACGAGCCTTGTACCTGTCAATACGTCCATCCGGATGACGCTTGATGCGAAACACCCACTTGCATCCAATTAAATTTTGATGAGGGCGAAAGGGAACAAGCTCCCAAGTTCCATTCCGAGCCAAGGCAGTAAGCTCATCGGACATGGTGGAGCGCCACTTGCTGTCTTTGATGGCATGAGAAACACATGTAGGTTCAAGGGAGGGTGGAAGAGGATGTTGGGTAGTGGACTGTTTAGTAGTGGTGTGAAGCTGTTTAGGTTTGAAGATATTATTTTGAGAGCGGGTAACGACACGAGAAGGGGGAGGAGGTGGTGGAGGGGAGGGCAATGAGGGAATGGTAGTCTCAGAAGAAGGAAGAGAAGACTCACCCAAGACAGAAGAAGAAGGATGTGTACACGGTGCAGGCATCGATGCAACAGGAAGTGACGCTGGTGCCGCTGGTGAGGGCAATGGTGCTGCAGGGGCAGGGGACACGATAGCAGGGGCAAGTGGCACGGCTGTAATAGCAGGGGGCACGACTGGTGGGTTCGGCATAGGATCATGAATGGGTCCCGGATCAGCTGCAACCGACCAAGAGTGCATAGCGGTTTTAGAGACAGAGGAGAGAGGTGAGACATGAGAGGTAAAGGGAAAAATAGACTCATTAAAAACGACATGACGAGAAAGGTACAAACGATTGGAGGATAGGTCAAGACACTTATAGGCACTTTGAGAGGTTGAATAGCCAAGGAAGACACAAGGACGAGAGCGGGGTTGGAGTTTATGGGTGTTGTAAGGTCGTAACCACGGAAAACATTGGCAACCAAAAATACGAAGTTTACGGTAGTTGGGTATTTGACCAAAAAGAGATGAGTAGGGGGAGGATGATTTAAGGAGAGGAGTGGGAAGACGATTTATGAGATATACAGCAGCTTGAAAGGCATAAGACCAGTAGAGTGGTGGCATAGAGGCTTGATGAAGAAGGGTAAGGCCGGTCTCAACAATGTGACGATGGCGACGCTCGGCGGAACCATTATGTTGGGGGGTGTGGGGAGGTGTGGTGAGATGAGTAATGCCATGAGAGGCGAGAAAAGGTTTAAGTTTTGTGTATTCGCCACCACCATCAGAATAAAGAGAAACAATTTTGGAGTGAAAGTAATTTTCAACAAGGTTTTTAAAGGTGGGAAAAATTGTAGAGACATCAGACTTGTTTTTAAGAGGGTAAAACCAAATATATTTTGTGTAATGATCGACAAAAATGAGATAATAGCGAAAACCATCAATTGAGAGAAGGGGAGCAGGACCCCAGACATCTGTGTAGATAAGATCTAATGGACGGTGACTAGAAAGAGAATTTAAATGAAATGGGAGCTTATGGCTCTTATTACATTGACACGACACACATGGAGACTTAACAGATGACTTTGAAGTGACAGGGAGAGAGTGAGAGCGGATGAGCTGATCCAAGACAAGTTGAGAAGGGTGGCCAAGGCGACTATGCCAGTCATGCAGGGTAGAAGCCGTACTAACAAGTGCAGAAGGGGAGGAGACGTCACTCATTGACCCGGGCCACGTGTACACATCATTCTTATTCGGGCCTTGAAGTAGAGTCGCCCCTGTGCGGAGATCCTTTACAGAAAAATGAGAGGGAAAAAATTCAACAGAAGTATGGTTAGATTTACAAAACTGAGAGACAGAAATTAAATTGTTTTTAATAGATGGCACACAAAGGACATCATGTAAGGCAAAAGCACGAGAGGAGGTAGGAAGAGAGGTGGAGCCAACATGGGTGATACCCATGCCTGAACCATTACCAATGACAACTGAGTCAGGACCTTCATAATTGGTGTGGAGAGAAAGGTTGGCGAGATCAGGGGTGACATGATGAGAAGCGCCAGAGTCGATGAGCCAACTGGTGGCTGTATGAGGGGCAGTAGCAACGTTCACAGTGGGATCAGAGGAGGGGAGAACCTGAGCACGTGGACACCGTTTGGCACTGTGACCTTGCTGATCACACAATTGACAGAAACCTTTGTAGCCGTGGCCTGGTTGATTGAAGGAGCGACGCTGGCCGGAGAACGGACGGGAAGTGTGTGGAGAAGAGTTGCCGGGGCCAAGAATACCACGTTGCTGAGAAGGTGGCCTGTAGGCATGGGATGTGGTAGAACCCTTGTGGAAGGAACGGTTGGAGTTGGTTCACTGGGTATTATTGGCAGTGACAACAAGAGGTTCAGGATGAGTGTCATGGCGCTTGAGTGCACTCTCGAAGTCAACGAGTTTATCATGCAACTCTTCAAAGGTGATAGGTGTTTCACGAGCACGAATAGCAGCAGCGATCTCTTTGAAGTCAGAGCCGAGACCATTGAGGATATGGATCACGAGATCGTCGTCGGATATAGGAGAGTCAATGAGGGCAAGTTCGTCAGCAAGGGCTTTGATGGATTGAAGAAATTCCATCACGGGCTTGGAATCACGACGAGCAAGGGTGAGACGTTCCTTGAGGCTCATGACTCGAGAACGTGTACGGTTCGCATACAGCTTGGTGAGTTTGTCCCAAGCGTCTTTAGAGGTTGAGGCAGCAGCAATGAGGGAGATGACAGATTCAGAGACAGAGGCAAGAATAGCGTGGAGAAGGAGTTGATCTTGGCGTTTCCAAAGGGTGTTGTTGCTGGCAGGACAAGCGAGAGTGCCATCCACATAGCCAAGGAGGTCATACCCAAGGAGAAGGGCTTTGAACTGAGCACGCTGTTGCGTAGATACAGCTGCACCAAAATGGATTCAGCTGCATCCTCAACTTGTGATACTCGCAAGTGCACGAGCCGTTCGGTAGTATAGCGTATGTAAGTGCGAGGTCGATCCCACGAGGATTGGTGATTGAATGATTCAATTCATTTTCCCTACACAAAACAGAAATGAAAAAGAAGGGAAATAAATAAAACAAGGAAGAAAGAAAATAACTAACTCAAGCAGATAAGTTCCCAAGTTCAATTAGATTAACGGATTGATTCTAGCTAATGTATGATTAAGCCATGGTGTGTGGTCATAACCTTGTGTTCCTAATTCCCTAATTTGATCATTTGTTGTCTAACCTAAAATTAAGCATTAGGAACCCATTAAGCATAGAAGAACAATTTAAACAACCAAGCATGTATCTAATCCCTGTTGTCGAATGTCCATACATACTCTTCCTATTCATAGTTCAATTCGAATTAAAGTATGGTGTCTACTCTTAATTCAAACTAAGATAGCTAACATGCAAGCCTAAATGGTGATCAATCATTCAAACTAGCATATTAACTTATAAGCATAATGAATAAGAACAAAAATCATAATTGAAACTTGGAAACTAATCAAACTTGAAACTAAAGAAAAGAATTTACATAACAATGAAAATTAAAGTAGAACTTGGAAAGACTTAAAGGAAAATTTCAGCACAAAGATCTCATTATAACAATTGAAAACTAGAAAGAGAAACTAAGAGAATTTGAGGGAGAGAAGGGAAGGGAGCTCTAGAGAAGTGTTTGAGAGCTCCCCCCCTTGGGGTGTGTTTACAAGCTTAGAGAACTTCTCTATTTATAGGCCTAGGGGAAGTGAAAATCTGAATTTGATATGGCTAATGCATACAACACTTGTATTAGAAAATATGAATTGGTTGATGCACTTGACCAATGAATCCCACCAGCAGCCCTAGCTCATCTTCATGTCACCATGACCAAGCTTCCAACCAGCTACAATAGCTCATGCCTAGCTCACCATGACCAAGCTTCCAACCAGAAACAATAGCTCATCCTGAGGTCAGCATGACCAGAAACTTCAAGGGCTTACAAATTGGGCTTCACGTAAGCAAATTAAGACTTTAAGCACTCGAACTTGAAGTTCAGAATGTCTTCTTTCCAGCCATATATCATTTGGGCCAATCCAAGGTCGGAGGAGGAAGTTAAGGCCAAAACAAATTGCTAACTCATTTTGCGCGCTGATAAAATCTATCCTGAGCATGGCTCTGTGTTTGCTAGGTAACAGACTCCATATTTATCCAATGGGGCTGAATTTTGGATATGTTATAGTATACACCCATTGGAACAACTTTCATGAAGAATGTTGCCTCATCCGAGCTATGTAGGTTGCTAAAACAAAGCTTGCAATATGACCTACGAAACTGGACTGGCAGGGGGCTGTAGCCAAAATGAGTTTGTCTTTAAGCACTTCTTCCCTTTATCCAAATCAGGCTTTAACATGCATGGATTGCATCATTTCCTATCCAAAGCCATCATTGTTACCTAAAGCTGAAAGATAAACACAAAAAGGATTAAAAGCACAAGTTTAACTAAAAAACATAACCAAATCATAAGCTAGAAGGGTACAAAATGATATACAATTATGAACCGATCAAATACCCCCAAACCTAGATTTTGCTAGTCCTCGAGCAAAACAACACAAAACAAAGTTAAAAACAAAACAAGAAGTTAACTAGACCACTTTCGTAGGTAACTCGATTGCATTGAGCGTATGCAACAAGCCTTTAAACCTCTAGGCATCCCTAGTAGGAGGAGTTGTGTCTCCTGAGGGTTTAACAGATACGATACCCACAAACGTTTTACTAACTCTACAAAACAAAATGGTTAGAAAACTTAATAGATTTGTTAGTCCTTAAGCAAAACCAAAAACAAAAACAAACATAAATACATTAACAAAAACAAAAAAATAAAACAAAAAGAAAAACAATTAAAAAAAATAAAAAGAACTCAAAACAATCTTTCCGAACATTTTCTGAAGAGAAATGACTCATGCACATGACTCAAAGGTTTTTAACAATAAAAGCTCAATTTTGGACATTATTCACAAAGCGGCAAAGTTCAAAACATAATATGCTCAAAGTGTGGTAGTGTGATAGCCAAATGCAACAAATTCCCCAATCTTAGTTTTCACACAATTTCAAAAATTATACAAAGCACAAATTCAACTTCAAATCTCACCAAAATTGTCCTCTCACAAATGAATCACTCGGAAGAGGGCTACAATGCAACACTCAGTTATAAACATGAGATTAGAGTTAAACCATAAGGGACTTAACTCGCAATAGAAAGATGAAGAACTTGCATTAATATGATCTCAAGAAGGATGCCAAACACTTAAAAGTAGAAAAATAAATGCAATTCAACCACATGACATTTAAGATCAATTTAGGTCTTTAGCATAGGTTGTAATGGGGCCAAGGGTGTAAGGTGAGTAAGAAATGAAGGGTATGGATAAAACAAAGTCCAAGAAACTCAAAATATAAGAGCATAAAACAATTGTTTACAAGACTTCGAATCATCACGATTAGATTTTTTCTTTTACACGATCAAAACTCCTTATACCTTCATTTACAATTATTCATACTCCTTTCCTTGAATTGAACAAACACCAATTTATTTAGAAGGCCCAAAAATGAAACCCAAAAATGAAATTTCATTCAACCACCACTTAATCACAATTTTTCTCTTTTCTTTTCTTTTCTTTCACCAATTGAGTGAATTTTTTTTTCTTTTTCTTTATGTAATATCCCTTCCCAAACTTAGCATGAAAAACACATCCGAATTAGAGCTCATGAGTTCCTTAGAAAGGTAAATTCTTGTTTTTCGGGCTAAGGCGAGGAAATATAATTGGTAAAATGAAAGAAAAGGTTTACATGTAGGCTCAAAATGGTTAACAATGGAAAATCATGCTTAAGCATGCATAAGGTTAGCTTGAAAGGCACAAACGATCCAAAGAGGGCCTTAATATCACTTCTTAAATGTTATGAAATCAAATTGCATAAGAATGAATGACTTTTAAGTGTTCAACCAAATCAATGAATAATGAGATCAAACAACAACTTTGATGACAAGAAAATAAGAATATGTATATAACACTCATGAATTGAAGTACAAGGCTCAAAAGCTCACTTTATATAGTTGGTTAAATAAGTCTAATTTATGATTCATACAATTCTTTAGATCATGCAAATCCTTTAATTGGAAAATTATGAAACAAATGGCAAGTGCAAAGAAGGTTTCGAACATGTCATGCTATAACGATGCCAAATTAATTAATTAATTAATTATTATTATTTTACAATAAAAATTTACAAGGAAAAAAAATTAAAAAAATAAATAAAATTCAATTTTTTATTTAAGTCATGCAACATTTATCACAATCTCATCAAATGTGTTCGGAAAGTGACTAAACAAAATAAGATTCAAAACAAGAAAGAAATTTAATTTTTTTTTTTAAAATTTTTAATTTTTTAATTTTAAGAAAAACCAAGTTTACTTGCTAAACTCCAATACCCCCAAACCTAGAAATGAGCATTGTCCTCAATGTTTAAAAATTAGCCACAAACAATGTCATAACAACAAATGAAAGGTATTAAAGCAAATAAAAAAAAATCACAACATCACAAAAGAAAACAAAAACAAAATAATTATAAAATAAAAATTACAACACAAACAAACAAACAAACAAAAAAATGAAACAGTAAACCCTAATCACACAATTCTGAAACCCAAAAAAATTTTGAAGCCCAAAGCCCACAATTTCGAAACACAAACCACGGTGAATTTAACCCACTTTGAAACCCAAACTAAAGTGAAACCCGACCCACAATTTGTTTTCATTTCCGGCTTTTTATTATTATTTAGTTTTGTAAAAACAAACTATCGAACCGTGATTAGCAACACAAAGAGCGAGATTTTAACATGGGTCATGATGTCTCGGTTCAGTGTAAGGGACCAACAGACAGGGCGAGACACGTGTCGACGCATAGAGGCGCCGCAGACTCCACAAGCAAAAATTACGGGCTCATGGAAAGGCGCGAAGACTTTATTGAACGCGTTCGTTCAGAAAAGACACGTCGTGATAAATGAGTTGGGTATGGTTGGAAGGCGAGAAGGTTGTGGGACTCAAGGAATGCTGGAGATTCAGAAAATGCTCAGATGCTGTAATGGCTAGGGTTTGTCAAAGACTAAGTCTATAAGAAAGGGTGAAAAAAATGCAAACTCAGAAACACACAAAAGAGAAAAGAAAGAAAGAAGAAAAGAGAGTGAGAAATCAAATGGCCTCTAACTACCCATTTTCGTTGGATCTCAACCTAGCTCCACCGACTCAGACACGAGGCCAAGCAGCGGCACCAGTATGGATGCCCTACTTTGCTTCCGCACGGGGGCCTGTGACAGTAACTGACTCAATACTCCTGGACAACGATGTTGCCATTGGAGTGGCTAGAAATTTAGTGACTCCTAAAGATATACGTGTTCTGGGGACAAGGGATGACAACCGGGTCGTGAGCGATGCCCTGGCACTGAGCGTGCAGAGTACAGCAACAGTCGCAAGTTTGGGTCATCGCCTACTTGCGAAGTCCCATGAGGTAGAGGTGCTGAAAGGTCAGTTGGCGGCGGAGCGAAGTATGGTTGAGGAGTGTCAGACTGCTATAAAAAGCTTGAAAAGGGAGAGGTCAAGGATAGTGGAGGTGAATCGACACCAGCTAGAAGTATTGCGGGACGAGAATAGAAACCTATCAAAGATGGTAGAGTTGTACTCTCGCGACATGCGAAAACAGCTGGAAGACCTAGACAGACCGGGTAAACGCAAACAAGCAGATCGCGAGAGTAGTTACGCTCAAGCTAAGATTGCGATCTTTGGGAGCTCAAGTGATGAGCCCCAAGAAGCTGTGCGTGAAGCCCCGGAAGAGGACAGCCAGATGGCCAAACTCAAAGCTCCAATGGTCGAGACACCAAGCACCGAGAAGAAATGATTTCCTACTGCATTATTGTTGTTTTTATTTTTGTATTGTCGTTATTTTGTTTCGGAAATAAAATAGTAAGGTTGCAGGAAGAAAAAGAAAAAGAAAAAGAAAACACACTTCCCAACTAAAATAAAACAAAGACGACAAACGGAAAAGAAAACACATTTCCCTAACTAAAATAAGATAAAGATGATAGCCGAAAGGGAAAAGCAAAAACACAAAGCTCTAGAAAATGAAAGTAACCGGCAAAAACATTAAACACCGGAAAACAAGGAAAAAAAGAAAAGTAAAGTAAAAGTAAAGGTGCTCCCCCTTGAAGCGATTAGGTCGAGCATGCCCGGGAAATCCGAAATGGTGTTGGCTCTCTCTCATCAGCATATGTTTATTTAAACCACACTTCTGCAAGCGGATGATACCCAGCATTTCTTCCTGCAAACTCAAGGAAAAACATCAAAAAATTCAGAAGCAAAACAAATGGCATCCTCATGCACTCACCTTGATGATCTCAACCTTGAGCTCACACTTGCACCACCGAATGCCCAGACAAGGGCTCCTCCAAACACTGTCTTTCCAAACTCTTCATATCATCACGGCACGGCCTCAAACTTTGCTGAGGCAATACCGAACTTTTCTGAGGCACTGTCGAACAGAGCAGTGCTGCTAGGAGGCATGATTAGCAGCAAGCTCACTCCGACAGATCATCTGTATGTGGCACAGAGGTCTGATAAGGCAGCGGTAGAGGAGTCCCACAATTTAACTGTGCTCCACGCGGTCTCCGCTACCAATTTGGGCATGCGATTACTGGCGAGGACAAGGGAGTGTGCCGCGATGAGCGAGGAAATAGCTTCCTTGAAGGCTATGGTGGCGGACTTGCAGAAGCGGCTCTACTGTGCCAATCAGCACGTGGAAGCACTGCAGAGAAAAAATGAGGATCATGTGGAGCTGCTGCAGATTCTACAAGTGCGAGAAAATAGAGGCAAGCCATGATGATGATGGAGATGAAGAAGATGATGAAGAAGATGATGATGATGTTGTTTTTTTTTATTTTTATTGTTTTTATTTTTTTGTTTTTATTTTTTTGTTTTTATGCAATGTTTGAATTGAAATAAAGTTTGTTTTTAACACTCAGAGAAAAAAAAAAACTAACTAACCATACCACGTAAATAAATACATAAACTAACTTAACAAAACAAAAACAAAAACAAAACAAAAACAAAGAAAATAAAAATAACTTAATTTAAAAACACACGAATATACAAGCAACTCATGGATGACCAGTTAAGGGCCTCAGAAAACACAGCCAGGGGATCCGGGAAGGTTGGAGGGGTCAAAATGGTCCCGCTTAAAACCCAAACTTCTTAGACACCGAAGGTGTCGCCTAAAGAACTCCTAGACACTGTATTAACGGAAGTGCTCACTGGGGTTACCATAAGTCGGCTCATATGAAAAATCTTTTTTTAAAATTTTTAAGATAAGAAACAAAAATAAATTAAGATAAAATGAAACAACAAACCATAAACGAAAATGAACTAAGTACTGTAAACAAATTCAAACAAACAACATAAATTGTTGTACTAAAAGAAACAAACCAAGAAACCAAAGTAGAAAAAAAAAAACAAACAGCACTTTCTATCACCTATTTATCACCATTTGGACAGATTCGTTTCTATGTTTTTCAGCTTCGACCTCTGTTCAGTTTTTAGGCTATAACTTTCCAACCGTAAGTCCAAATTTTACGTTCTTTATATGGTTGGATTCAGCATAGAAAAACAAAGAACTCAACGCGGACCAAAAGGCAAAAACAACTACGAAAATAAACAGAATTCAAAGAAGAGAAAGGATTGAAATGCTCCCCCTTGAAGCGATTAGGTCGAGCGTGATGCATTTGGAGGTCGCGACTTCTCCCACTACTCCACACTTCCTATCTTTGAAGTTGCCATCTCTCTCCATTTTTATTGAGCTATTTACATTGCTAAAACAAAAATATACAAAAACTTGAAACGGAATTAAAGGATTACGAAATATATAAAAAAACTAAAAATGAAAGGGAAAAATCAACACAAGTCCAATTCCATGCTTCAAAGCAACAAGCACCAATGGGTTGTGTAAGCTGGGACTTAAACGCAGTTCTCTTGCTTATTGGGCAATTGTCCTTTTCTGTTGGACTACAAACACAACTTGTCCATTAACGTCATTAACTTTAAAACTTGAAATTGTCCAGTTAAGAAAGAAAAATTAAAGTAGGAAAGCCAAATAGAATCAAACAATGTTACCGATCCCCGGCAACGGCGCCAAAAACTTGTTGCGTAGATACAGCTGCACCAAAATGGATTCAGCTGCATCCTCAACTTGTGATACTCGCAAGTGCACGAGCCGTTCGGTAGTATAGCGTATGTAAGTGCGAGGTCGATCCCACGAGGATTGGTGATTGAATGATTCAATTCATTTTCCCTACACAAAACAGAAATGAAAAAGAAGGGAAATAAATAAAACAAGGAAGAAAGAAAATAACTAACTCAAGCAGATAAGTTCCCAAGTTCAATTAGATTAACGGATTGATTCTAGCTAATGTATGATTAAGCCATGGTGTGTGGTCATAACCTTGTGTTCCTAATTCCCTAATTTGATCATTTGTTGTCTAACCTAAAATTAAGCATTAGGAACCCATTAAGCATAGAAGAACAATTTAAACAACCAAGCATGTATCTAATCCCTGTTGTCGAATGTCCATACATACTCTTCCTATTCATAGTTCAATTCGAATTAAAGTATGGTGTCTACTCTTAATTCAAACTAAGATAGCTAACATGCAAGCCTAAATGGTGATCAATCATTCAAACTAGCATATTAACTTATAAGCATAATGAATAAGAACAAAAATCATAATTGAAACTTGGAAACTAATCAAACTTGAAACTAAAGAAAAGAATTTACATAACAATGAAAATTAAAGTAGAACTTGGAAAGACTTAAAGGAAAATTTCAGCACAAAGATCTCATTATAACAATTGAAAACTAGAAAGAGAAACTAAGAGAATTTGAGGGAGAGAAGGGAAGGGAGCTCTAGAGAAGTGTTTGAGAGCTCCCCCCCTTGGGGTGTGTTTACAAGCTTAGAGAACTTCTCTATTTATAGGCCTAGGGGAAGTGAAAATCTGAATTTGATATGGCTAATGCATACAACACTTGTATTAGAAAATATGAATTGGTTGATGCACTTGACCAATGAATCCCACCAGCAGCCCTAGCTCATCTTCATGTCACCATGACCAAGCTTCCAACCAGCTACAATAGCTCATGCCTAGCTCACCATGACCAAGCTTCCAACCAGAAACAATAGCTCATCCTGAGGTCAGCATGACCAGAAACTTCAAGGGCTTACAAATTGGGCTTCACGTAAGCAAATTAAGACTTTAAGCACTCGAACTTGAAGTTCAGAATGTCTTCTTTCCAGCCATATATCATTTGGGCCAATCCAAGGTCGGAGGAGGAAGTTAAGGCCAAAACAAATTGCTAACTCATTTTGCGCGCTGATAAAATCTATCCTGAGCATGGCTCTGTGTTTGCTAGGTAACAGACTCCATATTTATCCAATGGGGCTGAATTTTGGATATGTTATAGTATACACCCATTGGAACAACTTTCATGAAGAATGTTGCCTCATCCGAGCTATGTAGGTTGCTAAAACAAAGCTTGCAATATGACCTACGAAACTGGACTGGCAGGGGGCTGTAGCCAAAATGAGTTTGTCTTTAAGCACTTCTTCCCTTTATCCAAATCAGGCTTTAACATGCATGGATTGCATCATTTCCTATCCAAAGCCATCATTGTTACCTAAAGCTGAAAGATAAACACAAAAAGGATTAAAAGCACAAGTTTAACTCAAAAACATAACCAAATCATAAGCTAGAAGGGTACAAAATGATATACAATTATGAACCGATCACACGCCAGGAGGGATAGTTGAGAGGGGTGAGTTTGAGAGGAAGCTGTGCAGCAGCGTTGATGGTGATGAGAGAAGGAGAGGAACTAGTGTTGGAGTTGGGGGTGAGGACAACATTGGAGGTGCTGTTGTCTGAAGCCATGAAGACAGAGGGAAGAAAGAAGGGAGTAAGAAAGGGTTTAGGGTTGGGTGGGAGGAAAAAAAAACACTCGAAGGAGCTAATAGGGCTCTGATACCATGTAAGATAACGAGTATATTTTATTGATTATTCAGTGGGCAAAAAACCCTTTACATATATACAGAGATTTCTGTGTCTAAGAAGGAAAGGAAATAAATTACAATTGAATATTCTAAGTCAACAATATATGCAAGGAAAGTAAACTAATAGCAGACAGCTATTTGATTTGATTTTGATACGGCTGTAGTGTAGGAGAAATTACAGCTTCCCTTATAAGTGGCTGCCGAAAATTGCAAAGGGGAGGGGAGGTTTTGTGTGTGTGGTCCCATTTGTCATGATATTCCAAATTGTACCCATAAAGCATCTTTATTCTCATTGGCCAATTTCAAAAGATGAAATGGCAATGGGAGACACAAGGTACAACCTTATGGCCCTTGTCATAAAATGTTTTTGACTAACATGTAACCATCATATCTCATACAATTCCATGAATCAAAAAGCAATATTCTCTATAGATCAACAAGAACTTTTATGAAAATCTCAAGAACATAAAGAACATTCTTATTCTTTCAAAACCTTTTTATAAAATCCTAAAATCTGGGAAAAATCATATTTGTGTTTAGAATTTCAAGACCAACACAACAATGTATATTAGATAAGCATGAAAAACACACAAGACCAAAAAGCCCAAAGATGTCGCCACCCCTTTTGTCCATTTTGAAAAATCTCTTTCATGCAACATCCAAAATTCCAAGTATCAAGCGTACATGTGAGTCAATCATGAAAGATATGACATGTTATAACATTTATAACCATGTAAGTAAGCTCATATTCTTTCAAAAACTCGAAAGGGTGCACCTTTTCATAAACCTGGCTCTGATACCACTTGAAGGGAATATCGTGGGAATGATGTTGTGTAGAGATTTCTAAAAACTCTACAACCAAACTTTGAGAGTATAAATCACCTAGCATGCCATATCTAATATGAAATCAAAGTAGGAGCGGAAGCATTAAATAAACTAGGGATTCATGCAAGTCTCATTTAGTCTCAGTCTGTATAAGTCTATGAAAGTGTGCACCAAAGACTCTTTAAATCCTATTTGAGAAGAAGATAAGCTGTTCATACCGTTGGAGCGAATCTTGAAACCAAGGCATATATCAAACAAGGGTTGCAGCCGAGTTGGGCAAACCTTGTGGGGATGCATATGACCATACAGAGCTCAAGTAGATGGAAACCCTTTGTTGCATATCTTACAGTTGTACCGCTTGGCAGCCAAAGGTAAGTATTTCGTCTTAGGTCCGCGAAGCCTGTGAGAATTCATATGGCAACCGAAAGCGTTAAAAGATGTAAACTTTAGTTCACATAACTTATACGGTCAATGCCTTAGGAGAAATGATAGTCCATTGTTGGTCAACCCGATTTTCTCCATGTTGATGCTTTGATTGATAAGTGAGATAAGGGAGGTCGAGAAGGAGTTTGAATGGCATCCACTTTCGTCTGCAACGCCTTCGTCGATTCATTCAACTCAAAAGTGACATATTTCCCAACTAGATGAAATTAAATGGAAATTACGAAACAAATCAAGAAAAATAAATTAAATGGAAAAAACTTACAAATTAGAGTTACATTCAAGGATAAGGTTAAGAGTACTACTAGCGTACCGAACACCTGGGGGTAAGGTTTGCGGCCGAGTTGGGCGAACCTTGTGAGGATGCATATGACCATACAGAGCTCGAGTAGATGAAATCCTTTGTTGCATATCTTATAGTTGTACTGCTTGGCAGCCAAAGGTAAGTATTTCGACTTGGATCCACGAAGCCTGTGAGAATTCATATGGAAACCGAAAGCATTAAAAAATGTAAACTCTAGTTCACATAACTTACACGACCAATGCCTTAGAGGAGATGATAGTTCATTGTTAGTCAACTTGTTCTTCTCCGTGTTTATGCTTTGATTGATAAGTGAGATAAGAGAGGTCAGGAAGGAGTTTGAATGGCATCCACTTTCGTCTGCAACACCTTCAACTCAAAAGTGGCCTATTTCCCAACAAGATGAAATAAAATGGAAATTTCGAAACAAATGAAGAAAATTAAATTAAATGGAACAAACTTACAGTTTCCAACTCCTTTGAAATGGTAGTTATCCTAGCCACACTCGGACTCAATAGTTTCTACTTCTCAGTGGTGTGCTTCTTGTTAAAGAAGTCACCAATTTCCGTACCAACGCCTGCCACAGTGATTAGAGTACTCATGTGTAACGATACAGCCTTTAGTTGACCCCAAATGATGTTGATGCCCTCCCTTACAACATTGGATTGCTTGTTCTACACTGTTAATCTAAGAAGGTCCGGTATTCCTTTCTCTCTGTCCATCATCGCCTCTGCCCTGCGCCTCCCTGATTGTAAGTGTGATCAAGCCAAGGTTTTCTTCATATGGCGATCCCTAAGTGAAGGCATGTCGCAGTTGGTGTCACTAAATGAGAGAGCACCGCAGCGAACAAAATTAGAATTGGACAACTACTATGGTCTACCATGGAATGTTGTGCACACCAACATTATTGCATCTTCTCCGATACAATTATCACAATCTTTGCGAGGCTCTCAGCTCATCCTCAAATTTACGGATCACCTATTCCATGATCAGAAATTATTTTCAATAGGATCATCAACAACTCGTGTGGACTTGTTGTGTACGTCTAGCCGACCAGTTCTTGGTTTCCGATGTCTAATCACAAAGTTGTGCAAGACCAAAATATTCCCTACAAGTACTTTATTACCTTCATTGTTGAGTAGCGCACAATCAGTCAACTCGTTAGTAGGTTTGGACAACATCGATCTCTTCATACCGTACAAGGGTTAACAAAATCCTTAATTTCTTTGCCCTCACTATTACAAACCACACCGGCACTTTTCAACTACCTTCACTATGTACTTATCTAGAAAATGCTCAACCTATTTCATTCTCAAACAGCCTAGCACGTGGCGACATATAATCCCGTAAAATTCAAACCCTTTGTAGCTGCAATACGCTTAATCGACACATTTATCATGCACAATCCCCTTAACTACTAAAACCTCACCTTTACCAATTCCAGAAAACAAAAAAGACTTTTCCATTCCTCCACCTGAACCTTGTGAAGTATAGCACGTGTGTACATACCTGAAAACATAAAATGCTGAGTAATAACTTAATACGTTGTTTGTTGCCATTTAGATTAATAATTGATCTTGCAAAATAGGTTTCAAAAAAATAATTCATGAGTTTGAAGCCAATTCACATTAAATTGTAGTGCTAACAAATATCAGATGACACCAATAAAAGAGAAATAAGAGTTTAGAAAACATAAAAGAGTATTCAGGTATTGCACACATACCTGCCATTTGAGTTTCCATTGACGTGCGGAGTGAGGGTGGAGGTTTTTCGTTCTAATCAACATGATCAACAACCACCTCATTATGTCGTTGTTGGGCAAGCACCCTATCAAAACGTGTTATGTATTTCACCAATGTGTTTCGTATGTCAATATACTACTTGAAAAATGCGTGAGAGCCTTTAGCTCGCTAACTGCTTGACATTCCAGCCGAAAACACATGTTTATAGTATGCCGGAACCCAATTTGCACGCAAAGCATAAATAGAGCTCAACCACATATCCTCCTTCAGTCCATTGGTTGTGACCACATCATCCCATTTAGCATAAAATTCTTCTCTTGTATCTACCTCCCATATGCACTAATGCAACTCGCAAAAATTGTCTCTTAAATTGGGTTTGTCTGCGAACTTATTCACAATATGCCATATACAATATCTATGAAATTTCTTAGGGAGACCTATCACAATAACCTTTGTCATGGCTGCATCTTAATCCGTAATAATCAGTTTCGGTGGCCCACCCGACATGGCTTTCTTGGATTCCTCAAACAACCAAACAAAGGAGTTGATGGTTTTGTTAGTTAGGAATCCACATGCGAACAATATTTGTTTAGCCGTGATTATTAACCTCCCAGCAAATTAAGGCGCAAAAATCATGCCATACCGGTTGGTGTTGTACGTCGTATCAAACACAACCACGTCTCCATAGAACCCATAAACTCATATAGATCGTGCTTCTATCCATAAAAAATTACACAAGCTTTTAGTATAATATGCCTTCATCTTAAAATTAAAACAGTGGTTCTTTTGTTTCTTACCCAAAAAATACTCTCTCAACAACTCTGCATCTTGTTCATCGCACTTTGCTCGCAAATATCTTTTGCTATTGTACACATCTTTCCTTGCACACCCAATATTTTCTATTCCTCCTTCTTGAGCCTCAAGAATACTCATTTTCTTATGGATATTAGCTAAACCAAGATCTTCATAATATGACTTTTTAGACTCTGTAAATACAGTGTGACTGAAGAAAATTCACTTTATCATGCGTTGTAACTGCATGGTTGTGTTCCTCTACAAAGATAACAATATTGTACTTGTTTGACCCATATGCCTTCCCAACAACAAGCTTGGCCTTGCAATTTGTTCGAGTATTGCCTCATCGTCTTTTGGAAACATAATCCTCCTGGATCCTATGACGCCCTTCTTTATAGCACCCATATGCTTTCCACAAAATCTCCCTTATGTAAGTTGATTTTCTACTTGAATTTATCTAAGTGGCAAAACTAGCTTTACTTCCATACATATTATAGAAATTGTACACATCGTCCAGAGTATCAAACTCAACCTCCAATTTTGGTTCGAACTCAATACTTACTCCTAGTACCACACACATGCCATCCCTGAGTACTTGATCACTGTCTCCCAGGGGATTTTGAACAAGGTTCTCCACCTTTCTGTTATCCTCCATTTTATGAAATATTGCAATAAACCCAAAGTATCTCATGATTTCGAGAACCCATTACTACGATACTAATATATTAGCACATGCTTGCAAACCATATTCACTCATATGTGAATAAAAAATAATTATACTTAATGTAACAATTACTCATTCACTCACCCAATGCCAAAACCTAATCAACAGAAATTAGCTTTTTCGTAATTAATGAGATACCCAACTTCATGGTACCATACTAATATATTAGCACATGCTTACCTAATTGTTCTAGGGTCTTCCTACCAACATTTTGGTTGAATTTTGATGTTGATGAGGTGGATCTCCATCAAATATCCGTACTGAGTGGAACTTTTGATTTTGTGGATCTACTATCAATTGGTGCGTTGAGTTTAGGGGTGTTAGTGAGATGTTGTGACCATGTCTCCTGGTGGAAGTTGAGCGGGATTTGTTTTTCCACTTGTAGGTGTTTCCTATCCCCAACTCCCAAATCGGTAGAAAGTTATCATCTCTCATATAGTCTTCTTACAGCACCGGATGCAGTGGCTTTATGGATCCTCTTATGTTTTCAGTTCTTGATGAGCTGGGTTCAAGATGTCAAATTGTTTGCTCATTGTCTTGCAATAGTGTGGTTATTGTTTGCAAGAGCCTATTATGGGGCTATATTCTTGTAATGCCCGTTTATTAATGAAATTGTTGCGGCTGTAGAAAAAAAAAGTGCCTGACATGTTGGTGATTGATGAGTTACATGTTACGTTATGTGACTTCCTCAATGTGTTTTAATGTCACCAAAGTTTTTGATGTCTACATGAAAAACAATTGTGAAAAAATTCGATTTCAATGGGTTGGTAAAAAATTTGGCTACATTTTGTTTAGTTTGTTTTGTTAGAGATTTAATTGGCAAACCAATGTGTAAAAAAAAAAAAGGAGCAACGAGTATTCTAAATTGACTAGACATACATTATGGTGCATTCATAACTTGATGTAAAAGTTTTACACAACCAACACACATGTTCATATTGGAAAATTATGGTGAGGCAAATATGTTGGGACACATTTTTATTATTGAACCTAAGATTGAAAACATGAAATACACGGCGAAGCCTTCAACTTTTTAATTATTATTTTTTTAGTTTTGGCACCAGAATAAATAATGTTAAATGGACATTTAATGATGTTTGTGCATGGACCCACGTGTATTGGTCTATGTAGGGTTTGAACATAAGGTCCATTTGTTTTTCAAAAAACACAAATTATAAAATTATTCTCTACTTGTTTGGGGGCTTCAAAGTTATACTAGGGGTACAAGATCCAACTTAATCCGCCTAAATTGATCGATCAAATCCAATTCAATCCAATCCAATTTTAATTGGTTTCGATGATTTGGCGGATTTGATTCCCTAATTTCCAAAACGACTAGATTGAATCAGGTGTTGGATTTGCTTGTGAGGATCCAATCCAATCTAGTTAGTTTTATGCGTATTTTGCTCAATAGGTAATTTTCATTAAGAAAGTTATAAACATTTTAAGTAATTTGATGTAGTTAATATATTATAAAATCAAAATAACTTTCTCTAACAATTCATTTATATTTTACATTTACATATATTAAAATGTTTGATTATATTAAACTTGAAGATAAATGTTTCATATTTCATTATATTATCTTTTTTCATTATGGAAACCGATCATCCAATCCAATCCAATCCAATATCAATTGGATCGGATCAGATCAGATTTAAACCTCTAATGTGATTGGATTGGATTGGAAAAATCATAATCCAATCTATATTGGATCGGATGCGGATTGGTGAAATTGTATTAGTTTAAATGTTGTATACCCGTAGTTCAAACCTTCATGATCATAGTCATTTGTTGATGTTAATTCTAAATGATGAATTAAACCTTCATGATCAGATTTAAACCTTCATGTTTCAAATGGTGAAATTGAGCTTTGCTTATAATATTCTAAATGATATTGGGCCTCAAATGATTTTGTATTAGATTATCACATTTTAATATGGTATCAGAATTAGATTCGCCCATGTATGAAGCCCAACTGCTTTTGTCCAAGTGCTCCAATAGATGAAAAATGAGAAGTTAATTTAACAATGCATATCATTTTCAACAGAAAATTTTACTGTCATATAGAGAGAGATATATATATATATATATATATATATATATATATATATATATATATATTTTAATAGATTATTATAAATAAACCCAATCCTAGACATGTATTTATAAAAAAACCCACACACTATTTAAACATAGAAACACACCCAAAATCAACCCCAAAATCAACAATTGTATATTTTTTGGGTGTGTTTATAAATGGGTTTTGAGTGTGTGTAATGATGGGTTTTGGGTGTGTTTATAAAGTGTTTTGGGTGTTGGGTTTTTTTATAATTTCAGCCCCCATTTTGGGTGTTTTAGTGAAACTCCCTAATACTCTTAGCTTTCTTTCAAAATGGTTTAGTGTACCTTGAGTATGTGGGTGTTTGATGAAAGGATTACGATGGCTATGAAGTGTGGATAGAGAATAGTTTTAGCTAACTTAATGAGTTATTCTAAAAATAAAAATAACAATTTATGTATAACTTTTATGTCTTATAGTCGATTACTACGAAGGTGGAATTGACAAAATGTATCAAGTGTTGGGTGGAAAGAGTCAAACGTTAAGTAATGCTAATAGACACCAATATTTTCGACCCCAACATGATGGTTTAATTTGTTAATGTCTAAAGTATTATTGTTGTTTTATTTGCAGAGAAATGTTTTTTGCTGGTAATTGTGAGAAAATGGTATCCAAGGATTCCCACGATTTCCAATTCGAAAAGTACCTCTCATTTGCTTTTTATTAGTAGACAAGGAAGTGCAGCAACCATTTCTGAAAAGCGGCTATATTGTTCAAATAATGGTCCATACTGTTTTTTTTTGGACGAAATAAAGGTCCATATTAATTCGGCTAAAAGTGATCTTTTTCCCTTTGGCCAGAGGTTGAAAGTGATCTCAGTTGGTGCAAAAGCTATACCCAGTACACATGTATTAAGCGTGGGGTATTGCATATCTGTTTTCTTCTTTTTAGTACAAAATACACTAAAGACTTGAATGAAGGAGGGTGAGAGTCGAATTCTGATTCTTAAATATAGCTTGAAACTTTTTGATAAAGTGTGTGGTATTGCATATTTCTATATTTTTTTTCCTTCTTTTTTGCCTATTGCATATTAAATTTTCGTGTTTTTAGTGCAAAAACACTAAAGACTTGAATCGAGGAGGGTGAAAATCTGATTCTTAAATACCAGGACTACAAAGCTCCATAGTAATTACATTTTACAGAAAAAATAAAATAAAATAGATTAACTTGCTTAACTAGTATCTGGCGATATGATCAATGAAAGAAGAAAATTCCATGTGAGAAGCTCCACCTTCAACCATGGACCGCCGGACGGCAGCACCCAAATCCGCCGCCCTCTTCCTAATCTCATCCCCTTCTTTAGATCCCATAAATTTCTCCACACCATTTTTAACACTCAGTGATGTCAAAATCTCATCCCTGTGGGCCCAATCCCTCATCACAACACCAACCCTAAGCAGCCTTGTGATCAAAACTGTGTTCCTTGGTTGGTCTGAGTGCATTGGCCAAGCTGCTATGGGCACCCCCATGGTGATGCTCTCCATGCATGAGTTCCAGCCACAGTGGCTTACAAACCCTCCAGTTGATTTGTGGGCCAGGATTTCCAACTGTGGGGCCCAATCTCTCACCACCAAGCCCCTTCCTTGGACTCTCTCTTCATACCCTTGTGGCAGCTCAGCTCTTCTCTCCTCTTCGTTGCTGAAAAGGTCACCTTTATCAGCATCCCTCAGTACCCAAATGAACTTTTGGTTGCTTTGCTCCAACCCAATTGCCAGCTCTGCAATTTGCTCATCTTTCATGGCTGTGGTTGTTCCAAAAGACACATAGATCACTGAGTTTGGTGCTTGTTTATCCAACCAATCCAAACACATGTGCCTCCTGCCACCATTTGAATTACCAGATTTCAATATTGTACTTGGGTTGAATGGCCCAAGAGCCCAATGCTTCTGGTGATCTCCAATCCTATTCAGAAAATCCATGTAAGGTCCTTCAATAGTCCTACTAGTGTTGTAAATGTTCCCTGCGTTGTTCAGCTTTTGGCACTCATATTGTGCAGCAATGAAATCCAAGAACTCATTGGTGAAGCAGCCTTCAAGAGATGGGGTGTCATCTGGGATCTCAACGTGTAGCTCCTTGAGCATTGCTTGCCGTCCGATCGCTTCACACAGGTACAAAAATAACGCAAAGGCAGACACAGTGTGGAAAGTGTACGACTCTCCATTTGGTATGGAAGCAACATCTTGGATGACTGAGGCCATCATGGAGTCATGGATGACGATGACTCTTCTTGCTTTGTGTGACAGTTGGCGTAGGAGATCCGCCATGGGCTGGCGGAGATGCGTGGTGGCTTCGAAGGAGGGTTGGAGATGAGAGGGGAACTTGTTTGTTGCATTGGGGTTGGGAGGAGGGGAGGGGAAAGGAGGGATTTGGAAGTCGTGGAATTTGACGTTGTTGGAGACCGAGGCTTGATCCCAACCGTGGACTCGGAGCTTCGCTTGGCGGTTGTGGGTAGGGGAGCCCACAAAGTGGACGGGGATGTCGTGGGCGGAGATGAGGCGGGAGAAGTGGAGGAGTTGGTTGAGGTGGCCTTGTGCTGGCAAGGGCACCATGACCACTACAACTTGGGATTGGTTAAAGCCATTTGGGGTGTTGTTTTGGTTGTTTTGGTGGTGAGCCATCACTGAATTATGAAATATGAGACTTTGAATTATCCAAAGGGTTGCTATAGGCCAATATGATGAGGTTTGATTTGAATTTGTAGGGGGAGTTTGGGGTGTTTATATAAAACCAAAATTGGGACTCCTTGTGAAAAAGGTTAAAACACATAGGTTTTGTAATTATAACCTTAAATTTAAAAATAAAAAAAGATTAGAAACAACAAGCTGCTTGTAACTTAAGTGATTAAGAATAGTTACCATTTCCACACAAAATCTTGTATTTGAATCATAGTCCCCTCAATATCACTTGTATAATACATAAAAAATAAAAATAAAAACAGATTAAGAAGTATACTCGATTTAGAGGAAACAGCCAAATGGGTCATTGTCAGTGATGTAAGCATGAGATGGCATGAACATGGTTTTGCTCTTTTTGGGCCTTTCTCATTTCTTACTTTAGAAAGGTCATTATTTCTCTTTTATTAAATACTCAACAACAGTGCCATCAAGAAAGATACGTACATATACCAACCCTTCTTTTGCGAGATCCGTTGCCAACTTTGCCACCTTTGCCACCTTTGCCACCTCTGGCCTTGTCGTTTTCTTCAGATCTTCAAATTTCTGAAATTGTGGTTTGTTTTTGGTTATTTGAGTAGTTGCATATTGCTAGAGAATGATTTAATCGTGGTCTGGGGAGGTTGTGCATGGTTTTCTTCGGTGCCAAGTAGAGCTCTAAGTATAAGTTGAGTTCCATTCGATGGGTCTAGGAAATGTAAGAATTTTTCGACCAAAAAATAAAGGGAAATGTAAGAATTTTAGGCTAATGCAAGTCGAACTCGAGGGACCCCTCGAATTTTCAGTCATTTATGACTATAAAACTAGACGGGACAGCTGAGTTCATGTCCACCCACTAATTTTTATTTGGACAAAGTAATATTGTAAAGAGCATTGAAGGGGTCAGACGCGCTTCATTGACCAACTGACTTAACTAACATTATAGCTTGTCCACTCACTATTTAAAATACTCTTACATACAACTGGTTGTATAAAATTATGTACTTTTCTCATCATAAAACAGATTATAAAAAGATAAACATATATGTATGTACACAATTGATTATGTACATGTAAGAAAATTCGACATGTAGGCCTAGAATAAGGCCGCCGTAAAGCCAAGAGCTCTTGATTGATGCATATCCCCTTCTATTTTTTATAGTGGTTTTAAGATTTGTCGAATTGGCAACTTGTGCTTTTCTGAATGGCTTGTTTCACTTGTTCGAAATTGGTGCTTTTGCATTTTGTTCGTCGTTCTACCACTGTCCCTTTTTATTAAGGAATAAGGTATAACTCAAATAATTTATTTGATAGATTTCTTGAGGCCTATTATAAATTTTATTTTAACGATCTGTCTGTTTATTTTTTAAGGCAATTCAAAGATCATCCTTATAATAAATTAAATAAATTAAAAATCATTAAGACATTTAGTTATTTCCAATAAATAGACTAACACAATGTTCAAGAAACCAAAATAACTACCATTTAATTGATTGGTCAAATATGTATAATTAAATAGAAAAAAGTGGTTATCATAGCGTAGGGTGAAAAAACCCTAGAAACCCTCCCTCTTTCTCCTAGCCGACAACCAACTCTTCTTAAGCTAGGGGGAGGTAGCCACTGCCCCTCCTCCCCTCTACCCATCTTCTCCCTTCCTCTCCTCTTCTCCCATTTGTTTCCCTTCCTCTCATCCTCTCTCCTTCTCTTTCCACTTTCCTGGGGGCTCTTGCTGGCCCCTCTCTTCTCTTCCCTTCCTCTTCTCCTCCCCATATCTACTTGGATCTTGGGTTTTTAGCCTCAATCTGTTCGGATCTAGGTTTGTTTATGTGTTTGTTTTGTTTGGTTGTTTTTGCAGTGTTCTAAGTAGCTGGTGTTGTCTCTCTCTAGGTGGCGGCAACAGTAGTAACTCTGGATTTGGTCTTTCTTTGGGAGAGTTGTGATACCTGGTGGCTGATATTTTGTCTCTTTTTCGAAAGCAACAGCAGCGACGGTTTGATCAAAATACCGCACATGGAATATTCGTGGGTTGATTCCTCGACCTTCGATCTTTCTTTTCTCTCTTTCTCGATCCCTGCGAAATAAATATGAGTAAATAGACCACACCCAGGGGGGGTGTTGGCCAAAGGCCCTCCGATGCTAAGTTAGTTCAATTGGATCTTAATAAAGATATGACAATAGCTAAAATAGATGGAGTTTTCTCTCACGGGGAGAGCTGGGTGGCCTTAGTTGTGTGTGGTGGCGCTTAGCCATGTGAGAGAGAGGGTGAGGGAGAAGCGATGGCAAGGAGAGAGAGAGAGAGAGAGGATTTTTCTAGGGTTTTGAATGTGAGTTTCAAAATTTAGAAAAATCTTGAATGTCTTGTGTAGATATGTATTTATAGTCTCCTTGTGTGCTAGGGTTTTGGGAGAATAATCCTTATTTAGTTGGGATTATTCTTCCCCAAAAAGATGATAGGAATTACTCCAAGAGATTTGGTGGAAATTGGTTCCTTGATTTTGGGAGATATTCCTATCTTAAATCAAAGATAATTTCCCTAATTAAATATAATATAATTAGGGTAATTAGTTTGACCTAATGAATATTCCTTTTCCACGTGTCGTCTTCTTATTGGCCGGCGAAATATATGTTCCCACAGTGACGCTGGTGGTAGTTGTTGGGATGTGGTGGTGTGCCCTTTAAGGGGTTTCATCTTCGGTTTTAGCGTATGTTTTGCCTTCCTTTTCCATTGTTATGTTGCTCCTTTGCAGCTCGTCTCTGCTCTGCGTTGCCCGAAGACCAATGTTTGGTCATTGGAGTTTCTTTGTTAGGTTCTGAGTTGAGTTGGGGTGTTTTTGAGGGGCATTATTGTTTTCTACTCTTCCTCTGTGTGCTCCTAGGTTTCCGTTCTTGGTGTGTTTTTGCAGTTCGTGGGCGGTCAAAGGACTATGAGTTTTTCTCATATAAGGCTTTATAGGTCTACTGTGTTGGTGTTTAATTCGTTTTTTTTCAGTTCTTGTAACGGTCTATTGAGTGATCCCCTAAATAATTTTATTTGAGGGACACCCTTTAAGGTCCTCTACGATTTTTTTTTCTAACAATCCAAACTGTCTGTTTTCAAGTCTCCATTCATAGATCGTCCTTGCAAAAAATTAGATAAATCAAAAACCGTTTTGACATCTAGTTTTGTCCAATTGAAGCCCTATCCTAACTGATTAGTAAGTTAATGCGGCGCTAAGCACTTGTTTGCACCCATTCCATAATATCATCGTATGATATGAACTATTCATTTTCATGTCATCATTCAAAGAATACCCTTGCAAAAAATGAGCCAAACCGGAACTCGTCTAGCCACCATTTGATTACTATCATGATTATTTTCATTGTTTAAAAGAAATATTTCTTTTGTCTATTTATTTTATCACAGTTAAAGAACTAAATGTTGTCCAATTTGGCTTTGTTTTTTCAAAGTGTAATCGTTATTATATGTAGCGTTTTTAACCAAAATGGTCCCCTAATTATTGCTCGAGTTTCATTTTCGTCCACGAACTAAAATTTTAATTTCAATCGTCCTCCAACTCTCCATTTAGTATCAAATTGGTCCTTCCATAACATTTTTCGTTAAATTGAATTATGTGGATGGCACATGCTCCAATTTTAAGGGTAAATTGGACTCTTTACCACCCAAAAAAATCTAGTTCCCTCGTCACCCGTCTTTCCCGCCTCCATTAACAGCCCTCACCAAAAACCCTAGCCACCAACCTAGCTGATTTGCCTACCTATTGGAGGAAATTGTCATGGCTAATATAGTGATCAAAACCCCATGGCTGCAGGAAAAAGTATCACAAGTCGAATTTAGGAAGAAAAATAGGAAAGTTGTGCGGCATCAATCCCCTTTTTGTCTTCGCGCGATTCAATTTTTTCAATTTATTTTATTTTCTAAATTTTTTAATAGTTTCTTTTAATTTTTAATTATTGTATTAATATTTTAATTCATATGGATGGTTTTACTTCTCAATTTAACAGCAATATTAATATACTTTAAAGATGGGACCGTTTTAGTACTAAATGCAGAGTTGGAGGACTATTAAAATAAAAAAATTTAATTCATGAACCGAAATAAAACTCAAGCAATAATTAGGAACCATTTCGATAAAAAAAACCTTTATATATATATATATATATATATTAAAACAAAAGATAACCTAAAAAGAATATTATCCTAGGGATCCTAACATTCCGTACGTTATAGAAAAATTTAGTTGTCACACTTGAAGGAAAATTGGAAAATCAGATACCAAGGAAGTAGGGCCGGTTCTGAGATTTTGAGGGCCCTATGCGAAACTTTAACTGGAGCCCTCACATAATCTAATATGAAAATACTTTAAAAAAAATTGCCATTACTTAATGTTATAAAATAAATTTTTTATAACTAAAATTCATCATCAATTAGCATGTAATAACAATCACAAATCAAATTCGTAAATTTTTTAATATTTTCATTTGATGAATTCATAAATGTTCGGTAAAAAAATAAGAGTTCAAGAGAAAGAAGAAGGCATGAATTTTTGTTTTGGTTTTGTTTTGAGTGGAAGAAAGTACTTTTTTTTGGGAGAAATCATATGGATGTGATATACACTGTTGTTAGTTTAGTTGGATCTTTCCCCTTCATTTTTCACGTACTTCTATTTTTTAAAAACTATTTAAAATTTTATTGTTATAATGAAAAAAGAATAAAAATACGAATAGAATAACATCACTAAGACTAAAACCTAGGCCTTGTACCAAGGGATATGCACTAGAACCATCTCCACCAAATACACTTTTGTGTCAATATGTTGCACGCTTGAGTATATATAAAAATTTTATAATATTAATATATATAATATAAAGAAAAAAAAATCGGGGCCCTAAAAAATCGGAGGCCTTGTGTAGTGGCGCCACTTGCACCATGCCAAGGCCGCCCCTGCAAGGAAGTGTGATGCAAACACATAGTATTTACCAACATGAACCAATAAGAAAAAAAAAGGAAGGACATTCATTTGGAATAGATTTTTTGGGTTAAGATATGCAAAGTATTATCTAGGTTCATGATATAATTATTTATAATAAATAGGTTTTCGTTGGTTCAATGCAAGTGTTATCTCCTGCTTGTATAAGAGCATCTACAATGGTTGCTCAACAGTTCAGTTTAATAATTCAATTTATTGAACTTTTTTGTAGCTATTGAATTGAAGTACAGTTTCACTTGCAGTGGGGCAGTTCAATAGCTTATAAATTAAAAACTATATTTTTTTAAATAATTGAATAAAATAAAATTAATTACGTAAGAATTATACAATTAAAATGGTTTTAAATAAATCTTTAAAAAGAGAACAATTTTTAATATATATATATAATTAATAACAAAATTTTCTTGCGAACCCAAAGATCATCTAAATGTTGGTCGGTAACTACAATCGGATCTTGCGAAATTTCAACATAGGCTGTGCACAGTAATTTTTCTTGCTCCCTAGTTAAATGAGTTCCCTTGGGTTGCTCATTTTTTATTGAAAAATAAAATTTCAACATAAACAATTTTTTTTGTGGGTGTAGGAAGTTTTGGGAGAGTTGTTTGCTATATATGTATTTATAGGTAAATAATTAGCCGTTTGAAAAGGGAACTACTCATTTGTGTTTTTCAAAAGTGAAATAAATTAGCAATGGCTAGTATATATAATAACTAGATGTTTGTTTTTTTAAACAGTGAAATAAATTAGAAACAGCTAGTTGCTTTGAAAAAAAAAAGTAACGGCTAGTTTACACTAACTAAAAAGTAATGTTATTCATGTGTCAATAAGAGAGAGGCTGTAGAGTTATTATGGTGTGCCAGCTTTTTGAAATGAATTTCATTTCAGAGTTCATTTTATTAACCTCTGAATTGAACTATTGATCTCTGAAATGAATTGAACTTTACCACTGCAACTCAAAAGTTCAATTTATTGAAATGACCCTCACCATTACATATGCTCTAAGTAGACAATTTTGAATATTGAATTAAAGCTTTGGCTCAAAGTGTCATTGCAGCAGTTGGTATTAGAGCTTTGGCTTCAATCAGTTTGATTGTTGGATGCAATTTTTATCCAATAAATAAAATAACTCCATTATTGAACACATCAGATGGAAGGAGATTTAGGCAAAGATATTAAATTATCAACTATGGACTCTCTAAATTACCTCCTTAAATAAATTTTAGGGAAGAATTAGAAAAATACAACTTCACCCATGCTCTGTATCTACCTCCTAAAATAGGGAGAAGTCTAGGAGCTCCTAAATTTGAGGAGAGAGAAATGACTCCTAGTGACTCCCTATAATTAAATGCTACTTTACTTTAATATTATTATTTTAAACATTTGTTTAATGTTAATTAAATTTTTGTTATTAGTTTATATAGAGAATGAGCTTTTATGTTAAATTAAAAAGGAATGAAAGCATTTATGATCTCCTAAATTAGGGATTTCGGTTGGAGTTAAAATTTTATAGGGAGTTACTTGCTTTATAGTATTTTTAGCTAAACTTTAACTCAAAAATAAGGAGCATGATTGTAGATGCTCTAATCCATCAAACACAAAATTTGATGTTTTTAAATTGTTAGCTCCATTGAAGATGGTCTAATGATACTTTTTGGTAGTTTAAATGTTTCACCAACCTCTCTTTCTCCTTTTTTTGTTGTTGAGAAATTCTAGGATTGCATTCATAATTCAGTTAAAAAAAGTCACTAACCACAAAGGGCCATTAGAGCATCTCCAAGGGAGATGTCAAATACCAAACATCAAATTTAAATTTGATAGCTAGTGTGGCAATTTGACATTTACACAGTTTTACACTCCACTCGATATGTCAAATAAATAATTATTGTAACAATCAAATCATTCAAGATAAAGAAGAAAAAAATAAAAAAGGAAAATAATGAATGAAAGTAACAGCCAGCTGTCTTTAAAAAATAATAGGCTTAATATCACAAAACGTCTCTCAGGTTACAAAACTATCAAATTGCATCTTTAATATTTTTTTGTGTCATTCGTAGTCCTCAAGGTTAATTTGTGTGATCACAAATGGTCCCTACCGTTAGGTTCAGTCAAAAACTTCGTTAGTTTGCTGACGTGGCATATATATATATATATATCACAAAACATCCCTAGGTTCATGCACCTATCACAAATGGTCTCTACGAAATTTTTTTATTTTTTCATTTAAAATTCATAAAATTTTGGTTTTAAAAAAAAAATTATTTAAAAATATATATTGTATTTTAAATACACATTACACTATATTTTTGAAGATGTGGGCGCCACATATATGCCACATCAACAAACTAATGAAGTTTTAAAAAAATAATTTAAAATTCATAAAATTTAAAAATGAAAAAACCATTTATAGAAGGATTTTAACCTTGAGGACCATTTATGAACCCTAAACCCTTGGTTTTTTTCATTTTTAAATTTTATGAATTTTAAATTATTTTTTTAAAAACTCCATTAGTTTGTTGATGTGGCATATATATGGAGCCCACATCTCCAATAATATATGTCACATGTATTTAAAATACAATATATATATATATATATATATATTAAAATTAAAAAATTAAAAAATTTCGCAGGGACCATTAGTGATAGGTGCGTGAACCTCATGGATATTATATATATGTCACGTCAGCAAACTAATGGAGTTTGTGACGGAACCTAACGGCATGGACCATTTGTGATCACACATACTAACCTTCAGGACCACGAATGACAAAAAAAAATATTAAGGATGCAATCTGATAGTTTCATAAACCTTAGGGATGTTTTGTGATATTAAGCCAAAATAATAAAATATTCATTTGACATCTTGCTTTCGGGATGTCAAAAGTAACAGCTGAACCTCCAGCCTTCATTCTACATCAGTTTTGACAATTCGGTTGGAGTTATGTGAGATTTTATTTTTAGCCGTTAAATGTTTATGTGGCACTTTTGACATATCGGTTGGAGATACTCTTACAGTAACGAAGTGGTCCCTTAATGTCACAAAAGAGAAAAAATATATATATATATATATATAGAAAAATACAATATTGGTCATTTAATGTCACAAACCACAGCCTGCTGACATGTGTCCTGTGTACGTCCGATTTTCTCGTGCACATATGGTGCACATCGCCAGCCACTAGTCTGTCTCATGTAGCCAGCTGCTACATAGCATTCTCCCTTTAATTCGAATGGTACGAAGAAAGCAACCATGCGTATTTAATTTGATCTTCCTTCTCTCTAATCCTGTGACAGCTATAAACTACCATGCAATTTTCAGAAGCATTTTCTGGCTGAGCTCTGCAGTATTATAGTTCGCCTGTTTCTTTCTTGTGGCTGAAAACATTTTGTTGAAGTTTTGGTAGGGTTGCAAAGGGTTTAGGGTTCAGGCATATTTATCGTGTCCAAATATATAAACTCAAGTCATTTACGCATTTATTGTGTCTGGTATCTCGTATTTTGCCTATTTCTTTTTATTTTTCAAACCAAACAAAAAAACACGTAAGAAAACGACTACAATAAATATGAATATCACATCTTATTAATGAAAACCGATGCCTATGTCCCTCAGGGATATTTTTTGAAAATTTGGATTTGTCTTGGTAGGTTTGCATATAAACATTGGCTAATTGTCACTTTCTTATATTCTTATCCCTATCCAGCAAGCACAGTGCTGGTACGCCAGTCAATTCTGATTGCTAAGCCAGCCGGGTCATCTGTTGCATGCAGGCACAACAGAGGGAGGACAAGGCAAAACGTTAACATCTTTCTGATAGGGAAAGAAAGGCATGCACATCATGCCTCCAAGTCCATCATTTATTTTATTTTTTATTTCCTAAGAAGGAAAATCAATAATTTTGATGCAAATTTATTTATTTATTTTCTAAATATTATTATGAGCGCACAAGTTATTGTGCTCCATTTTGGTTGGACAAGATATGATAGGTACAAACGCATCCACTAACTAAGATAGTTACAAAAATCTTAGGGTTGGGATTTTGACCGAACAAGAACTATCCACAACCGGCTGAAAGGGACTGAAATAAATCGATTAAAAATGGGTTTTAAATTCCAAGAACCGGACCGGTCCTCACTACAAAGAAATTATATCTTTCCCGACAAATAGAGAATTTGTCCAAATAAGTAACTCATCCCGGTGAACTTTAACCTTCGTGCTATTCTTTCCTCTCTTGAGGCGAGTTAAGGGAAATGGTCTCTTCCCAAGGTGAAATTTCGTGAAGAATGTTAGGACAGCTTTCAATAGGTTAAAGAGGTCATAGAATGTGCAACAACCATACTTATTGGGTGATGGTTCGCAAAGGTGGAGATTGTCGTAGTTGCTCGTCATTTTGGATTCAAGTTTTGAAGTAGGAAAAACAACTGGAATATGAGGACCGGCCTTTAATACTGAGAGCGTAGTTTTTGGAGCAGCAACAAGGCAGCCAGTCAGAGTAGACCAACCAGCAGCGGCGGACCGAGGAATTTTTCAGCGGAGGTGCAATTTTTAAAAGCTAAGAGCTCAATAAAAAAAATTTAAAAAAAAAAAGAAAAAAAAGAAACATCCTTATCATTTAATCAATACTAATGTTATTCATAATTAATTAAAAAAATAACATACAATTAACCTACAATTGTTGCGTCGTCTTTGTTGACTTTGTTGTCCTTTTGGGGCTGGGGAGAGACGAGGTTGACCTTACTCTTTGTTTTGGTGGCCAGCTCGTCTCTCAGCTTTGTGGGGTCCACTTTTCCGACCACCGTCAGCTTGTTCGCTTGGCCCGCAGATTTCACCGACTCAGCGCCTGTGTTGCATATATAATACACACAACTTAAAAACCATCCAAGAAATGAAACAAAATAATAATAATAATTGAATCTAATTGTGGATGAGATTCAACCCATAAAGTAGAAACAGAGCATAATCTGAATCAAATTCCTTTGGAATATTACTTTTTCCATGCACCAAAATAGAGAAAATAAAAAGAAGACAATTTCATGAGGAGTAAAGAGAGATCAGAATCTCTGAAGATAAAATTTGAAGGAAATCTGATAAACTGGGGTTGAATGATTTTACCTTGAGAAGATTTGACCCATTTGACAATCTTAGAGGAGCTGGGGCCGTCCTTCTTCTTCTCACCCCCGTCGTTGTTCTTGTTCTTGTTCTCGACGCCATTGCTGTTGTTCTTCTGCATGAAACCCAAAAACAAACACCAAAACCATTACTCAAACACAAACCCATCAAGCAAACGCAAGCATATAGAGAGAAAATAAGGGCTAAACCAAACGATAGAGAATCAGAGGCGGATGAATTGGGTCTCACCTTGGCCATTGACAATGGCCCAGTCACTTGCGCATTTCGTCGAACACCTCATGTGCATCGCTGGTCTGAAGCAGAGGTGCAACTCCAGCACCTGTAATGGCGATTTCCAGCGACCGGAGGTGCGGGCGCGCCTCCTTGCGCCTGCACAGGTCCGCCACTGCCAACCAGTCACAATTTGTCGCAAATCGAGTGACTAGTAGTTAGCCGACCGATCGATTATCAATTTTCCCGCTTTATCGGAAGGTGGTTTATCTATTATTTTTTAGACTTTTAGTTTCCTACTTCAGGTATAATTGTAACCTAAGTACTATAAATAGGATTTTATGAGGGTTAAATAAAGTTGTACGAGAGTACAAGAGAGGCACCAAAAGATTGAGTAAGGGTGAGAAAAAATAGAGAACTAGGGTTTTGCATAGGGGCTAAGGGAGTTTGATTGTAAATCAAAGTTATTCATATTATTCTAGTGAATTGAGAGATCACTAGAGAGTGCATAAACACATAATCAAACATCTGTAGATTCTTGTGTTCTTCCTTAGATGTTTGTTCTCTTTTTTGTGGTGATTTATCAGTTTTACCAAATTACTTGTGTCTTCATCTTAGCTTTGTATCTTTCAGTTCCCACACTATATACACACACACACAACCCCCTTCTACTAAGGGATTCCTCAATTAATTGAGTGGTCAAATGGTGTTTTGCATATGTTCTTTGAAGGAATATCTAAAAGACAGTTGGTTTGGATTTTGGAAATATAATATACTCAAATACACAATTAAGGGAGAGAGAGAGAGAGAGCTTTCGTTGAGGGCAATGGCGGAGACAGAAAATCTATCAAGAGGGGTCAACCTCAAATAACAAGATTAACACAAAATAAAAATAAAAATTCATGTGATAATAAAATCCTTTGTATTAATTTCCATATCATTCCAAAATATTTAGAACAAGGCATAGGTTGTCCATCTTCAATTTGAATTGTCATGCTTTTGAGTTTTTTTTTAGGGTAAGTGTCATGCTTTAGTTTTAGGTAATTAGGTTAATAATTATTAAGTTATTACAAATAAAGAAATAATTAAAAGGGAAAGTAGCATAAGTTAGGGACATGGGAGACAAAAGTTTTCATCTTTATTTTTGTAGTTTTTGCAAAGTAAGATGGTGAGAAGGGTCAAATTTCAGAAATACTGTATAAAAAAACCAAGTACAAACATGTAAAAAGATCAAATATGCTAAACATGAGAAGGGTCACTTGACCACTATGAGCTTTCATGGGCTCCGCCCATAGTTGAGGAATCTCTCAAATAAGCTTATTTGAGGAACACCCTTATAAGTTCCACTCCGTATTATATTTCAATAAGTCAAATAGTCTATTTTGTATATATTCATTCAAAAATCACTTCTATAAAAAAATCACTTGAATATGATATTATTTAACTACTCAATTAAATTACTAAAATTTATATACTCTTTTGAATCACAACATTCATCGCAAACAATTGAGCACAATATTCCCTGCCCCGATATCTAAGTCAACACCACATAGCAAAAGGTTGAACACGCCGCTGATGTATAATTATTTGCTTAATTAATTAGAGCCTATAGTCATCCCATCTCATCCCATACTCCACGTGCTCAAATTGCATGCTGATTAATATTCTTTTTTTCTTTCTTATTTTTTCATTCTTTTTTATTTTCATGAACATGAAAAAAAGATTGTAGCATGCTTGTCGGCACAACAGATTGTAGCATGCATGTTGGCTGCTGCTGTATTGATCATGACAGATGACTTGTCACGTATTCTTTCAATCAAGAGAGAGAGAAAATGTGGGAGACGAAGCCAAAAAGAATATTAAGTAATTGAAATAAAAAAAGGGAGCATACTGGAACTCTATCGATTACAGTTTAACATGTGTTCATAAATTTTTTTATGAAAATTTTAATAATAATTTGCATATATGCGTCAAACTGTGATTTGCAAGAAAGAGAAAGATGTAACAAAATACATTTGAATTTTGATAATGCAGACTAGTCAATCAAACAACTTTCGATGTAGAGCTTTGTCGTAATGGATAAAGTGATAAAGAGATAAAAACAAGGGTATATTGCCGAATTGCCCCCTGAACTTGTACATAACTATCAATTTACCCCCTGATCTTTTTTTTTTAGCGAATTAAGGGCTCAAATTAAATTTTATTATCAATGTTCCCCCTGCCATCTAAATCATCAACATTTCATCCAATTTGCCGTTAAATATGAGGGCAAATTGGTCATTTCATATATTAAAAATAATTAAATACTGTAAAATAAAATAGTATGACATATAAAATGAAAAAAAATCATTTTAATAAACATAGGGGTGGGACCCACCCGCCCTTTCTTCTCTCTCTATGCAACTATTGCCTCTCTCTCTCTCTCTGCAACCAAACCCTATTCTTCCCTCTCTCCCTACGACTCCCTCTCTCTTTCTCTCTGCCCTCTCTATCGATCTATCTGCCCTTACACCTATAACAAGCACAAAATCAGTACCAAAACATCAAAACACCAAATCCAATCGCGAAATTAAGTATTAGGCAGACCTGTTTCACGGCTATTAGCTCTTCGGAGTCAAGATTCATCCCCATATAGACTCGAACGAACGCACCGGACCCAATCAACTCGCCCTTGTGCCACCGAATCGGCTGCGCGTCATCTTTCGAAGCAGCCGGAGGAAGAGCACGAATCGGAGACTTGGAGAACAACCCGATTTGCGATTTTCGAATGATGGAGCCGATCTTCCCGACCAGGTCACCGAACCCTCCTCCTCCTCCTCCTCCTCCGTCGTCCCGGCGCTGGGTCCGAAGCACAAGGGACTCGCGTAACAAGTCTACGAGGTCTTGCATCTTTGGGGCTCAGTGGTGGAGCTGTACGGCCAGAAATGTTAGGGTTTCTTGAGGTTCATTCAATTCTTCTACTATTGATTTAGGGCCGTTGAGGGCTTGCCTGTCACTCTGTGTGGGGAAGCAGGAGAGTGAAAATTTTGAGAGGTTGGGTAAAGAGATTGAGGTGAGGGTGGTTGTGGCTGCCAGGGGTTGGGTAAAGAGAGAGAAATAAAGGTGATGGCTGTGCGGAGGGTTTTTTTTCTGGCTCCGTCCCTGGCTGGCTGTGGTGATGAGGAGAGGTGTGATGGCGATGGTGGGGAAGAAAGGTGATGGTTGTGGGGAGGGTTTTTTTTTCTTTTTCTCTTTCTCCTTTTTTTTTTATTTAAATTTTTAAAAAAAAACAAAAATTATTTTTAATCATTTAACTGAAGATTGGATGAAATGTTGAGAATTTGGACGGCAAGGGGAAAATTGATAATAAAATTTAATTCGAGCCCTTTATTCGCTAAAAAAAAGATTATGGGGTAAATTGATAATTATGTACAAGTTCAGGGGGCAATTCGGCAGTATACCCTAAAAACAAAAATGTATCTAAACAAAATCCGAGTTGGTGCATCCTTCCTATATATTATATTTGCTTTCCCAACTTTTCACAAATACTATACATCAGAAGGTCTTTTCAGAAAGTCCCATACGCCAAGTCTTGCCTCTCATTTCTGGCTAGACTTAAAAATATCCTTTTTATTTGTTTGTTAATATTTGTTTTACATGTCTCAAATTTGCGTAACTTTCTTAAAGCCTTTTTTCTTTTTTTTTAAATAAAAAATTTAGGGGGAAGGGAGGCTACCCCATCCCAGAATTAGGGCATATCAAAGTCTCTTTGAGGATTTACAGAGGGAGTCTTAAGTCCTTTTTTGATTTTTACAAATTACTCACCAAGAGAATTGTCAGCAGCTGAACTCGAACTTAGGTCTGGATAGCGAAGAGAACGAACCTTACCAACTCAACCATATTGTAACAATTGGTAACAATTGGCTTATGAAGTGGGTTTAGGGGCAAAAGAGCTTACATGCAACAGGGATGTTACCGTGGCAGTATCCCAAACCTATCATACATTATCATGTTGGAAAATTAAAACACATGGCAATGGGTGATTGGCGTGGGAGAGCGTCATACTAGTATCCCCGATATAGTTAAGTTTTCTCCTTTAGGAGAGTAGTCTGTGACTAAGTCCCAACTGGTCCTTGTCCGGTTAGCTTATCCCCAGATGGGGGAGTTTCATGGCAACTTCATCCAAGTGTTTTGATCGGGTGAGCACAAATAGACCCAACCACAACAAATAAGGTCGGGGAGTTAGGTCCATAGAATAATTCGAACACGTCTGGTCCGGTTCAATGAGCCACATTTATAATCTTTGGTGATGAAACTTCACTTCGAGCACAGAAACGTGTAGATACTTATTTTGAGTGTTAGTGCTAAACATAATCAATCAAGTGCCGTCATTAGATAAGATTTTGGACACAAAAATCTGCGCACGTTCATTCACACAATTTTTTATTTTTTATTTTTATTAAAAAGGGGGCAAAGACCATGCACATTAATTTTTTTTTTGGTGAAAACCAAGGTATTCCCAGCGCGATTGCGGGGACTAACCTTCGAGGTACTGTCGGGCGCAAAGCGGAGACCTCTCCCAACAAAGTCTGCTCTATTTGCAAGCGTCTGGGATCGAACCCAGGACCTCTTGTTTAACGGATCCAAGCCCCTTCCACTTGGACCAACTCCTGTTGGTCATGCACATTAATTTTGATTCACACATGATCATGACATTTTAAATTTTCATAACAAAAACGTTTTCTTAACAAATATATTTTTTTCCCGAACCATAAATTTAGAGGGTCCCCAGATTTTTTTCAATACTACTCATGTCATTGTCAACATCCACACAAAAAAACGTTGAAGACACCATTGATAATTAATTACTTACTCAAGAGGCATGGTGATCCATCCCATACTCCACTACGTGTTCAAGATTGTACCATGTCGGCAGCACAGAAACCTTTTGTCAATCAAGAAAAAAGTTTTGGTCTTTTCTAAGACATGCCAAGAATGAGTCGCCAAAGTGTCAAATTAAGACCATACCTCTGAAGTGTACTTGGGTGGCTTTATTATCTCAACGGGATATAAAAAGATGAGAAAAAAACAGAAAGGTGCACTGCAAAACAAAGTTTCTTTAGTTGGTACATTCCGGCATTATGTACTTTGCTTTTCCCCAAGTTTTATCAAATAAATTCTCCAAGATCCTATGCCTCGTGGCTCTTACCTCTTTCGATAATGACAAATCGACCACGCTTTTACCTTTGATGAGTCATAAATTGTCCAAATGTACGTGGTTTTTAGTGAATATGTATTGGTTAAACTATTTTGTCTATTGAAGCACTAGGTATATTATATTTTTGTTGATAAAAAATTAGGATTAACGACATTCACACCATCGAGATTTAGGGTGTGTATTAATATGGGCCTCGATGCTTCAATTTTACTAATATGATATCCAACATTTCAAAATTTAACCCATTTACATTGGCCATTAGATTGACTGTCTTGTCAGAAGTTAAATGCTGACGTGGCAGATGCGGGACCTACCACACCTGATAGCTAAGTCCAAATTGTCCACTTGAAGGGCATTTATGGACAATAAAAATATTTCGCGCTCAGACCTTGGCACCCATTCCAAGGTCATCGCTAGCTCCTTTAACCCAACATCAAGTCTTTAATTTCAGACCAAAAAATTGAGTCCATAGGAAACTACTCATAGAACTTAACCTAACTCATTTTGCGAAGAAGAAGATCAAGAAGCAATTCAATTCCTAAAACGGATGAACATGTGCCGATGTGTTGGTGTGGCAAGATTGCTACAATTCGAACCTCTTTTGGACATATTCGAATCCTGGGAGTCAATTTTCCATGTGTGTAGCAAAGGTACATGATGCGAACAAGGATTGCCAGTTCTTAGTATGGTTTAATGCAGAAATATGTGACCGGTCAAAGGCAGTGATTCCTAGGCTTCTAAGATTGCGGAACAAGTTGGAGAAATCATTGGCAAAGGCAAGACAAAGAGAAAAGGTGGTTTGGATATTGTTCGTGGCTTCGTGGCTTCTGTTTGCAAGCTTCATTTTGGGAGGGATGTATGGATTTGGAATGAACAAAAAGAGGAGCTTAGAATTGGCATCTCCCATTGAATGAAGTGTTGTGGGTTGTTGGGTGTTGGGGTATTTGGGTAGTTTGTGTGATTTTGTAAGGGTTTAGGGTTTATAATGTCATTTTGTAAGGCTTTAATGGCTATGTAAGGGTTAATGGTTGTGAAATATAGGAGTGGCAATGTGTGTAATTTTAATATTTTTTAATTACATTATTGTAAAATTAGATACTATATTTTAGTCATTGACCTTATCTAGATTAGATGAAATTAGATTATCATCTACCACAATAGTATAGCTTGAAATTCAGGGCAGCTGAAAGATAAAATTTTCTCTAATACCAACAAATAACCTAGAAAATTTCCTGCCGCTTCCTCTATGTGGATGGTATTGTTGGCAAGGTGGAAATCTGATTTCTACCTTTGTCTTAGCTTTATCTTATGTCTAGTGTGAGTCTGGTTTGGTTTCTTTTTGTTCATCTTATGTCTCTCATTTTCTCTTAATCATTAACTGTGATGCCTATTAATGGGTTGAGTTATGAGTTTGTTGTGTTAATGGATTTCATTCTTGTGTTAAAGGGGTTTGATTGTCAATGTGTTATTTATCAAATGTTTTAAGGTTTTTTTGTTTTGTTAATGGGTTAGGTTGTTAATGGTTTTATTTAGGGATATGATTTCCCCATTCCCTTTTTCTTCACTTACACTCCCTTTTGTTTTTTAATACTTTTTAATCAATTTTGTTCCTTCTCTTTCCTATTCTACCCTTACCCTACATTAATTTCTTTTTTACTTCACTTTTATATTAGTTCTTTTTCTTTATACTTAATTTTCCAATTTGCACTCCATTTTCAGTATTATTTTTTTCCTTTAATCGAGTAAGAAATTTAGTTTTTAAGGATATAATAGGAAAGAGAAAGAACAAAATTGATTAAAAAGTATTAAAAAGCAAAAGGGAGTGTAAGTGGAGAAAAGGGAAATGGGGAAATTAACTCCCTTTATTTATCAAGTTGTTAATAGGCCTTTTAGTGTGTTAATGGGTTATACTTAATTAACATGTGTGAAAGTTTTACTTCAAAATTCTTTAGTTGAAAGCCAAAATTATTTTTATTTATCTATATATATATAAAGCAAAAGGCAGAGAATGGTAAAACATTTAAAATACCAAAAAATGCTATTGGTTAATGCAAACATTAAGAATTGGAATTAGTAATTAAATGAGGATAATATGGTAAATTCACAGTTTTTCATGTTAAAAAAAATTAAAAATAAAAATAAAATCAGATAATGAGTCCTATTTTTATGGACGGCAACTACCTGCTATCTTTTTTAATTCAAATATAAAAATATAAAAAAATTCAATGGGCACACGCCTAGTATATATAAAGAAAAAAGCGAAAAATGGTAAAACATTCAAAATACCAAAACTTGCCCTTGGTTAATGAATTTATTAAGCATTGAAACTTTTTATTAAATAAGGATGATATAATATATTAAATTAATTTTTTTTAAACCCAAAATAAGAACATGGGGTCCTATTTTCATGGGACACAACTTCTCTCTGATTTTTTTTTTTTGGACTCTCTCTCTCTCTTTTTCTTTTTTATGGGATTCTCTTTCTTAATTCTTAAATTAAAAACCAATTCATTAGTGTTTGTTAATAAAATTCAATTGTACCGTTGAGTTTAATACGTAAATTTCCGCCAACCGGCTTTTAAATCCTATATCCGCCACTGTTACCCTTCAGGGATTCCTAAGATATCCTTATAGATGTAGGATTAAACCTCTTTACTCTGAATAGATTATGAACTATTGATCCATAAAACCCTAGCACATAAAATAATTTATTGTGGGCCACTGGTAATATCCTAGTTGAATTCCTAACCTGATTAAGATCCAGTATCGTTTACGTAACTAGGAGACAAAATCCATCTTGACCAACAAAAAAAAAAAAGAGGAGACGAAATCCAAATAAGGAAAAATGGGTATTAAACAAGAAATAACTTCCAACAACATTTACCATTTTGGTAGTTCATAATCTACCAAAAAAAAACCAGAATCTTAATGTATCGGATTGTGGAGGGAGGGCCCGCTTTTACCCTATGTTAGCCTACGTGGGCGCGGCACTGGCAATGGCATAGGATGGAAAAAAGCTTTCTTGAGACAAGTCTTGCCTCTCCTTCCCCTTCCCTATATTTAACGTTTTAGTTCATTTTTTTTAATTTCTTTTCTTTTTCTTTCCGTTTTTTCAACAGTTTATTTTATTTTCTCTTATTCTAAAGATTGCATCATGTCGGCAGGCTGCTGTATTGATGAGGAGGCATGGATAATTTCTCAAGTTTTTGTCAATCAATCAAGAAAAAGAGAATAGGGCAAAAAAGAAACATTATATAATAAAGTAGGGTTGATGATGTAGGCTAGTAGGGACAAACTATTTTCTGATTTTCGACCATAACAAACTTAAGTTTTGGATGCTACCAACCACACACACCACAAAAATCTATGTTTTTCTGCTGAATTCGTGTCAAGTAGGCACGTGGGTGTTTTATAACATATGCTAAGGCGTCGCCAAAAGTCTCCGTAGCTCTCCTCTGCTTGTGTAGCTTTGTATCAAGGGCACAAATAGGTACAAAACAAAACTTTTAGTTGGTACTCTCAATTATTATGTACTTCTCGTTTTATGATATGATCACGTGTTATAACTCATTCGCCTGTTATAACATAGGTGGCCTTACATTAGGTCTCGTAATTCTTACCTCTGTGATGATGCTTAGTCGACCACGCCTTTATTGTTGATGTGTCGCGTGTCCCATATGTTAATAATCAGGAATCGCCCACATTTGCATACGACTAACAATATCACTACTTCATTGTTAAATTTAAACTGAAAAACAAAAACAAAAAACCATATCACTACTCCTTGCGTCTTTCCCTCTTTCTCACTTTTTCTTCCCTGCCTTATTGATTTCATCCATAATAACATGATCAAGAAGCAATCACTCATGTATTCAGGATGGCTACAAGCACAACACGCGTGATTATACTAAAGTGAGTATACAAAATTCAATTCAATCCTCCACTAGACAAAATTTGAGGTCACATATGTTGAACCGCGCAACCAATTGCAGACCACCATTAGAAAAATTGAAACATATCCATAAACTTTTTGACACAAAATGCACGATCCATATACCTTTTTGTGCATTATTTGTTTACAAATAATTGTCATTCAACATCTTTGTCCGTTCGACCAACAAAAAAAAATCTTTGTCAACGGGCTCTAATCTAGTTAAAAAGAGTTGTGATTTATAAACTAATAATCTCAAATTTGAACCCCATTACACTTTAACAATGAATGTAAAAAACAGCACCCTCCGTTTTTCTAATTTTGGGCAAACAAAGTAAAACGTCCTCTACATGGGCTTTACACCTATCCTGCCGGAGAAAGGGTCTACCATATGAGACAGTGAAAAGATGCACTCATCATCAAAATCAGAATCTTCATGCGCACAATCAGATAAGAGTATCTTGTGTAGGTGAAGGAGGACCCACTTTTACACTGTTTTTGGAGTCTACGTGGGCGTGGCATAAGATGCAAAAAGCTTTCTTGATATGATATGCACGAACTTACCCTATCAAATCTTGGACAGGAGAAGGCTAATTTCATTTGGAAAGGAGATGGGCGTAAACACGTTTGGATTTTGCAAGATATTTGTTGATTGTATATGGAGAGAAGAGGAACAACAACAACAACAAAAGATCAAGATAAATATGTCAAATTACAAAAATGGTTAGATTTGAAGACAACAACTGAAGATGAAGAGGGCCCTCACTCTGAATCATACGAAATTCATAACAATACACACTCAAAATCAGGCACACAAATTTTTAGCCCTGCTTACAGTAAAACTTCCTTTACTAAGATTTCCCTTCTTTGCTTGTTTTGTTTGAAACAGAACCGGGCCCGGCATAATCCAGTTGTAAAAAAAAAACAGAGATATTTAGTTATATACCCATTCTTAGCACTAACACTATAAATAAACCCAATACCATTTAATTTATATAAACAAACCCAAAAAACCACCCAAAAAATAATAACTGGCCTTATTGAATTTAATTTTGATTATTAAATTACTTTGATGCCCTATTGAGTGTTTTGAGTTTTTTTTAATGAGATTTTGGGGTTGGAATTGTTTTAAAAAATCTATGGCAATTTTGTAATTTAAAAGAAATTAAAAGCCTTTTTGTTATGTTGTAAATGGACTTTGGGTGTGTTTCTAAAGTCCATTTCATATAGGTTTTTTTATTGAGTGCTGCTAAACGAACCCTAAAATTAACTGATTTCACCCTATGATCTAAGTACACCCTAATATTTTAATGAAAATGTAAAATTAACTAAGTACACCCTATTTAACTACCAGAAATACCCCTAATATACCCTAATACACTCTCCCGAAAGTTATGGATGTGCAATAATCACATGCCTAATAGTAACAGGTTAGGAAGGATGTATTTTGAAACTAGCCATATTGATTCACACCTAGTGTGTGTTGTTTTGAGAATTATAACCATCCACTTTACCTGAATAAAAACTGGAAAAGAAAAATCAAATACTGTTATAAAGAAGGGCTACAACAATGTTGAAAACTTATCTCTTTCATTGGAAAAATGCTCACCATTTATCTATTGGAGAAAAAAAATTGATTCGTTGCCCAACCAATGCCTCAGCCTTCTTGCTAATTTCCTACATAATTCATACAGAAGTGTTTATTAATTATGGAATACAATTTCAAGTGCATTGAACGAGAGAGGTTATTCTTACTTTCAGGCTACAAGGGCCCTTCAGCTTCGCTCTGGGGTGATTGGTATGCTCCACATTAATGCTTCTATTAAAATTAACGACACCTCCTTGCACCTCCGCTAATGCTCGCTGCATTGTTCACCGTGGGCACCAAATAATACGAAAACTTCTTTACATTTGATTAGGGTTGAATGGTGAGTAGGGTATACTTATTAAAATTATATTTGTTTCACAATTCAATTTATCCTTTTTGGTCATTTTATATTATGGTAAATTAGTAATTCAATAAATAGTTTGGTAGTAGGGTGTACTCAATTAATTTTAGGGTTCGTTTAGCAGCACTCTTTTTATTTTATAATTTGGGCTCCTATATTGGTATAATAGTGAATCTCCCAAAAGAAAAACGACTGTAAATGAAGAATAGAGTTCAAACTCAACTATGACATCTGCTAGACCTAATTGCAAAGGAAACAGAGCATTATAACTCCAACAGCAACATTGCATTTGCTAAGCAATTTGCATGAACTTCAACGATCAGTTAAAAGCGCAGATCGAAACGCAAGCAACTACAAGAAGGGATGTTAAGGATATACCATCTCAACGTTTACACATGGTAATTAGTAAAATGTAAGTACTGCAAATTCCATTCTTGCCTACATCTTTTGAAAGTTAGAATGCCCCGGCCTGACGTCAGTGACATGCACCTTGTAATAAAAGCAATATTAAAATTGTGTCACTACTCACTAGCACAAGTATAATAGTGTTGCTGAGGGAAGCAGAACCCAAATCAGTATTTCATCCTTGGACTTCTGGAGCGGTTCAATTGTGGTGATCTACAGAGAAGAGGGAAGGAGCTATCAATTCTTATAAGAATAGCTAAATCCGGCTGCTTAAACAATTGCATCCTAAGAGATTTGTATATGCAGAAAAACTAAAACAATTTGATGGATTGAATATGCATCTAACCACAATTGCTAGGCATGTCACAATGGGGTTTTATAACTATACATGGTGTATTTACCTTCACTCATAGAGGAATTTACGTGAGCATATCAATAGAAGGTAAATAAAGGGCATGGTAAATTATTCCCATGGCATACAAAATAATCAAGAAGTAAAGGACAGCAAAATCAGGGATGTGAATGAAAAAACGCAAAAGCAAACAAACCTTCTTGAATTACTTCCAAAGGGACCAGTCATGAAAGCCGAATTAACAAGGATGGTCCGACCAAAAAGTTTAGCTCCATTCATTGCTGATATTGCTGCATCAGCTTCCTCAAATGTCTCATATTCAATCAGCGCATTACCCTGAAATCGTTTAGCATTAATAAGCATAAACAGGTATCCTACGTTTTCTGACCCTTTTCTTAAGTAAAGCCCTCTATTGGAGTAAAAAAAAAATATTCAAGAAATTATATGGTCCCAGCATTCTCTTTTTATTTATTTTGAAGATAAGTTTTTTTAATCAACAAAACACAGCACAGATTGTGGAGGAGCCACCTCACCACCTCAAAACTGAAATTACCATAAGTGACACTAATGATGAACAACAAACGAGATTCTAATCACGAACTACATCTCTGCTGCCTTCCAATCTAAAAATATTGCAGAATAATGTCTTTAAATCCTCTAGAAACTAATGCCCAAAGAGAAGACCAATTTCTGACCCTCACCCGTACTCCAATCCCACCCGACTATGAACCTAAAAAAATTTCTTCATCATGAGTTGGCCGACCAAAAGAATAGTTTATAGACCCAAACACTTCGAGTGAATGACAGAGCAGCATCCATGCAGATGAAGCACGAATCAAGTATAGAATCCATCCAAAAATTCAGCAATTGGATACAATGAAAATTAAACCTCAAAAGAAGAATTTCAAATGGACAAGTGTACATTTATTAACAGGCAAAAAAAAGTAACATATGCAAAATGACAGGTCATAGATTTGAAAACGTCACAAAAGAATAGGCATGTGAAAGGGTCTATATAATGCCTAAAATTCCTAACCAAACCACAGTATGATGACTTGATGGGATATGAATCATAGGATGTGGGTAGTACCTTACATAACTGACTGAAGGTAGCCAAAATTTATGGTTTTAGATGACCAATATATCCATCGTGATCAACACAACAACAACAATAACTTTTTGATAGGAGCAAAAACATTAACTTGGAAATGGGAATCTTAGAATTTGATTCCCATGATGAACATAAGAATTAAGATCCAACTAAATTTTCATACACATTACAAGACCTCAAAGATCCAGATAATTGGATTTGCAAGTACATATTGCAAGACCTTGAACTCAAACACCATTTCACATTTGATGAATCTGAAAGAAGATACTTTGAATACCATCTTAAGGCAAGAAAACACACCTTAAGGCTTCAATCCTATATAATAAAACCATTTGTGCTCAAACAGGAGCATCACCTAGGTTTTGTCCGAAAGCATCAAGATAAAAAAAAAAACTTACCTTAGCAAATCCAGTGCGACGGTCAAGATTCATATGCAAATTCTTGATTTCCCCATAGTCACCAAATGCATTCAAAATATGATCTTCCTGTGCCTCTTCATGTATTCCAGTGATTAATACAATCCATCCTTCAATAGCTGCACAAATAATAACCCAAAAGTCACCCAGAAATAAGCCAACCTTACTAAGTGACAGCAAAAGGACAAACATATTTGTTGAATACCAAGAATAAGAGTTGGACTACACATTGCAGCAAATGAATCATTAAGACCCATAAAAAATTACATTACCCACTCCTCTCATTGTAACAATAGAAAGAGACAGATCATGATACCAAAAAAAAAAAAGAAATGTCTCGGTACGAAGACAGTTCATCCCACAAGGCTTTCATCATAGTGAGATAGGAAGAGACCGAAATTTAAGCTTGATGAAGATCTTTCAAGATAGCATCCAACAACCACAAAAGAATCATTGTAATGTAATGAGCCTAGCTGCATAATCTGGTGAAGAAGCATCAGATTGTTAAACAATACCATCAACAAACCCAAGTTTGTTTTTTACTGTAAGAGCCATATGCACCGTCATGCTCCTTGGCTGTTTGTAATAACCATCAAGAAGGGTAGATAAACACAAAAGAATTTTTAGAATATAGAGGGATCCCTGTTGGGTCATTATTGGTCATTAAGCATTCTGTTTTGTGCACCCTATCTTTTTGAATCACAAGGAGCCACTTTTTTTCATTTAGAGTTTCATAACAACCTTAGACCATAATCGTATAGAACAAAGTGGTAGTTCTGGTCTCCTTGGAGCTTAACTTCTGGTCTTTTCTTCCACTTGCTTACCAGAAAAGAAAATCGTTCAAAAGCAAATACAACTTAAACATAAGTTCTAAATATTCATTCTTGTTACTATCATATCTCACTGACCAAATAGAAAGCATTGTCCCTTAGCCCTAAACCCAAAACCCGAAGCCAATTAGTATTAAACTGTAAATCATATTAAATCTCAGAAACAGCCAGGTGTAGTTTCTTGGATCCAAAATAAGGAAATGTCATTTCATTTTCTTTCATCTTTCTCTGCAACCAAACAAAGAAGTCCACAAAACATTACAAATCAAAAAGAAAATTATGAGGAAATAAAAAATAAAAAGGCCTAGAAGAAGTTATAAAACACGTAAATAGCCCTAATAATCATTTTGTTAAGCCTAAAACAAAATAAATAATAATTACAAGCACAAAAATTAAGAATTAATATAAAATCAAACGAAGCCTAACAACTAAATCAGTCTCGCTCTACAGTTATTTTCCTAACTTCAATCCGGGACCAAAACAGTGATATTTGGAATTATTCACAACTAAATTCCCGTTATCGAGCATTTTCCGAGCAACCAAACAGAAAATCGAGCATCAAAGAAAAAAATGCATAATCCGAGGGAAATGACAAATAGAGCAATGCGAGAGAGAGAGAGAGAGAGAGGAACTGACAACGTTGAGGAGCGTAGCCTTGAGAAGGGGGCTCATTCGCATCGAGGAAAAATGGATTGTTTGGGTGGTCTAGGGTTTTGGATTGTGATCTGAGACGTCCTCTTCCTCCTCTGCCTTTGGTTCTCCTAGGCATGGGCTCAACGACTGCGTCCTCCATTGAAACGTCGTCGTCGTGGCCTTCCATAGCTTTCGATCTCTCTCGTTCGCTCTCACTGGTCACTACCGAGAACCAAATGCTTTTTGGTGCAATTAATTAGGACTGAGTACGGTGCTTTCTTTCTTACTTTGCGGGTTCCCGCCAGTTCCCTCCAGTCTCTGTTTGTCAAGCGAACGAGTACATACATTAGTTGCAAGCAACCCGAATAATGATATGCCACTAGAAGTATTAAAACACTTGTCATAACGTTATTGGCTAAAAATATCAAAATAGTGTTATTTCCATTTTATAAAAGTCTTTCTCTTGAGTGAGTTGTGCAATTTTCTCTAAACAAATAAAACAAGGAAAATGCTCTTCTTCTAATTTTTTAATACAAGCGATAGTCTAAACTACAAAAGGGATGAAATTTTCTCATACATACACTACCAAGGTACCATGGGAAGTTCGAACATGAAACCACTGGTTTACAAGTCAATCTCCTTTTCTACTATGCTAGACTCCGTTGGGAATTGATTAAGGATTTTAATCACATGTGTAATACATATTTTAAAAAATTATTTATCTTATGCATCTAATATACGGCTGAAATTAGAAGTCTTTAACTAATCTTTTTCCGATAAAATTTTAATTTGAGAAGCTCTCATAAAACAAAAACACTTGGTTAATAAATTTACCACAAAAAAGGTTTGAATACCTTTTTGATTCCTATGGTTTTGTTTGAAATTTCAATTTGGTTCTTGTTTTTTTTTTCTTTTGGTAATGAAACTAAGGCTCTTGTGTTTTAATCTATTAATTATGGTCATTTTTGTCTAGTTTGAACATTAATGTGTGCATGTTGCATATGTAAAGACTCGAACACATCGAAGTAGATTAACGTTAAATAAAATTGGCTTGTTAAAGAGATGCACATTGATGAAATTGTTCAAATTCAAAATTATTGACCAAAATAAAACGTCGAACAAAATACATATTGCTATTTGAGTTCCAAAATGAAGAAAGCACAGCCATTTGAATTCCAAAATGAAAAATACTTTGCTGTTGTTTTTATTCTCTTATAAAATGAGTATCAAGATATAAGTTTCTTTTTCACTTTACCTACCCACCCACCTACCTACACGCACAAAAACTCAAAACCCTAATGAGAAATGTTCGAATCCAGCACCATGCTAATCTTACCTAGCAACTTTTATTTAGTCAATTTTATCTTTTTAAACAAAGTTTTAAATTATATATATAACTAAGGGTTAATTTCGATTTAGTACCAAGAACTCTTATCCTTGAGGTATGTTTGCTCATGCACTCTCAATTTTAACAATTACATACCTTAAACTTTTTAATTTTTTGCAATTTGGTTCCAGCATTAACTTCAATGTCAAAATTTCAGTTAATTGCTTGCGTGACAGGCCTGGGTCTCACCTAGGGCTGGGCATTCAAACCGGTAACCCGGTCAAACTGCCCAAACCAAACCGATGGTTTGGGTTGGTTTGGATTTTTTTCAATTTTTTTTGGTCACCGGTTTGAACCCAAACCAAACCAAAATATATGGTTCGATGTACGGTTTGCAATATTCAAAACCACGGTTTAACCAAACCAAACCGATGGTATTAAAAAAATATTATATATAATATTATTATAAGATATATATATATATATATACATATAAAATACATAGTTTCCCTCTCTTTTTTCCTCCTTCTTCTTCTCTCTCTCTCTCTCTCTCTCTCTCTCTCTCTCTGTCTTCTTTTTCTCCTCTTCTTCTTCTTCTCCATCTCTCCCTCTTTTCTTCTTCTTCTCCTCTTCATCTCTCCCTCTCTCCATCGCTTTTATTTCTTCTCTCTCTCTCTCTCTCTCTCTCTCTCTCTCTAAGAAAGCCAAAAAACCCAAACTGAACCAAACCAACCCATCAAGTCCGGTTAACCGAAGTAGTCGGTTTTCATCAATTATGGTTTGATTTCGGTTTCCAAAATTGCCAAACCGAAGCTTACGGTTCAATGTTCAGGTTGAGCCCAAAACCAAACCAACCTAAACCGAGCCCACCCCTAGTCTCACCTATTCATTTATTCGATGTCAGTTGAAGAGTATTTTCGGGTAATCGGTGTCTTCCCTCCCATGAAGAACACATTACATGCATTAATACGAAACCATTTATACCATTCAACTGACATTGAAGGAAGTGAATTAGTGGGACCCAGGCTTGCCACACAAGCAATTAACGGAAATTTTGACGGTGAAGTTAACGCAAGAACCATATTGCAAAAAATTGAAAAGCTTAGGGTATGTAATCGTTAAAATTGAGAGTGCATGAGCAAACATACCTTAAGGGTAAGAGTTCAGGGTACTAAATTGAAATTAACCATAAAACTAAACATTACAATTAGAAGGATTATTGCTTATACACAAATCTAAGAATTTTAATTTTAATTTTAGGGTTAATTACATTTTAGTACCCTGTAGTTACACTCTTAAGACATGTTAGTCCTTATCTTCTCAATTTTAACAATCACATACCTCAGTCTTTTAAATTCATTACAATGTGGTTTCGCTGTTAGGATTTCTATCAAATCTCTTTGTTAGTTGACTACGCTGCACTGTCTGTGGGTCCTACATTTTTCATACTTTTTAATTTTTAATTTATTAAAATATGAATAAAATATTAAAAACAAAAAAAAACTATCTCTCCCTCTCTCTCTCTCTCTCTCTCTCTCTCTCTCTCTCCTGATCAAGCTCCAAAACCCAACCCTCAAACCTATGCCACAACTACCCTCCACCATAGAGCAACCACCCAGTGCCCCCTTTCCCTATGACCACCGCCCTTCCAACTAGGATTTCCCTTTGTTGTTGAGAGACCACCCCCCAAGGGATTTCCCTTTGTTGTTCAGAGACCACCCCATATAGCCCTCCCCCCTCCTCCATTATGTTTTTCACCCACAGATGCAAACAATGTTCAATTTTTTGTTTTTGTTTTCCAATTTGTTGGTTTTTGAATTTGCAGAGAGAGAGATATAGGGGTAGAGAGCAGAGAGAGAGAGAGAGAGAGAGAGAGAGAGAGAGAGAGATGAAGACTAGAAAATATCACTGGAAAGCGCTGACTAATGGTGGGAACGAGGTCTGTAGGATGGAGAGAGAGTGGCCGGTGAGCTGGGTTCTGGGCTCGTTGCAGGCTGGGGTTCTGGGTTATTTGTTCTTTTAGGTTGTGTTTCTCTTTTAAATGCTGGGATTGGACCTTGTTCTTCTGTACATATATGAAAATTCATCTAATGCGATTAGAGATGTGTTTTCCATCTGTCGAAGAAAATCGCCATTTTCTTTTTGGGTTCTGGGTTCTTTTGGGGGAAGGGGGCGTTGGGGTGGGGGGTGGTTGCTATTGGCTATCCAATAGAGAAACCATGTTTGTGAAAACATCTGGGATTGGACCTTGTAAATCATTTCCATCTAATTCAATATATACAAGGTTGCTGCTATTAGCTATCCAATAAAACATTGAAGAATTTAAAGGATTATCAAAAATTTGAAGGACTTGAAGGGAGGTGGAAGCTCTATGAGTGTTGGAGCTTGATCAGGAGAACGCAGAGAGAGAGAGAGAGAGAGAGAGAGAGAGAGAGAGAGAGAGAGAGAGAGAGAGAGAGAGAGAGAGAATTTTTTTTTTTGGTTTTTAGTATTTTATTTATATTTTAATCAATTTAAAATTTAAAAATGTGCAAAATGTGGGACTCACAGTGCCATGTATGCAACTAACAGAGAGATATGACAGAAACCATAACGGTGGAACCACATTTTAACAAATTTAAAAGAACGAGGTATGTGATTGTTAAAATTGAGAAGATAGAGACTAACATGTCTTAAGGGTGTAACCACAGGGTACTAAACTGTAATTAACCCTTAATTTTAATTGTGTACATCGTTTTCACTAATTTAGAAGGATGTTTGCTTAAACTTCCCATTAGAGCACTTCCACCCATTTGCCATGGCAAAGGACAAGGGCAAGACAAGGGCTGTTACTATTCACATGAATAGTGGCAGCTCTTGCAAAAGTCTTGTTGTGTTTCCACCCATTGCCATGGCAAAGGACAAATACTATTCACTTTTATTTATTTATTTATTTTTTACTTAAACGATTAATTTGGATAAGATTTTCGGTTGCCACGTGTAAATATTTATTATAAAATTTCACATCTCATATTTCGGATAAGATTTTCACCCTCTAAAATTGCATCACATGTCATCTCTATCTTCTAAATCCCTCTATAAAACCAAAGCCTCAACTCAGACCTCTCACACCATATCCTCTCTATCCTTTCAATTTTCGGATAAGATTTTCGGTTGGCATGTGTCCATATTTATTATAAAGTTCACATCTCAAATTTCAGATAAGATTTTCAGTTGGCACGTGTCCATATTTATTATAAAGTTCACATCTCAAATTTCAGATAAGATTTTCGAATAAGATTCTTGATTGCCACATGTTGATATTTATTATAAAATACATATCTCAAATTTCATATAAGATTTTCATCCTATAAAATTGCGCCACTTATCATCTCTATCTTCTAAAGACCTTTATAAAACCAGAGCCTCAACTCAGACCTCTCACACCATATCCTCTTTATCCTTTCATTTCTCAGATTTTAGATTTCATAGTCCACTCTCAATGTGTCACATCCCGGGATCGGCTCCGCCGTAGCACGATATTGTCCGCTTTGGGCCCCCCTCTCTGCCCTCACAGTTTTATTTTTGGGAGCTCACGAGCAACTTCCCAGTGGGTCACCCATCCTGGGATTGCTCTAGCCCCCAACTCGCTTAACTTTGGAGCTCCCATGACTCCGAAGCCAGTGAGCTCCCAAAAGGCCTCGTGCTAGATGGAGGCGGGCATGTACATATAAGGCACATCACCCCCTCTCCGTTGGTCGATGTGGGATCTTACAATCCACCCCCCTTAAGGGCCCGACGTCCTCGTCGGCACACTCGCACTACACGGCAGAGTGGCTCTGATACCAAATTGTCACATCCCGGGATCGGCTCCGCCATAGCACGATATTGTCCGCTTTGGGCCCCCCCTCTCTGCCCTCACGGTTTTGTTTTTGGGAGCTCACGAGCAACTTCCCAGTGGGTCACCCATCCTGGGATTACTTTAGCCCCCAACTCGCTTAACTTTGGAGTTCCCATGACTCCGAAGCCAGTGAGCTCCCAAAAGGCCTCGTGCTAGATGGAGGCGGGCATGTACATATAAGGCACATCACCCCCTCTCCGTTGGTCAATGTGGGATCTTATACAATGTCTTACATGAGGAGGTGTTTGGAGAGGCAAGAGCGAGAAATGAAAGAAAGAAGGCGCAAACGAGCTAAAGAAGGAAGAGAGGAGGAAGAAGATGATGAACAAGTTGCCATGGCAGTGGGTATGCTCAATCAATCAAGCCAAGGCCGCCACAATGGTTCACAAGTCGGTCGTGGCTTGAATGTGGACAGACCATAGGCATTCTCAAGGTAAGAATCTTTTGGAAGATTACTTTATCCCAAATTTGTTATACTCTACTGTTGATTTTTGAGAACGATATAGAATACAGCCCCATTTGTTCAATAAAATCATGCATGATGTTTGCAATTACGATGCATACTTTGTTCAGAAGTGTGATGCTACTGGGATTTTGGGGCTTCTTCCGAAGTAAAAGTTTACAGCTTCTTTACGGATGTTGGCGTTTGGCGCATTTGCAGACCAGGTGGATGAGAATGCTAGGATGGGGAAATCCACTATCCTAGAGAGCTTGGTCAGATTTTGTGATACAATCGAAACTCTATACACGAGGGATTACATCCATAAACCTACGCCTTGGGACCTCCAAGGGCTTCTACAAAAAGCCGACGCTGAAAGTTTCCTATGCATGATTGAAAGTATCGACTGTATGCACTGGTAAATGTAGAATTGCCCAACTGCTTTGCAAGGAGATTATGGAAATAGAAAGGGCCAAAAAAGTATAATTTTGGAAGCCGTTGCATCATTTGATACATGGGTTTGGCATGCCTTTTTTGGAGTTGCAGGATCTCAAAATGACCTCAACGTGCTCGGTCAATCCCGAGTGTTTAACTATGTGTTGAGAGGTCAAGCCCCTCAGATCACCTATAAAATCAACAATACTATCTACTCTAGTAGGTGCTACCTAGCAGACGAAATCTACTCGAGGTGGATGACATTTGTCAAAATAATTTTGCATCCCCAATCGGAGAAGGAAAAATCATTTGCTGCCTGTCAAGAGGGTTATAGGAAAGATGTGGAAAGGTGTTTTGGTATCCTCTAAGCTCGGTGGGGAATCATTAGGGAGGCTGATCGTTTGTTTAATGAAGAGGTGCTTCAGAGCATTATAATGACATGCATCATCCTCCATAACATGATTGTGGAGGATAAGTATGATTATGATGCTCCAAATGTGTTCAAACCTGAACCCATGAACACGATATTGACAAGAATTTATGAACGGCCCATAGGAGCAAATGGACAACCACTGAAGTACGAACCGTTGGTTAGGGACGGTCGTTACAACAACCGTATAATTGATCGTTATACAAAGATGCAATCTTCTTATATTCATGAACGACGTTAAGTTGACTTGATGGAGCACTTATGGGTTGTGAGAGGCAATGTCGGTCAATGAAGTCAAGTGAAGATGCTTAGTTTTTAATTATGCTTTGTGTTAATGTATGCGTTGTTTGAATTATGCTTTGTTTGTGTTTTGTTTTGAATTATGCTTTGGTTGTGTTTTGTTTTGAATTATGCTTTGGTTTGTTTTATTTTGAATTATACTCTGGTTGTGTTTTGTAATAAATTATGCTTTTTCTTTGTGTTTTGAATCGAATTATGCTTTGTTTTATAGCTATATTATAAAATAAAGAAATGTGTTAAATAAATAGCTATATTATTGAATGCTTTCTTTATTCAATAAAAGAAAAGCAATACAACTAATTAAGAAATACAACTCATTTAATAAAAGACAAGCAATACAACTAGTTAAATAAAAGACAAGCAATACAACTAATTAAATAAAAGACAAGCAATGCAACCTAATGGTTTTCATCATTTAACCAATCGGTATTGCTAGGTATCGTCACGGAAAAGCCTTTTTCTCATAACATCCCTTCATTTTAGCTTCCAAAATGACTTTGTTTTAGGGGACATGTGGCTCGTATCCATGGCCATGGTTTCCCAATCCTTCTTCTCCATGTCTTGTTTGTGTGCATACTTCCTTTCTCTTGAAAATTCTTCATACATTGCTTTCTCATCTGCATCTCTTTTCATGTCTCTCTCAATTCTCATTGTGTTGTTCAGAGCAATTTTGCTCCAAAAATTTTGCAATATCATTGGTGTAATTACTCCCTCTGTTGGCCTTCACCGCCTTTCTCCCAATAAACCTCGGCTCCTTTTGGATTGGTAAGTCTTGATTCATCGAGGAATCCAAAGATGAATTCGATGCCGTTGAATTGTGAAGCAACATCTCATTCAACACAACAGTCGGACCCGTGGGAATAATTTTGAATCTCAAACAATTTTTCATCACCTCCCAACATTGGTGATTGTTGAAGATTTTTTGCCCTGGCCAATGGCACTGAGCCACATTTGTGCTTTCATAATCTATTAAAAAAATATTGAAAATGCAAGAAAAATTGAAAAAAATAGGACATTAAATTTAATAAAACAGCAATTACAAATAATTTACCTCGTTGCCAAGATTTTCTCCTCTTCGAATGTTGTCCCTCGCTTTGGCCAACACATCTCTCCATTTCCCCAACTCTTTATTCAAAATTTTCCACCTACTAGCCAATGCCATTTCCATACGAGTGGCCCGATCTTTCACAAAATTTGGTAAATTTTTCTCCACATATGAAAGAACTTCATCTCATTGCCCGTGATTGGGCAATGACCAACTTGGACCCAACACTGACATAACAAAACATATTACATGGTTGTCCATGCCCTCGATGGAAGATGTCATTTGTATTTCAACACAAATGAAATTTGGAAAGTGAAGAAAATTTGGTGTGGAAAGTGAATAATATTGGAAGGAGAAGAAAATGTATGAAGATTTGGTATGGAAAGTGAAGAATATTGGTAGGTATTTATAGAAAAAAAAATTTACAATTTTTTAATTATAAAAAAATGGCAACTGTTGGATTGGAGGACAAATAACGATCAGACAACCCAGGACAACGGTAAAAAAAATTTAAAACCCACCTCTTACTCGAGCTGCTAAAGCCCGCTGGAAGCGCAACATAGGGCTTGGGCACCCTCCTGCCAGGGCCAAACTGCAGCGGTTGAAGTGCTCTTAGAGTGGATATGGTTCGGTTACCAAATTGACCTCATTGACAACCAAATTCGTGAATCAAGACCGAAGGACCATGAGCATCCAATGACTAATTTCAGTTCATCGAAAAATGGTTCAACTCGATGTAAGAGAAGATGAATTTTGACGGAAAAATAGGCAGAGTTAACGGAAAGGAACACTAGTAGAACGTGAGACTTAATTTGAAGACAACATGCTATGCAAATCGGGATATAATTTGGTTAATGCTGCACAGAAGAGTTGAGTCACAAACCTCCACGTCACGCTACTCATATGCTTCCTTTATTCTCTTCCTAATCAAAGCTTAAGAATGTGCTCCAACACAACACACTGGGCTCTCATTAACCTTGCACGAATTTCAGCGGATTTGAAAATAGATCTTTTAGCCTCAAATATTCCTCCACTTGGAATATCCAATTCATTTGCAATGGCCACAGTTTCATTGAACGGTTTTGGAATTTTATCAAAATTTAAATAGAATCTAAAATGATCGCAATTTCAGGCAGATAATAGGTGAAAGTTTATTTTGAATTGAAAAAAAAAGTCAGAAAACATGCTATTTCAAGCATATATCTCAATTGTGTCAATTGAAGGATATAATTTAGTAATTTACTATGAAAAAGAATTCTCAAAACAATTTAAGCCTTCTGCATTGTTCATACATTGGACGGTTAAAATACAACCCAAGAAAAAGCGCTCCAGTAGAATTCACATTCCTCGTTGTTCTTGATGAATCCGCTCGGCCTACATTTCAAGGGCTGCAAAGATTCTTGAGATCCTCCTCCTTTGCATACCAGTTGGGTATTATCTTCGATACATGGGGATAAAGGTCTTTGTATGAGTTTCTGATTGTTCCTTCTGCTACTCCTGTAGCAACTGAGATATCTGCACTCACAGTGACCATTACTTAAATCAGCTCAGCACTTGTTAGAAAACCATAAAAATTACGGGTGATGTGAAACCAATCAAGTCTTGGATCTACCAATAAACCCATTAAATTACAGGTGATGCAGGCCATATGTTCAGTTCACAAGCTTTCAACTACATTTTTCAATTAGTTTCTAAGAGGGAGGATGATACTGAACCTTTGAGAGGCTTCTTATCGTCTGAAAGCTGAGTGATAATATAAATAACTGCTGCTGCTATCGATATAGGGCTCCTCCTGGAATTGAGAGGTAAAAAAGAAACAGGCCATCATCAAAAGCAAGTACTATAAAGTTCATCATAATTCAAGGACCGATCTCAAGATAAAGAATCTATCAAGACAACAAATGTATGAATCAGATATTAACTTAAGGCAGCAGAATTCAGATATTAACTTCTTCAAATGGAACCAGGGAATGCCATTTGTGACCATTATATCTAATGTTAAGGAATCAAAACCATTACGATAAACTTTTCATTATATCCTGTGATTCCCCATCACTGTCCGAAACAGAAGTGCAGGAAAATGAATAAAACAAAAAGTGGTTCTGATCAATTCTTAGGGCTCATGTCAAAATTGATAAGGTGAAGTAGAAAAAGGAAAAAAGAAAAAAGAAAAAGAGAGTCTCGTTTAAACAGATTGCCAAGAGATTGACCCAAAAAAAACAGACTGCCAAGCTCACCCAAAGATGGCTAATATTTGAAGAGAGATTGGGCATTCCTTAAGTCATTTAGGGCTGTTTGAATAGTTGAACACAGGATTGCACAAGATCATTTTGTTTATTAGTCCAATTTGCCCCTCTACATAGTACTTCACCTTATATCAGTCAATCCTTTATGATGCCTTGCCATTGGCCTCCACAATGAATGTTTAAACATAAACAATTCAAATCAGCTATTTTGATCATGTTACGTTTTACAATATTTCTGGGTCCATCCTTATCTTTTCCAAACACCTGACATCCTATGAGATAAATGACATAATCTGTGATGATGAGGGGGAAAAAAAAGAATCTGTGGAAATTGATAAATGGTGCAAATGAATCTATGGGGCCATGATGACAGTATACACAATAAGAAAGGTAAAATCAGTCGTGCAAATATGCAATCATGAAAATATACATTATTTTCAGCATAATGCATAACAAAAGGAACTACCTTATATCAAATTCTTCCGACTTTTGCACAGCTTCTTGGGCAGCTTTGACTGCCTGATTATTCATTCCAAGATTGGAACAGAAGCGCCTCTGCAGTTAAGTTGCTATTAAGTCAGTGGAAACTACAAACTAGGAAAAAAGTAACTAAGAATTTATGCCTATATATGTAGCTCACCATAAAGTCCCCAGCATGTATTGTTCCCATCTCCACTGACTGACCCTTCTCTAGTCCCAGTTGTTTCACTATATATTCTTTTGCTCGGCCAATTTCCTTCTTTGAGGCTCCATTGGCGACAGAGCAAATTTCTATTTGAAATCCACAGGTTCAGGGAAGCTCATACACAAAGGCAAAGTAATTCAGGAAGCATCCAGATGTTAAAAAAGTCATAAACTGTACCCTTTACAGTGCGTGGCTTGTCTTCTTGTCGACAAGCAATGTATAGGCAAGCAGCCAATAATGCATCCTGATTTCTTCCTCTACTAGATTTCTGATCTTCCACCCTCTTATATATCTCATTAGCCCGATCCTTCAAATCAAAACATAAAAGCCTCATCATCTAATACTCAAATCCCATGAAATAGCAAGCTATGAATATAAGTTCTTAAGAACCCCTTTATTAGTTTTTAAGAAGGAAACAGAAGATTTTATTAATCTCAACTAAACAACAATGCAATAGTAATGAACAAACAGTCCACCAAGGTACAATCATAACCTTCTACAACCAACTAAAAGTAACAACACAAACTACAAGAAGTGCTTAAGATTCCTGTACATAAAAAAGAATATATACTTTTCAAGATTTTACCAGAAGTATTTTGCTAAAATAATTATCAACTACATGATGCAAAAACATAAAAATCAGCACAAACAATGTGAATTCACAACTTGTTATCACACTCCTAATTGCAGCAGATACGTTAATACAAGTTTCGCTGTGATGTGAAGATAATGCACTCTCTCTGTCTCTCTCAAAATTAGAAAATAAATAAAAACCCTGAATCAAGTCTCAAGGATAAGCCATCCCACTCGACTTTTATAATGTTCCTCTCAAGCCAAACGTGCCACATCAAAGCAAGATGGAACAGCTACAGAAGCAACTAAAGCCTATTCTTTATCAAATTTTATAATCCAACAAGATCACCAAATCAGTATTCACCCAATCAGCACCAAAATGGAAAAAGACCAGTATCCAGAAACCGCAAGACGCCAAACCTTGTAGAAGTAAAATGATCTACTGATTGTCCACACTTTTATCCATATACCGCTAGTCTCAATTAAAAAAGGAAAATTTATCTTCAACTCAGATATAAGTGAACGAAACAGTTGAATCAAACAAGACAGGCATAGTAGAAAAGTTCCTCTGAAATGTTTTCCCTGGAAAAGTATTATGTTGAAAAAGTAATCAATAAATAGACTCAGGGTTTTCACTTGAAGCCACTACTGTTTTTCAATTATTTAATTAATTTATCAAGGATACTTGTAGAAGCAATATACTATAAAATGAAAATGTGTAGTAGTGGTCTGGTGCTACTTAGAATTTTCTAAGAAATAATGCTTATTATCCCCTGCAAGTATAATTATGTAGTGCAAGGCCATAGACAAAGTTTTAGGGTATACTTCAACAAATATTCAGAACTGAATTTATAGTAACTTTTATTCTCTTATACTATAACAGCCATATTTCATTTGTATCACACAATCACAAAATAAAATAACGGACATAGCTTTTCTTTGACCTTAAATGTACCCACAATAACGGGTCGCTAAAATTTTATGCATGAATTTGGTAGGCATATGAGTGTCCTAGAACTATTAATGGTCCCCACGAATAAATGTTCATAGTACGCAAATAGCATACCTTGATGGTTGCAACAAGGCCCAACCTGAAATACAATGTTACAACATCAGCTATTTTTCTTTATAGTAGTTTACAAATAATCTCATCGTAAGAGAAATTTAACACATCATGTGAATAACTTTTGATACTAATACTATATAAATATCATCACACATTACAATAGGGAAGAAGCAAGATTTTGACAGATGAAAAAGTGTAACGAAAACCAATCACCTATGAGTGTTAAAAATACTGATATTTGAATATCCTACTCTACTCTAATATATGTAGGATTGAACTTAATAGTTTAGTTGTTTTGAAAAAACTAGAAAGCTTAATAATTACAATTTGCCCAATGCAGTTGATTACAGTATACCTGAGATTAATATTTCAATCTCCACATATATCTCATATATCTATCAACTTAGATTCATGAAATTACATGATGATCGGCAATAATCTCATTTGATTTTAAACCAAATTCCAAATTTAATCTTGAAAAGTTGATTAACAGTTATGGTTTCAAATTGTAATAAAAATTTCCCAACCCAAGCTAATTAGATGTTCAGCTTTGGATTTTCAATTTTCATTTCTACTTTCCCATTACCAATCAGCACCCTCCTCATCCAAATTTCCAAATTCAACCCTCAAACGAAACCGAAATCCAGTTACAAAACCTTAAACTACCACAAACCTCTGCCATTTCTACTTTCCCATTACCAATCAACATCCTTCTCATCCAACTTCAACCCTCAAAGGAAACCCAAAATCCAGTTACAAAACCTAAAAATACCAGAAACCTCGGATTTTTCTAGGAACCAAAATACCTTCCCCCAATATCGCAGCAACAAGCACATACCTATCAGACATGGTGGCGATGGTTTTGAATGCCAGAATCAAGCCCCGATCCGGATTCGACCCACGGTTCTGCCACCGCCCCAACGACGAAGATAAGAACTCACCAGATGCCCCATTAGGCTTGGCTATGACGGTGGACAACCCGCCATCGGCCAATAGTGGGTTGGTGGGCCCACCAACACGGACCGGGTCGTTATCGCCGGACTCGTTCGCGAAGGTACGCCACTCTGAGGTCTCGTCGATGGAATGAGATTCCAACACTAATCCACACTCAGAGCACACCGTGTCTCCCGCCGAGTGATCGAAAACCACCTCCGTCTGGCGCTTGCAGTCGGAGCAATACGCATCGGACATTTCTCTATAAGATTACAGTATTTTCTCGGGGAAATGGTGAGATGGGAAAGTTTAGAGGATGAGAGTTTTCCTTTGTTGTTTCTTTCTCCCCTGTTTGGGTGAGCTGAAAGATCTTAATAGGAGAGGAAGGGGATGTGAGGGTATTTATAGAAAGAAGGATTGGAGAGTATTGAAGGGACTTAGGAAAGTCATGAAGCCTTCATGACGGCAACTGTTTGGACATACGTACTCTTTTGGGCTCTACTTAGATTGGGCTTGCTTTCTTGCGTTGGACATGGCATTGGACATCCCCTCTTTCCTCTTGGACATGTTCTCTTTTCATTTTTATAGGGTTAGAGGTGTCAAACGTACCGGGCCGGACTGAGGACGACTAGAATATAGCCTGTTATGTAAGGTCCGGCACAGTCCAGCTCATATTTTTTGGCGGGCCAGGATGAGATAATTTTGTCCAACTGGCCGGCCCAATTAGGGAATTATATTTTTTTTAGAGAAAAATAATACATAATTTATGACGAGGATGATATATGTTTGGGATGAATTCAATACCTAGTTGTGTGTAATATTATTGTAGTGGTGGTGGTGTAGCTTTATTGCGGGTGTATTAGTTTGTTGTAAACGTATTTTGTGAATATCATATCAACCGTATAAAAAAAACATTAATAATTTTTGTTTGGGTGAAAAAAAAAACATTAATATTTGGACCTATAATTGTTATAAATTGTCTTGTCAAATTCAATCCAATAATGACATTTGTCAATGACAATTAGTAATTTTACGTGTTAGTCCCAATCCAAACTTTGGATTCCAAATGTGCCAGTTGTCTAAAAGTGACACATAGGGCAATATGCGAAATATTCATGTGTAATTGCCAATCTATAGTATCAGGTAGGTTCCACATTCACATTCAAAATTTTCCTAAAATCATTATGCATTACAATTTTGTATGTATTCAAACCCTTGTTTTCAATGAAGCAATACTTTCAAAATGTTAGAAAAGATGACTACATACTTTAGCATAATCAAATCAGATTGGTATTTACCACAAAGAGCTACATCATCGACCAAGTATTTTGACATGGACTTGCAATGGTAGCACATCTTTCCATGTGGAGTTTCTATGAGCCATGGCTTTTTGTTTTGCTTTCTATGCTTAACGTGTAGACTGAACTGCAACCCACGTGAAGATTGAAGCCAACCATGGAGAAATGGATGACAAACCAAGCCCCATGCAAGTAGATGTCAAGTAGTAGGCGTCAATCCTTTCGAAGCAGCAATAATTGAGACTCATACGAATTTTATTTCACCAATATGAATTATTTTTTTTTCAAGTCTTCATTCATACCTACTAACGCTTCTCTTTCGAATGACGAAAAAAGTTTTTATTACAATCTCCCCAGTCCCCAATGATCCGAAAATGTTAAACAGAGAGTAATTGATATAAGTCTTTTTCAAATTTTGAATTCTTTATTTAATTCAACTAAAAAAACATTTAATTGAAAATCATTGAATGTGATCAAATAAAAACGACGATGATAATAATCAAATGACCAAGCTATTTGTGATTCGTTTTTTTTTTTTTTTTTTTTTTTTTTTTTTCTGGTTACATGAAGCTCGACTCTTCTTTACGTTACATTTCCAAACCGAAAGCTGAAGTTGTGTTGAATAAAAAACAGGCACATCTGTCTGTCTCCTTTCAGAAGCCGAAGATATGGAAAATGCCATTAGAAGTCGGTTTCAGCTTTCAATTCAAAGGCCTAGTTTTGTACAATGCAGCAAACATTGCCTTTGTGGGGTGGCAAGTCTTAGCTTAGGACGTTTATTATTGCTTTGCTTCACACTGTTTAGATTTCCTCATACTTTAAACCAAGTTGCATCGAATAAATTGACCGAAAAAAGTTGCATCGAATAATTCTAAATTGTACTGTATGGAAGTCCAAGTGCCAAGAAAAGGTATAAATATGATTCATAATTTACCAATATTATAATTTGTGTCAAACAAAGGTCCTTCGGTAAAGGATCCTTAATTATTATTTATCATTAAAACATACGAGTCATTTTATAGTGGGGGCCTTATATATGGTCCTTAGGTGAGGTCATATCTCTTAATTGTTGGATCATGCTAATTAATTTAATCCAACAGCTAACCAATTTGATCCAACAGTTAAGAGATAGAGTCTCACTTAAGGGTCATATAAGGCCCTCACTATAGAATTCTTGCAAGAGATATAGAAATCAAGTGTCATTTTCCATTTTAATGTTCTCCTTTTATTTCTTTGGGGCCAAACGCTCGCTACTTCTAGCAAGGTCCATCGAACCCAAGTGCCTGTTGGGCCAACAGCTTCTTCTAGCAAGTCAAAAGTGGGGATGGGCTGGGGAACGACTTGCAATGTTCTAGCCCTTGTACGGTTGCACATCTTGCACAGCACTTGGGCTAAAAATGGAGCATGTGCACTGCATGCACCATATCAGGGCTAGTTGTGTGTAATATAATGTAATTATAGTGTAGTATACGTGGGAACAAATATTCCAGCTTCCAATCATGAGGCGTCACGTGGACAAGAAGAATATCACCTAAGTCAGTAATTGAGCCTATTTATTTGGCCAATTAATTAGGACAAAAAATAAGGATATTATCTTTAATTGGGGATATTATCATGGGATATTATCATATCCCTAATTGACTCAATTTCTCCATTTAAGGAAAAAAATATATTCCTTCCAAATAGGAATTATTCTTTGAAAAACCCTAAAACGGCTAGAGCCCCGTAAATACATGGCTACATTCAACACACAAGGTAACTCAAAAAACCTTAGTAAAACTCTGTCAAAATTATCGCTCCCTCGTCTTTCCCACAAGACTCTGGCCACTCGGCTCTCCCCATGAGAGGAAACTTCGTCCACTTCAGTTATTTTCGTATCTTTTTTAAGATCCAATCGAACTAACCTAGGGATCGGAGGGCCTTTGGCCAATACCCCCCGAGTGTGGTCCATGAACCCCAATCTTTTTTGCAGGGTTCAAGGAGGAGGAAAGAGAAGGAGATTGTAGGGTTTGAAGAATCAAGAGGCGAATATTTCCCGTGCGGAATTTTGCTCAAACATTTTGGTGCTTTCATTGAGAGCACGAGTTATACTCAACGCGTGCTCATAATCGAAGGAATCTGTTTCCTCCTATTCATAACTCAACCGAAGCCTTCCAAACAACCATGGTTGGAAGCATGCGCACGAGAAGCAGGGTAACCGCGAAAACACAATCCGTAACGGGCCCAAGCCCTTCACCTCACAGCTCCATGGTCGAAGTCGCACCGTAGCTGTAAGGCTTTGCAGCCAAAACCAGCGCGCCGCCTCATGGCCTTGTGGTTGGGTCCACCTCGCAGTCTCACATCCCCATGGCCGGGACAACCTTGCTACCGTAAGCCATCATGGCTAGATCCGGCGCTACCTTCCACGATGATGCCACAACACACGACACTGCCGAGACCTATGGCTGCACCACTACTCACGACAATCCCATTGCCGCCATGGGACACGGCCATCTTGGCACCACCACCGACCTTGGCCCTATTGTGGAACACCTTCATCCATTTTCTCATTTGCCACCACACTTGACGTATGCTCCCGCGTATACCTTAAATGAAACCTTAGCCTGCATGCAATTGGGCTCCACATGATTCTCTTCTCCAGATCTAAGCAGTCAAGCGGACCTCAACCTTAGAGTCGACCAGCTGGCTCAAAGAGAAGACAACCAAAACAACTTGGTTGGACAGCTCCTCAAGCAGATCGACGTGGTCCGAAACCTTGGCCCTGGATCCTATTGTGAAGAGAGAAGGATGAATAAGCCCACCGGCAGGCAGTTTGAGAGGTCGTAGGCAGGCGAGGAGGAGAACAACAGCACGCTGGCATGTCACAAGCGTCAGCGAGCTCTACTCAAAGTAGATCAACCCTACATTTGAGACTAGGTCTACAGACCAATGTCCACGAAAGGTTGGGCCTGCAATCCGATGTCCATGCTCGCTTGGGCCCTCAAGGAAGCATTCATGCAAGGGTAGTGTAACATCTAGGAAAAAAAAAAAGAGAAGATTAAAAAAAATATATTAATAAAATATATATATTTAACTTAATTATGAGTTATAAATAAATTTAATTTAAAAAAGAAAAAGAAAAAAAAAAGCAACTTGTAAGTGAAGCCTTTGTTCTTCCCTTCATTCTTCCCCCCTTCCCTCTTACATTCTCTTCAAAAATCTGGTTTTGATCTCAAATTGGGATGAGTTGTAAACCCATTGGAGATGACTCACCTAGGTCTAGGCTAAGAGTATTAATTTCATAAACTAAGATAAGATAGGATGAAGGAGATAGAATTTGGGGTGAGGAAGAGAAGAAAAAAGAATCTCTAAGGTGAGTCAATTTCGAAAATTTTGGTTTTAACCTTGTGGTTGTGTGATTTCAGTCTCTTAAAGAATAATTTGAGTCATATGAGTGTTAGGAGAATTGAATTGGAAGAGGTTGAACTTCTATTTTCGGGTTGGGTGGATAGAGCAATTTTTCAAGTGTGGGTGTTGTTGATTTTTGTTTCATTTTGAGTTTTTGATGAGTTCGATTGATAGGAATGAAGTTTAGAAGAGTTTTAGAAGCCTTAGGAACAACTTGGGGTGTTCGAATGGTTGAAAACAACTTTGAACCAAATCTGGAAAATGTCATTTTCTGGAAATTTTCAGCCCACGAGCCTCACTTTGGCTCTCTTTTTCTCTCGATAGTTTGGGTGTTTGAGGAAGCCAGTTGTTGGGTTTTAAACTAGACATGGCAAGGAACAAAAAAAAATTGGTTTCGTCAAATTTGGTTGAGTCTTGATAGGTCAAACACATGTGCAAAGTTTGGAAAATAATATGTTTTCTGCAGAAAACCAGCCACGAGCTCAACTTTGGAGCTGGTTTTCTCCTTCGTTTTAGCTCCGTTTTCAGTGTGGTTTGCTGGGTTAGAAACTAGAGATATTAAGATTCAAAACCACTACAAGTTTTCTCATTTTCGTTAACGTTTGGTCAGTCAAAATGCCTCACAAAATCTGGGATTAAATCTGGAAAACAGGGGAAGTTTAGGATTTTTTTTTAGATGATGAACAGTAACCGGAAACAAGCCCACTGGCGCATGGCGGCGCGTGGCGGGTGTTCTAGCTGCCTCCGACACCATATTTTTAGTCCTTCTGACTCGATTTATAGATCCGAGTCCGATGGTATAGGTTTTGGGACGTTTTGAGGGGTTTAGCTTGGAGAGTGGGGTGCACTCTCCATGTTAAGAGAGAAAAATGTTTTTATAAAATTAGATTTTCTAACTTCATTTATGTTATTTATTTTTTCAAATCTAGGAACGGGAGAGAACCCAGCAACCTCCAAAGGGTAATTTCGTCATTTTAGCTTCTTGGACACAAGGTAGGGTCTCTAACTTTTTCCCCAATGATTAGACTATATCACTTTTAATCTTGGTGTTTATATATAATACTAAATATGAATATCCTGTTGTTTTGCTTGGTGGGTATTGTTAGGTGAATGCTATAATGTTATTGTTTTATGAATTTTTATCGAATATTATATGATGTTTGATGAATATTACTATCGCTGTGATTAAATTTGAAATATTATTATTTTTTATTTGAATTGTTATCATTCCGCAAATGTTTGAGCTGCATTACATATGGATCATAAATACAGTTGTGTTGGGTTTGTGCGTAGTTTAAGGTATATCTAAAGGATGGGAGAAGGCTTTAGATATATCAGGAAAAAAAAGTGGAATATATTCAGGTGACGAGAGCAGAGCTTGAATATATTGAGGTGATAGGAGTAGGTCCTCTAATGAAAAGTGAAAGTTGAGAAATTCGCAAACAAAATAAACAAGGGGTAAGGGACTGCTAGGCACTATTAATTTATATTTTAGGGTATTTGGAGTCACAGTGGTCAAATGCATGGTATGAGACATGCAGGCTTGATGCCCTAAAGTATGAATTAGTGGGTTTAGAAGGGAGTGAGTTCATGACATCATCGCATATGCATAACTCATTTATCTTGGAATTGTTTAATGCATGCCACTTTGGTTAGCGGTGATAGCTGGCTTTAAGGGGGAGGATGTTACAGTACTCTACTGGGCATAAAATGCTCACACCCTAATAGATGATGCAGGTTTCAATGCAAATCCTGAGGAAGGAGAAGTTCCACCAGAGGACTAGATCAATGTTGTTAGTTACTATTTGTAAAATTATTAAGGAATAAATTGTTGGGATATTACTCTAGTGTGTGTAACTAACTTTGAGCTACTGCGACTTTGACTTTTTATTTATTAAATAAGTTTATAATATTATTGGCTCTATTTCTATCAAATCATAGTTATGGGAGTTTGTTTTTATAACTATGGTATAATTCATGCCTTAATTCGGAGATAATCCTTATTTTCGAATCGGGGCGTGACAGGTAGGCCCATAAGGAGATCAGTCTCACGACCCTCCTCTAGAAGTACATGAAGAAAGACGCTCATCGGCCCCCTCCGCCAGAGCTAGTACCTGGCAACAAGCCACAGGGAATCCCTCGCAAGCTCAGTCCACCAATACGCGTGCAAGCAGGTTAGCCAAGGAGATCAACCCCAAGAGTTAATGAGGAGGTCTATCAGCGACGCCCGCGTCATGGGAGACACCGAAGTTAACCGCAAGCCTTGAGAGTAGAGGACGTTGAGAGGCTCGTGAATGACCGACTTCGAGACTTGAAGATTTGAGGAGACTTGGAGGATGTCCTACGCAAAGAAGTGACCAACTAAACTCTTCTCCTTTCACCAGCGAGATCGAGCAGGCGGACCCGCCAAGGCGATTCATAACTTCAGCTTCCACGCCATTCAAAGGAGATTTCAATCACGAGAGCCATTTGAAGCATTTCAAAAGTGTCATGACTCTCTACAAGTCCGAGGATGCGCTGATGTGCAAGGTATTTGCAATGACCTTGCGAGGAGCAGCTCAAGACTGCTCTCATGTAAGGAAGAATGTTGATCATGGCTCCTCCATCAATCAATACTTTCTTGAAGGGTACCCCATTGATTCTAGCAGAAATGAACAATGGTCTCAAATGTTTGGTCATTGACCTGGTTAGTTTTGTGAAGAATACTTAAGGGAAATCTTTTTTCGAAGAGGTTACACATCTTGTGGTCAGGCCCGAATCTCTGATTCGCAAGATATCGAGTCTTTCGTCACAATCTTCTACTAGTCCAATCAATGTGGTTGGACGATCTCCTATCAGACTATCGCCTTCAATGTTGCTTGGCTGGCCTTCTCTTGACCTATAAGAGGCTGAGAGTATGTATACCATGTTAACTGGCATGACTTTTAATTCTAAAAGTTGTGTATCTAATTTTGGTTTGATCTCCATTGGTTGGTTATCTGAACCATCTGTTTCTTGATCTAACTGCATGAGTTCTTGCTGAACCGTTGGTTTTATCGCTGCCACTGTTGGCCCTGTAAGTGTTGCATCATGTACAATTTCTATGGTACCAAAAGTTAGAGCTGGGACATGACTAGGTTGCTTGTCTTCTATTCTTGTAGCGTCGTGTTTGGTTCATTTTTACACATGATTTTTCATGTTATTCACCCACTATTTTGAGTTAGTTCTTGACATTTTATAGCTTTTTACTTCCGTTTTGTGTTTTCTTAGATTTTACCTTGGTTGGAATGAAAATGAGCTAAAAGTGCATTATTGGTTATAAACTTTGTTTTTGTTCATTTTCGTAGGTCAACTTCTTGGCCTGGGATCAACATGCTCTGGTGCTCGGATGAGGTCATGATCTTCATGAGACTTGTTCCAATGGATGTTAACTACAACATATCCAAATTTGAGCTCCATTGGACAAGTATTGCCTATCCAACCAATCCAGCTGTTACCACAGCTCTGGAAATCCGGAATTGGCCAGCTTTTACCTCCATTGTGTCATCTTGATTATTCTTGTTACCATAACACTTGGTAACAAGAATTTACCTTAGTAGATGAGATATTTTCTGAAGCATTTGGCATCTTTGTGAGGACAAGGCTTCATCATTTGCAAGGGGACAAGAAGACAATGGGTGAAGACTTTGCATTAGAATACTAAAAGTAAAAGCTGGAAAGGAGGAGAGAGGGAAGCAAAAGGAAGTGCAATCTGATATTGGAGAGGCTTTTCAACGGGGGTATTGGATCCATTACATCATTCCACAATTGAGGAGCAGATTGGAGAGCTAAAAGCTAAGGAAGGAGAAGGAGGTGCAGCAGCAGGAAGAAGGGGGAAGACTTCCACCATTGAAGACTTCAAGCTTTCATCATTTCCAAATCTGTAAACTCTTTCTAGTTATATTTCGAATTTGTGTTTGAAATGATTATGAGGAACTAAACTCCATAGGGAGGGCTTAGGTTGAAGCCCTAAACATGATTACCTTATTGTTTTGATGCTTGAGTGTATGAATTTCTAGATATTGTTGATGAATTCCAATTCACCAAATTAATCTATCCTTGATGTATGTTCTTCTTTGATTGATCACCTTTGAAAGCATGCTTCTTGAGATTGTTGGGATTATGTGTATCTTCATGTTATCCTAAGCAATAAATGGATGAAGTAAGAATCATCCATGTGAATTGGTTTCTTGAATACCTAATGTAAACACCATGCTATTAGGGTTCTTGTGATGTTCATATTCTCTTTGAACTTAATGGGTTTTTCTTGTAATTGAATCAAAGTACTAAGCACACCTAGATTCGATTATAGGGAAGGCACAAGTATTGTAGCACTCGTACTGCACTTTACGTACATTAGAGAGAATCAATGCGTCTTGAGCCACTCGTACTGGTCTTGATTGCGAACATCTTCAACAACACGTTTAGAGTTCATCACTTGAGTATCCATGAACATTGGTAGAATTGTTTAGGGTGGATTCCGAAACCCTAGTGTTTGTTACATTTTAATTCCACTCTTTGATACTTCATCCCTGCTATTCTCATTTAAATTCAAAGTTCATTTACTTTCATGCAATAGAAATAGGTCACTTGAACCAAACCAAACACCCCCCCCCCCCCAATGTGTGTGTGAGTTGTGTGTTTGACACATTATGTGTCTTTGTTACTGAATTTTATTTGTTTCTGTAATTGTTTTGGACTTTTGGTCCGCGATGTGTTCTTGCATTTTCTGTGCTGAATCCAACCGTATAAAGAACGTGAATTTTGGACAAACGGTTGGAAAGTTATAGGCAAAACACTGGATAGAGGTCGAAACTGAAAAGCAGAGAATTTCGACTCTGTGCAAAACGACCGGTCGCTTTTACCTGACGACCGGTCGCTCATCACGTCAAAATTTGAAAAACGATTCTGTAAAAAATGACCGGTCGTCACTGTTCACGACCGGTCGCCATTGTTCACTGTTCACGGAACTGTTCACATGTGATAAAATGGTGATAGAAAATGCTGTTTGTGTTTTTCTTTAGTTTTCTTGTGTTGTTTCATTTCTTTTACATTTCTTTACTTATTTTTAGTTTCCATTTTGCATTTGTGCATTTGTGGTGTGTCAATTAAGTGTTCTTTACGTACTCAAACTAGAACTTATAGGAAACCGACAAGTTCTTCGTGGGATCGACCCCGTACTTACATAATCTATACTTCGTTAGATTCGTGCACTTGCGGGTATTTTTAATTGGTTGTTTGCACATTAATTTGTGTCCTCTTAGGAATGCAACAATTTTTGGCGCCGTTGCCGGGGAACTGGCACGGTTGCTTATATGTTTTGTTTGAGTATATTTAGAGTACTTAATTTTATTTTCATTTTTCTTTGTTTGTCATTTCATTTTATTTGAGTTTGTTTTTGTTTCTTCTTATTGCAGGAACATTTTGCTTATGTCCCTTTTGAATTTGGATATTTCATTAGATTGCACAATAGAAGATATCCAAGCTCAAGCTTTGAGAGAAAGGAACATCCAACTAGCTGTGTCTACTCCATTGCCTCTTTCATTCTCGCCATTTTCATCATCACCAAGCTCACCAAAAGTCGAGTCACCTCCACCTTCACCAATGCCGGCAGCAGCTGCAAATGCGGAACTTACTATGCAAGAATACTCTTCACCGCCAACAACTGGACAACCATCTTGCATAGTATATCCCGCAAGCACTTTGGAAAACTTTGAATTGAGATCGGGCATGATACACATATTGCCTAAGTTGTTGGGAAATCCTGGAGAAAATCCTAATGCACATGTCCTAGACTTTGAGGAAGTGTGTTCCACAATAAAGATTGAAGGCATGAATAGTGACGAGATAAGAATGAGACTTTTCTCATTTAGTTTGAAGGATACAGCAAAGGAATGGCTTCACTATCTACCTCCAAATTCCATCACAACATGGACGGATCTTGCTTCAAAGTTCTTGCAACATTTTTTCCCAGCACAAAGGACAAATGAACTCCGAAGTCAGATTACAGGAATTCTGCAAAGGCCGGGAGAAAGCTTCCAGGATTATTGGGACCGTTTCAAGAAACTTCTAATCACTTGTCCGCATCATAACATACAAGCTTGGCTTCTAATGCAACACTTCTATGAAGGACTTTTTGAAGCGGACCAAAATAATGTGAATGCAGCTGCAGGAGGAACTATAATGACCAAGACTCCAACAGAAGTGCGAGCAATATTTGATCTTGTTGCTGCAAATGCTCGCCAATATAATTCAAGGCAAAGACCAGTCAGAAAAGGGGAATCCTATGATGTAAGTACCCTTTCTAGTATGGAAGCTCAGATTGCAAACCTAACCAACATGGTGAAGAAATTGGCACCGGGATCATCCAAGGTTTGTGCATTTTGCTCCACAATTGGTCATGACACTGAGGATTGTCCCTTGGCACATGAGGAAGCAAATGCAGTGGGCTCATTTCAGAGAAATCAGTGGCCTAAGAATGATCCTTTCTCACAAACATACAATCCGGGGTGGAGAAATCATCCAAATTTCAGGTGGAGTGACAATTCGAATGTTCAACAAGGGCCATCCCAACCACCTCAAGGCCAACAACATACTCGCCCACCTCATGGTCAAATGCACTATTACAATCCACCACAACCACCACCTCAACCACAATCTACAGGAAAATCTCTGGAAGAACTTGTTGCTTCCATGGCTAGAAACACAGATAGTTTCATTACTGAGACAAAAAGCTACATGTAGAGGAATGACACCCACATGCAGAAAACGGATAAGGCCATTGCCAATCTAGAAAATCAAGTGGGACAAATTGCTCAAGCTTTGAGTCAAAGGGAACCTGGTATGATGCCTAGCCAACCAGTGATTAATCCAACTGGGCGGGAGCATGTTCAAGCAGTTACCTTGAGAACTGGTAAGGTAATTGGTGAAATTGATGGTTCTAAAGATTTGATTCAAAATGTTGATGACATGCAGGTTGAAGAAGTGGCTGAGCCTAAAGAAAAGGATGAAAGCAACAAAGAGAAAGATAAGCAAGCAGCATCTTCACCTGAGTGGATCCCAAAGCAAGAAATTGCAAGAAGGGCAAGAAAGGAGAAGGTATGTCGTGAACCTACTGATGAAGATATCTTACATGCTCCTTTTCCTCACAGGTTGATGAGTTCTAGGAAAAATCAACATGCCAAGGACATATTGGAAACTTGTAGGATGGTGCAAATCAACATTCCTCTCTTGGATGCAAACAAGCTTAAGGAATACGAAACTGTTGCATTAACGGAAGAGGTTTCTGCTGTTTTGCAAAGGAAGCTTCCTCCCAAGTTACAAGATCCAGGGAGTTTCACAATTCCTTGTATAATTGTACTAGAGGAAGATAAGCTCAACATCCATGTTCCAAGCACCAATCACATGTTCAATGTCATCCTTTCTACTCAAGTGAGAAGGCTACCTAATCCTAAATATGTGCCTCCTCCATCTAATCCACGTATTGAAGAGCGCTTAAAATTACTTTTGAAATCTACTCATGTGGGTAAAAAGAAAAGAATACGAAAGGGATTGATTAGATGGCAAAGAGATTTGAAGAAACTTCATGTTCGGCACAAGGAGGCGATTGAGCCAAAACCTCCCAAATGACCACAGTATGTTGGAAGTCCGGCAAAAGACTTTAAACTTAGCGCTTCTTGGGAGGCAACCCAAGGTGAATAGAAGAAGTTTGTTGTCATCCTAATCGCTTCAAAGTGGAGTTTCTCTAGACTCAAACTTTCTTTTATTTTATTTTATTTTATTTTATTTTATTTTATTTTATTTTTGAGTTAGGGTTACATTTTTCCAACCAAGGTACTTAAGATTTTCTTGTTGTTTCTCTTTGTTTTTCTTACTCTTTCTTTCTTTTATTTGTTTGTGTTTCTATTTTGTTGTTAAGTTTGGAAAGTGTTTTCAATTCATTAATGCACAATCAGGAATTGGGCGTGAATGCTTATTCTATTTCATAACATCTGATTACAAACACAATAGTGAAAATGCGTACATTAAATTCCTAATCACATGTTCATTGTTGCATTCTGTGCCACCTGAGGCTTCTGCTAATTACCTCTGTCTGTTCTTGCTTGTAGGATCTGCAGCAGCTCTACATGATCATCATTCCTTTTTTGCAGCATCTCTACATGCTGGTTGGCGCTGTAGAGCCGCTTCTGCAGGTCCGCCACCAGAGCTTTCAGGGCCGCCACCTCCTCACTCAGTGCCCCGCACTCCCGTGTTCTCGCCAGTAGGCGCATGCCCAAATTTGTGGCCGAGACCGCGTTGAGCACGGTTAGATTGTGGGAATCGTCCACTGCCATCTGGTCAGACCTCTGCGCCACATGCAGATGATCTGCAACTGTCAGTCTGCTGACAGTCATGCCCTCCGGCAATACTGCCCTACGCGGCACCACCTCAGAGAAGTTTGAGGCCGAGCCATGGTGGTATGAGGAGTTTGGGAAGATAGGGTTTGGAGGAGCCCGTGTCTGGGCATTTGGTGGTGCAAGGGACAACTCAAGGTTAAGGTCATCAACAAGCATATCTGGGGATGCCATTGATTTTTCTGTCTGGGCTTTTTGATGGTTTTTCTTGAGTTTGCAGGTTGAAATGCAGGATGCTCCTTCTTTCAACCGAGAAGTGGTTTAAATAGCCATATGCTCATAAGGGAGCCGACACCACTTTGCATTTCCTGCGCAATTTGCGGTTGCGTCCAGTTGAAAGGGGAAGCATTTCTACTTTCGCTTTGCTTTCTTTTCCTCCCTGTTTTTTTGTGCATTATGTTTTGATTTCTTTTCAGTTTGTCGTTTTTGTTTTATTTCAGTTGGGGAAGTGTGATTTGTGTCTTTTTCGTTTGTCGCATTCCTTTTATTCCGGTTTGGGGAAGTGTGTTTTGTTTTTCTTCTTTGTCTTTTGCAACTTTCTTTTCTTTTTATTTTCGGAAACGAGAAATTTAAAATTTAAAAAATAAAATAAAATAAAAAATAAAATAAAATACACGGAAAGGGCAAAGACAACCAGGCACACCACTAATACATTAGAAATTATTCTTTCACAGTGCTCGGTGTCTCGGCCATTGGACCTTTGAGTTTAGCCCTATGGCTATCCTCTTCCGGGGCTTCACGCACAACCTCTTGGGGCTCATCACTCGAGCTCCCAAAGATCGCACTCTTAGCTTGAGCGTACCTACTTTCGCGATCTGTTTTCTTGCGTTTACCCGGTTGGTCCAGGTCCTCCAGCTGCTTTCTCATGTCATGGGCGTAAACACTTACCATCTTTGAGAGATTTTGGTTCTCTTCCCGCAACGCCTCTAGCTGGTGTCGATTCACCTCCACTATCCTTGCCCTTTCCCTTTTTAAACTTTTAATAATACTCTGGCACTCTTCCACCATACTTCGCTTCGCCGCCAACTGACCTCTTAGCACCTCCACCTCATAGGACTTCGCAATTAGGCGATGACCCACACTTGCGACTGTTGCCGAGCTTTGCACGCTTAGTGCCAGAGCATCGCTCACGACCCGGTTGTCATCCCTTGATCCCAGCACCTGTATATCCTTGGGAGTTACTAGATTTCTAGCAACTCCAAGGGCAACATCGTTGTCCAGCAGTATCGAGTCATTCACTGTCACGGGCCCCTGTGCGGAGGCAAAGTAGGGCATCCACACTGGTGCCACTGCTTGGCCCCGAGTCTGAGTCGGTGGAGCTAGGTTGAGATCCAACGAGAATGGATAGGAAGAGGCCATTTGAACTTTCTTTTCTTTTGTCTTTCTTTTCTCTTTAGTGTGTTTCTGAGTCTGTGTGTTTTTCCCCCTATTTTTCTTCCTCTTTTATAGACTTAGTCTGCTTAACCCTAGCCACTGCGCTTCTGCGTGTTGCGCGGCCCTTACGGCCTATCCCCCTTTGTTAGCTCACCCGTTCCCCAACCCCTTTAATTGCATTTCTGCCTTTCAGTGCTTTCAAGAAACAAAAGTCGTCTCGCCTTCCTACGAAGCCAATAATTCTGGCTTGAGAATGTGAGAGGGACCTCTGCACGAGACACGTCCCTCGCTTGGTTGCCCGTGACTCACAGGTGCCGAGACATCAAGGCCCACTTTTTCTATTTTTCTGAGTTCTCGCTCTTTGTGCTTCTGACTTAGTTTCTTTGTTTTATTTACTTTCTTCGCTTTTGGGCTTTCGTTTGGGTTGGGCTTTCATTTTAGTTTGTGCGTTTCTTTGGGTTGGATTTCTGCATGTCTGAGACTGTTGTTAGGGCTTACTGTTTTATTTGTTTATGTTTGGTTTCGTTTTTGTTTTGTTTTGCAACTGTGTTGTAGTTTTATTACTTGTTTGTTTGTTGTTAATTATTTCATTTCTTTTATCCCTTTATTTCTTGTTATAACGTTGTTGATGCCTAAATTCTTTAACATTGAGGACAATGTTTATTTCTAAGTTTGGGAAGGGATAGCAAGTCTTTTTCGTTTCACTTAAATTCTTGCTTTCTTTTATTTTGTTTTCTTTTTCAGTTTTGAGTCTTTTTGTTTTCAAGTCACTTTCCGGACATATATGATGAGATTGTGATGAATGTTTACATGACTTGATTGAAAATGCTAAAAAAAATAATAATTTGTTATTCACTAAATGGCATCGTTTTAGCACGATATGTTTGAAACCTTCTATGCACTTGCCATTTGGTTCATAATTCTCTAGTTGAGGGACTTGCATGATCCAAAGAATTGTATCAAGCATGAATTAGACTTGTATAACCATATAATGTGAGCTTTGAGCCTTGTGCTTCAATTCATGAGTGTTATACACATATTCTTACTTTTCTTGTCATCTGAGTTGTTGTTTGATCTCATTATTCATTGATTTGGTTGAGCACTTAAAAGTTACTCATTCTTGTGCAATTTGATTACATGACATTTGAGAAATGATATTAAGGCCCTCTTTGGACCGTTTGTGCCTTTCAAGCTAACCCTATGCATGCTTAAGCATGATTTTCCATTGTTAACCACCTTGAGCCTATATGTATGCCTTTTCTTTCAAGTAACCAGTTATTACTTCTAGCCTTAGCCTGAAAAACAAGAATTTACCTTTCTAAGGAACTCGTGAGCTTTAATTTAGATGTGTTTTTCATGCTAAGTTTGGGAAGGGTTATTACTTTCAAAAAAAAAAAAAAAAAAAAAAAAGAGTACTTCACTAAAAGGGTGAAAGAAAAGAGAAAAGTCGTGGTTAAGTGGCAATGGTTTCAAATTCAATTCCATGTTTCTTGGTTGTTCAAATGGAAGGAAGGAGTGTGAATCGTAATTAGTGGAGGTATAAGGCTTTGTGGTCTATTTGATCACCAAAAAAAAAAAAGAGTGAAAATCTCAAGCGTGATGTTTCAAAGTCTTTTAGTCAACGATTATATGCTCTTACATTGTGAGTTCCTTGGACTTTGTTGTATCCATATCCTTCATTTCTTACTCACCTAGCACCCTTAGCCCCATTACAACCTATAATAAAGACCTAAATTGATCCTAAATGTCATGTGTTTGAATTGCACACTTTCTTCTTCTTTTAAGTGTTTAGCATCCTTCTTGAGATCATATTCATGCATGTTTTTCATCTTGCTAATTGTGAGTTAAGTCCCTTATGGTTTAACTCTATTCTCATATTTACTATTGAGTGATGCATTGTAACCCTCTTCCAAGTGATTCATTTGTGAGAGGACAACTTTGGTGAGATTTGAAGTTACATTTGTGCTTGGTATGATTTTTGAAGTTGTGTGAAAACTGAAATTGGAGAATGAGTTCCATTTGCCCATCACACTACTACACTTGAGCATGTTGTGTTCTGAACTTTGCCGCCTTGTGACTAATGTCTAAACTGAGTTTTTCTTGTGAAAACTTTTGAGTCATTTGCATGAGTCGCTCTCTCTTCGGAAAGTGTTCGGAAAGATTTGTTTTGAGTCTTGTTTTAGTTTCTGTTTTGCTCGAGGACTAGCAAAAGATAAGTTTGGGAAGTTTGTTCGGTTCATTTTTACACATGATTTTTCATGTTATTCACCCATTATTTTGAGTTAGTTCTTGACATTTTATAGCTTTTTACTTCCGTTTTGTGTTTTCTTAGATTTTACCTTGGTTGGAATGAAAATGAGCTAAAAGTGCATTATTGGTTATAAACTTTGTTTTTGTTCATTTTCGTAGGTCAACTTCTTGGCCTGGGATCAACATGCTCTGGTGCTCGGATGAGGTCATGATCTTCATGAGACTTGTTCCAATGGATGTTAACTACAACATATCCAAATTTGAGCTCCATTGGACAAGTATTGCCTATCCAACCAATCCAGCATGTTACTACAGCTCTGGAAATCCGGAATTGGCCAGCTTTACCTCCATTGTGTCATCTTGATTATTCTTGTTACCATAACACTTGGTAACAAGAATTTACACTTGGTCCAAACTTTGCACAAGTGTTCAACCTATCAAAACTCAACCAAAATCGACGAAAATAATTTATTTTTGTTCCTTGCCATGTCTAGTTTAACAAATGACTTCCTCAAACACTCAAAATATTGGGAGAAACAGAGATCCAAAGTGAGGCTCGCAGGCTGAAAATTTCCAGAAAATAACATTTTCCAGATTTTGTTCAAAATTGTTTTCAACCATTCTAACACCCCAAGTGGTTCCTAAGGCTTCTAAAACTCTTCTAAACTTCATACCTATCAATTGAACTCATCAAAATTCAAAATGAAACCAAAATCAACAACACCCATAGTTGAAAAAAATGTTCTATACACCCAATCCGAAAATAGAGGTTCAACCTCTTCCAATTCAATCTTCCTAACATTCAAATGACTCAAATTATTCTTTAAGAGATTAAAATCACACAACCACAAGGTTAAAACCAGAAATTTCGAAATCAACTCACCTTAGAAACTCTCTTCTTCTCTTCCTCCTATCTTCTCCTTTCTTCCTCACCCCAACTTCCATTTCTTTCATTCGAAAAATTTATCTTAGTTTAGCAATTAATTTTTCTTAGCTTAGACTAGGTGACTCATCTATCCTAGGTTTACAACTCATCTAAATTGAGATCAAAACCAGATTTTTTTGAAGGGATTGTAAGAGGGAAGGGGGAAGGAATGAAGGAGGGAAGAAGGCTTGGCTTACACGTTGCCTCCTCTTTTTTTTGTTTTTTTTAAATATTTTTAATTAATAAATATTTTATTTTATTTTAAAATTAAATTTATTTATAACTCATAATTAAGTTAACCAAATATATTTGCTTAATATCCTTTTTTTATATGTTATTTTATTTTATTTTTTATTTTTATTTTTATTTTTTCCAAGATGTTACAAGCTAGCATCCATACTAGAAAAGTCCCTGCAGTTAGCCCTGTAAGCATATTTGACACTAGAAGAACTATTAGAAGTATGTTTCCAAATAGGTGAGTCAAGTTTACAACATAACCCAGCATGGACACAAATGATATGGGCAACCATCTCAAGAGGTAAGTCTTCCTTTAACTTCTGAAGATCCCAAGTTCCATGAGCAAGGTAGTCAGCAACTTTCAACTGGAGTTTATCTTCATCCATTCCCTCAACACTCTGAATCAGAAGGCCATCACCAAACCAATAATCAATCCTAAAGAGGGCGTGCAACCCGTTACACACTCTAATTTTCACTCCATTTTCAAGACGTCAACACCATGTTCAATAGCACGCCATGTAGGGGAGGGGGAAGAAGACATAGGCCTTCCATTCCTAATGATGCTCGAGCTATTCCCTTGTAGGTATTTTTTAGTCAAAGTATCAGACCAAAGGTTATCTTTTTGTTGCAACAGTCTCCATCCAACCTCGGCCAGCATAGATTGGTTCATAAGAGCTGTATGCTTAAGGCCAAGACCACCTTTCTTCTTACTCATACAGATAGAACCCCAATTGACAAGGTGGGTTCTCGAGTTGTCACCATTGCTGCCCCACAAAAAGTTCCTATTAATTTTATCCAACTCATCACAGATACTTATAGGCATCTTAATGGTTTGCATAGTATACAATGGGATAGAAGCAGCCACAAATTGGATTAGCGTAGCTCTGCCAAGAAAACTTAGCAACTTAGCTTTCCATGCAGTAAGCTTCTACTGCACTTTGTCCACCACACTTCTATAGGTGGCCTTTGTGATTCTGCTATGAATTAAAGGGACCCCCAAGTACTTGCCAGGATTGAGAGTCAGCGGAGAACCACAAATTCTACTAATCTCCATAGCAAGGCTAGTACTAACATTTGGAGAGCAAAATATTTGGGACTTCTCAAAACTGATAACCTGGCCAGAAGCTAGGCAAAATCTTACAAGACATCGCTTCATCACTCTAGCCTGTCTGGTACTAGCTTCAGCAAAAAGGAGCAGATCATCCGCAAAACACAGGTGGGAGATCTTAGGGCCATTTCTAGAGATATTGACAGCTCTCCACTCATTCTTGACAACAGCCTCACTAATCAGGTGAGCAAGCTTCTCAAGACAGAACAAAAACAAATACGGTGAGAGGGGATCCCCCTGTCGCACTCCTCGTGCAGGAACAAAAGGCGTGGTAGTTTCACCATTCACAAGAATTTGGAATTGAACCGTGGAGACACATTGCATGATCAGTTGGATTGTAGACTCATGAAGATTGATCTCTCTCAGAATATATTCCAGAAAATTCCAGTTCACTCTGTCATAAGCTTTAGAGAGGTCAATTTTCCAAGCAATAAAACCTTTTATCCCTTTGGAGTGCCTGAATTTATGAAGGAGTTCCTGAGCCACAAGAATATTGTCTGAAATTGATCTTCCAGGTATGAAGCTAACTTGATTAGGGGTGATCAATTGTTTGAGCAACGGACGAAGCTTATTCACCAGAATCTTTGAGATAACCTTGTAGGTGGTGTTGCACAAGCTAATAGGTCTCATTTGCGCCATAGCCAAAGGGCTAGGCACCTTAGGGACAAGCACAATCAGGGTCTTAGCAAGGTCAGGGGAAACTTCCCCAGAAGAAATAACATGTTTGACAAGGTCACACACCTCATCACCACAAACATCCCAACACTGTTGATAAAAACAAGCAGCAAAACCGTCCGGACCAGGGGCTTTATAAGGGCCAATTGAGAACAAACTATTTTTAATTTCAGTATTGTTCAAAGGGAGCAACATCATGTCTAGCAAGTGTTGATTAGCCTCGGGGAATAGTAGTGCCATAACAAGTTTGATCAACATTGAAAAGCTGCTGAAAATATGTGGTGGCAATAGTTGTAATGCCATCAATATCAGTAATTCAGTTCCCCGTATCATCTTTGAGACCAAGGATTTTATTTCTTCTTCTTCGAACCATCGTTGTAATATGGAAGAATTTGGTTTTCCTGTCCCCATCCTTATTCCAATTGATCTTAGATAGGATACAGAAGAATACATACTCGGTGTTCATATGGAATTCATGCGACAGTTTCGGCCTCCCACTCAATACCAAAAGAGGTCTGGGTGTGTATATGGAAGATTGAAACTATGCCAAAAATTAGAAGGTTCCTCCGGAGGGTATTATCTAATGCCATCTCTACTCATTGGAATCTCTATAAAAGGAAAATTCTTGACACCCCAGTGTGTCCTATTTGTGGTGTGGAGGAAGAAACAATTGAGCACCTTTTGTTCTTATGTCCCTGGACTAATGTTGTGTTGTTTGGTGCCCCATTGAACTACAAAGTCGATATGAGAGGTTTCTCTTCTGTAGGCATATTAGGGGTGGGCATCGGGACCGGAAAACAGGAACACCGAGCCGAAACGGATGGAAAAATAGGAAAAAAGACCGGTTGAACAAAAAAGTCAACAAACTAGCACCGAACCGGACCGAACTGGTTCCAACCGATTCTGGTTCTGGTTACACACCTTACCAAACCAGACCGGACTGGTTGTGTATTATTTTATTTTTTTTACAAAATTATTTAAATCCAATGCTACATTTTTAATCTCATAACTAATAATTCCCCGAGCCCAACTTCAAAACATCTCTCTTTTCAAGGCCCAATATCTCTCTTTTCAAGAAATTGGATCATTTGTTAATTTTCAAACCCAAAAAATAAAATTTTAGTTGGAATTTGTATTAAAAAATAATAATTTGAAAAAAAAAAATCATTAGGCCAAAACCGAAAACCGAACTGGTCGGTTTCATAATTCTTTTCACTAAAACCAAACCAAATCGAATCGGTTAAATAGTACCAATTCCGATTTAGATTTGAGGTGGAAATCGGACCGAATCGGACCGCGCCCACCCCTAAGACAGATAGCTCTAGGGAGTTATTAATTTTCTAGGATTAAGCAAGCAGGAAGCTCAGCTTCTGCTTACTAGTATTAGCTTCATATGCTGGGAGATATGGAAGACTAGATGTAATTTTATCTTTAAGGGCAGCCATATTGATCCTCGGCTTACTATTGATCAAGCAATGTAAAACTGTGGGGAGTTTTTAGATGCTAAGGCCAAATCACATGTGCCTTTTGGGGATGCCTCAGATGATCAAAACATGATTGCTCAAGGTGGGGGGCCTTCAATGTCAAACTATGCGAAAATAAATTTCGATGGAGCGTTGAAAAAGGACTCTCATTTTGCAGGGCTCAATGTAGTTGCTAGAGATGCTATCGGATCTTTTTGTGGTGGTTTAGCAACTTCATTCCATTGCAACTCGACTCTAGTTCCAAAGGCGGCTGCTGGCCTTTGCGCAATCAAATTTGCTCTAAATCGTAATCCTTTGCGCAATCAAATTTGCTCTAAATCGTAATTTCACGACATTATCCTCGAGACGGATTTGAAGATTCTGGTGGATGGAGTCAGATGAGTAAAAAATTGTGTTTGGGCAATCCAACCTCTTCTCAATGAGTTTAAGAAGATCTCTGTTTGTTTTAAATCGGTCCATTAGAGTTGGGTGTCAAGGAATTTGAACCGCACAGCGCACAAGGGCGCAGCGACTGGAATCAGAGCGGAGCTGTCAAGCTACCTCCGTCTCTTGTGGGAGTTTTACCGTTAGATGGCCTCCCTTGTCCTCCAGGGAGGTTTTCATAATTTATTGTTGTTTTAGTTTAGCTGTTTTGTGACTTTTAGGCTGCTTATCTCGGCTCTATATCTGGAGCTTAGTTTAGCCTGTCTTATTTGCTGTGTTTTGCTGGCGCTACTTTGGCGTTTCTTAATGAAGTACTTATTCTTCAGACAAAACAAAAAACAACAAATTCATATTGCAGGTCTAAAACCAATTCATGTTGCTGTATTTGCAGCACTTGTTAATGTTGCAGTCAATCAAGACCCAAAGAGCATAGGGTTCTTCATCATTTTCCAATTTCTGATGAAAAGAATAAATTGAAAAAAATTGAGTAATATCCTGAACATAGCTCTCTTTCTCCACCTTGACCCAGAAAGTTACACTCCTAATTTCAAGGATCCAACCACCACAAAATGCATCCCATTCCATGACATCACCTACAACACATTATATAACAAACAAAGAGAAGAGTAAGAACATGAACCTGGTTTTATATCCCAAACCATGTTTATGAGTTATGTTATTATTTATTAATAATAATGATAAAGGAAAATAAAATATCAAAAAAACCCCCAGGAAATATAAGATTCAAATTAAGAAGAGAAATAGGAGACCTGAGTGATGCGCTTTTCAAACTCCATCGTGCGTCATAGCGTTGCTCCCTCTCCGTAATCCTCCTAATTACATACAAGGCAAGTCCAATTTACAAAGATAAGAAAAAGGAAAAAAATAGACAAAAAGAATACAAAGAAAAGAAACGATAATAATAAAATCTTGTGATCAAAATGAATAAGAGAATTATACAAATAATAAAGCTTCCAGTGCATAAGATATGATGAAACTACCTCTCACTTTCGAGTTCTAGAACAATACGATTCAGATCCTTAATGTCTTCATCGCGCGTTCTCGAAAACCAAAGAAAACCATTAAATGAAATGACACCAACAACCAAAAGAACAGCAGGGTGTGCCATATTGATTGATTGGGTGGAGTAGCAGGAGGGCTCGCTCAATGAAATGAGACAAGACGGCGTACAAAACCAAAAACTAAAGAAAGATATCATCTTACTCGGCCGTTGGATGTTTCTAACGGCTGAGGTTTAACCCTAGTCTTCTTCACCTAATAATATGTAGCCCCAAGCTATTTTTAAAGTTCGGGCTTGGGCTGGGTTCTTAGGGCCTAGACATTTTATGGGCCGGGCTCTTCTTCTTTTTTTTTTTTTTTTTAACACAAAATCAAACGACACCAAATTATATTCGTAGCTTGCAGTAACCAGAATAATAATATGTTATAGTAGAAAAAACTGAGAAATATATATTAAAGCAGCTTACCACATTGCAAGTAGTGAAGTGGTTTTTGTAGAGTTTGGCATCAATCCTCCCATTCCATTGTTGCAGAGGGGAGGGACAGTTTTAAGCTGGTGACGATATAATCGAAAGATTCAAATGAAAACCCTTCCCATGTACACTCAAAACTTCTTGTACAATTAACATTGAAGGCCAACATAAGAACAGATAGCCATAGAGAAATTGAGGCTGCAAGTGGTGGAGCTCCCAAGAAACCAAGAGGTTGTCCAATGCACCAAATCATTGTAATGACAATATGAAAAACAATGGCAATCACTGAAAAGACAATTGGCATGACATATACAGATTGTGTTTGAAGAAATCTCAAGACAGGAATCCATATGCAAATAATCGCAGGGATCAGAAATTTCAAAAGGAGGGCTGCACTTTTTTTAAATTTGAGGATCTTGATGACGTAAAATCAATTAGGACTCTGTATAGAACCACATTATGAGCATATTATAGATATGATGAGCCAATGGGGTCATATTATAGTGGAAAAGTATGTTTGGTCTAAAACTATTGGTCTTAGATTCGAAACCCCTAGGCACCATTGTGTGAGTAAATTCAACTCTCCCTTCCTACCTTTGAAATTTTTTTTGATGTAACACTTATTAAGATATCGTCAAGATACGGGTGGGGGAAATTTTGAAATTATTTGAAAGATTATGTGGTATTGTTTAAAATTATAATAAATATAGAGTCAAAAATCTAATGTTCAAAATTTGGCCAAATCACACCAATCCTCATATTGTCGACAGAAAGATGAAAAGGCCAGGTTTTCCCATTTGAAAATAAAATGGCGGCACCAAACAACTCGAAGAACCAGAAGAAGGAAGGGTGTTTGATCAGTTTATTCTATCTCGGAAATACTGCACTGGTTTTGCAATTTCCTCAAACTCTCAAATTGCTCGGTTTGCTCGGCTTGGCCAAATTGAGAAAGCCCGAAGGGTGTTTGATCAAATGCCTGACAAAACTATTGTGTCTTGGAACTCAATAGTTGCAGGTTATTTCCAAAGTAATCAACCAGGAGAAGCCCAAAAACTGTTTGATAGAATGCTGGAGAGCAATACGGTTTCTTGGAACGGTTTGATATCCGGTTACGTCAAGAATGGGATGATTATTGAGGCTAGGAAAGTGTTTGATTTGATGCCCGAAAGGAAAGTTGTATCGTGGACTTCGATGGTTAGAGAGCATGATTTCGGAGGCTGAATCACTCTTTTGGCAGATGCCTGATTCAAGAGGGTCAGATTGATGAGGCTCGTAGGCTTTATGATATGATCCCGAGAAGGATGTGGTGACAAGGACTAATATGATGGTGGGTATTTTCAAGTTGGCGATTTTCGGAGGCTGAAGCACGTAAGATGTTTGTGTGGGAGTTTTCCCTTGTCCTCCAGGAAGGCTTTCATAATCTATTCTTGTTTTAGTTTTATTCAGACCAAACAACAAACAACAAATTCATGTTGCAGATCTAAAACCAATTCATGTTACTGTATTTGCAACTCTGTTTATTAATTATAATGATAAAGGAAAATAAAATAAACTCCCACAGGAAATATAAGATCCAAATTAACAAGAAGAGAAAGAGGAAGTCCGCAGTGCGTGCCTCCCCGAATTCCTGCCAATTGCATACAAAGGCAAGTCCAATTTACAAAGATAAGAAGACGAAAAATAATAATGAGAGATTACGGAAAAAAAATAGACAAAAAGAATACAAAGAAAAGTAACGATAATAATAAAATCTTGTGATCAAAATGAATAAGATATGATGAAACTACCTCTCAGCTTTGATTTCCATAACAACACGATTCAGCTCGTTAATGTCTTCCGCGCGCGTTCTCGAAAAAGAAAGAGTGGCCATAAATGCAACGGCACCAAGAACCAAACGACCAGCAATGTCTTTCATATTGATTGATTGGGAGGAGTAGTAGTACTAGTAGGACTCGCTCAATGAGATGAGACAGACGGCGTACAAAACCAAAAACTACAGAAAGATATTGGGTCTGGGGTTAGGGTTGAACAAATAAATATGATCTTATTCGGCCGTTGGATGTTTCTAACGGCTGAGGTTTAACCCCAGTCGTCTTCACCTAATAATATGTAGCCCCAACCGATTTTTAAAATTCGGGCTTGGGCTGGGTTCTTAGGGCCTAGGCATTTTTTGGGCCGGGCTCTTTTTATTTTTATTTTTTTTATTTTTTATAGCTAAACATAAAATCAAACGACATCAAATTATATCCATACATATGAACTTCAAACCGGCTATAAATTCATTGAATTAAACTTCTCACACGATTAAAAAAGAGTGCTGCTATTTCCACCTCTTTGTCATATTTCCCCACCCATCTTATCTTTTCACCCACCATATAAATTTGAAAAAATAAAATTCTATATTTCCACCCACCATTATTCCTAAAACACCATTTAATTGATTTTTCCTTCTTGGTACCAGCTGTTCAAAACTTCTCTGTGATTTAATTTTCTTCTTAATTTTTTTGTCTTCATTAGTACTTTGATTTGCCTATTTCTGGTCTTGTTTACTGATTTTGAATCTCTTACTTATACTCAATTTTTTTTTTTCCACCGAGAAAGGTTATGAAGGTAGGGTTATCAGGTATACAAGAGGGATTAAGTTTAGAGTCTAATTCACTCTCTTTTATTGAGATTTATTATGAAATTATTTACACTGTACTTGGTCCTGTTTCAGGATGACAACAAATTTTCATAGTTTATGCGCGTATGATGTACTCTCCTTTATGATTATGGTATTTGTTCGTTGAAAATCAGTTCTTTTTTAATTTTCTTTGAAATTTTAAGGCCTAGGAAAGATCATTTGATGTTCTAAAAATTGGGACCTCCCTTAAGATGGGGCCTAGGGTCGCACTGATTGCCTTGGCTCAAGGCCGAGGTTGAGAAACATCTGCAGTTTTGTTCTAACAAAATTTTAAACATGAACCTAGTTTTATATCCCAAACCATATTTATGATTATTTAAAGAAAATTTGGTTACAAGTATACAAAAAAGTTTTTAAATGGGCTAGTTTTGTTTTTAAATGTAGTCACTGTAAAGAGGGCATCAAATTAAATAAATGATAAATATGTCTTTGGCAATGACAGCATATCTGTTAGGCTCTGAAGGTTCCTCTATCTAATTATCTTCTTCAGTCCCTACAACACAAGGACGATATTGCTCAACAATGCGCGGTTGCTCATCAATGAGAACAGAAGAAGTAATTGAAATCAGTTGTGATTAATGTGCTAGCTAGTATTGCTCAATGAGAACAATGGAGATCACTTACAGGTTCTGGATGGTTGACTGCAAATTCAATTGCAACAACAGCACCAAGGCTTGGTCCAACCAATAGCATTGGCTTTTTTACGTAGGATTTCCAAAAGCTGCTGTGAATATGAACAAATCATTGCTAGTCTGATCAGCAGATAAATACTCAATAATATTAGGAATAACTTCTTCCTAATAACTGGAAAAACTTCTCTTCATATTAAATGAACAAAACCAATGACAAAACAGAAAGTGCAAAGAATTAGCTCAGTACTTAGTGAGAACCAATGTTGATTTCTAACCAAAAATATATGAGGGGAGTACAAATACACCTAAGCATTGTAAGTCTCTGCAACTCAACGTTCGTAAGTCTCTACAAATACCCTTACAATACTCAGCGGTCTGCTGCTTGCATGACACTGTTTCGAATAGAGAATCAATGTCATTTTCATCAAATTCAAGACATACAACAGAAAACGACCATCTGAATGTTCAAAGGCAGACAGAAAACATAGTAAAGTAGTTTAATATGAAAAAGCTGTGATAATTTGATAGACAACAGATTTGACCTTTAGTTTCTGTATCTTTAAGGAAGTGAGTGGACCCATAGTGCCAATGCAGGTCCAGCTGCGGTGAATCATATTACAGATCATGTAGAGCTTTAGATGGTTTTTAGGTTAGAGAAATGAACACGAAATACAACTGAGATACCAGAATAATAGCAAGAATCAAGAAAATGTACTGACTCATGAACCAAACAAAACACACACCATGAACCACACAATATATGATTCCCCAATTTCTAACAATAATTATAAAAACTATAAATAAAAAAAATGAAGTAAAACTTTAATTTGATCTTGATTAAGAATCAAAACTGAATGATGGAATCTGCGATAAGATGAATTAATAACAATTAAGAACATCATAAAGGGGAGAGAGAGAGAGAGAGAGTGAGAGAGACGTACAAGGGCGTCCGTTCACCGGCTTGGAATGAGCTTTTGGTTCTTCACGTTCTGAATGTAAAGCTAAAAGAGGGAATTAGTAGGGCTGTATAAGGAGGTGTACATGACTCGCTCCACTATCGTCGAGGCTAGTGGCCTTCGACTTTCTCTTCTTTCCCAAGGATATGCCTTTAATCAATCCTCAAATATTCTAATTGAGGACTGAGAAACCCTAACAGAATCCAAAGCACCAAATCAGAAAACCCACCCAATAAATAACCAAATAATTATACAAGACAGCCTAAAAAACCCCAGCAGCACTCTGATCCCCTTTGTCCTTGCCGACAACCAACCGCAAGGAAGCTAAGGAGGGAGGCCATTTTTCTGTATTCCATTTCAAACAGTTATATCTGTTAACTTAACAACAATAAGTAAATCACCTAAATTTTTACAAACTCATTCTCTATTATTGCAGATTAGTGAGTCCTAGAACTAACCCACTGCCAGTCATTTTTCTTTATAAAAAAAAAAACGAATGAGAAGCATGAATGAAACTCAATAAAAATCAACAAAAAGTAGAGAAAATTGTCATGAACGTGAATAGAAATTCAAAACTCAAAGTTTATTCCAATAATCAAGAAGTTCAAATGGTTTTTTGTTTTCTCATATCCATTACAACTCGCTCAGAAATCAGATATACATGATAATCGAAATCAACAAACCCACAAAAAATCAGGTGTAATCTCAACCGCTTGCTCAGAAATCTTCAAACCAGATTAGAAACCTATCTCAAAACCCCAAATTGAAAACCACAACCCAGATGGAGAAAAGAGAGAGGAAAAAAAAAAGACCATGGCCATCGATACTCATACCTGATTGCCATAGGAATCTCGCAAGCTGAGCTCGCAACGGCGAGTCTGCGCTTCAGCTCGCGATGGTAGAAGGGTGATTTCTTCCCCTTCTGTCATTCTTTTCTGCATGTGCGCCTTAGCTTTTCTCGGGAGATTGTATTTGCGGGTCGTAAGAGAGAAAACGGTAAAAACATTTAAAACAACCACAGCCGCAAGATCTCATTAAAAGAGATCCAACGACTGAGCGCCCCCATCCCTCAAATAACCCTATAATATAAAAATTCGTTCATAAGTTTATAACCCTAGCCTTTTGCTCACGCACACACACTCTGACACTTACTCCCTCTGCTTTGGTCTCATCTCCGTCTACCTCTCGACTCTCTCTCTTTCTCGTCTGCCTCTCAACAAATAACAAGAGGGTTGGTCTCGATACCCAGATCGGATTCAAAGGTTGGTTCTTTTCCCTGCGCTTAGTTTGCATTTGAAGGAATTCATTGTCCAATTTTCGTTTATTCTATTGGTTTCTGATTATTTTGTTTGGGTTGTTTTAGATCGGCGGGTTTCTGAACTATTTTTGGGTTGTTAAAGAGAAACAAATAAGCTAGCTTCTCTCTGAAATAGAAAGAAAAAAAAAACCCGTGTATTTCTGCTTCTTTTTCCAGTATTATTGTTGTGAGTTTGATGATGTGTGTGGGTCCGTGTATAGATTTCTGAATTCAAATGAAAAACTGAATGAAAGTGAAGCATCTGTTATGTACTGTAAGAAATTCTAATTTATTTATGTTGTTGGATTTTTTATATTTTATTTTAGGTTCGAATCGACCCCAAACCCTAAATCCCTAACACCCCAACCTACTATCTTTGTATAGTTTTGTGCGTAGATGGAGCGCTGTGGCTCTCTCTCTAAAATCTTCCTCTCACGCGGCTCAGTGCAGTTTATGTCGAGAGCCACTCCAATTTTTTTACTCTTGACATTGGAATTCTCACGTGATCTGAAGAGAGTCGAAAAGTTGAGAAAGATTAATGAATTACTGCGTGGATTTATTGGAAGGTGGACTTCTTTTGATTTTATTATATTTCATTTATTATGTTTTTCTTTCTTTCTTTTTATTAGTTTGTTTGTTTTTATTAGTGATAATGGAGCTACAGAGTCTTCTGCTTCAAATACCCATGGACGAAGGTTTAATCTGTTTATTTTTATTTTATTTTGTGTATTTTCGTATTTACATCTAGATTTGTCTGGAATCACTTTTGCGGATGTGCTTATTCAAAGGAATCACTTTTTAGTTATTTTAAGTGATTATGGGGAGAAACACTTCACATGTGCTTCTCCATAAAATCACTTAAATTATTCGTCTATCTAGAATCACTTCCAAATGTGTGTTTTTGTTTTGCTTGATCCTTTATTTACTCTTACTTACTCTTCTCTTTGTTTGTTATATAATAACATATTGCAGGTGATGACATGGGATGAGATGCATATTTGTGGTTGTGGATCTTATTTATTAAGTATGTTGTGCAATATGTATTGATTTTTAAATCTTCTATTTCTCGCTATGGTCTAAGTTGCGCAATACGTATTGATTTTTAAATCTTCTATTTCTCCTAATAGAAGATTTATATGATTAAATCTTCTCCCAAATTGATATGATGTGTTGATACATTTTGTTAAAAGAAGATCTTTCGGCTGCAATAGATAGCAACATATGCTTCTCACCATACGCATGCAAAATAACCCATGTCTTGTCCGAGAAAAAAAAGCATTCTAAAGGTTTAGTATAAAAGAAGATGTACACTTCATTTGACTGAATAAAAGATAAAAGAGATTTTTGCACATAGTCCTAAAATACTTAATACAAGTTTTGAGAAAATTTTTACAAACTTCTTGTGAGATCAAGAAGATACATAATACAATACATACTACCACATGAAAAGTTTTATTGCCGTTGTAAACCAATACATAATACATTTGAAAAGAAAATGACACAAAGCCCAATACTTAATCCGCTGGTATGACGAAATACACAATCCATACATATTCTGATCATATTTCCCTTCCCCTATGAACCAGCAATGAATTTCATGTGCTTACATATAAAAGGGGATGTATATCTACACTAACAAATTGAGGAACATAGAAACAAGTCATGGAAGAGATGAGGCTCGGGCGATCAGTATTTGAAGCACAAAACTATTCCTCTGGCATCTTCCCCACACTAGCATCCCTATTCACACACAAACAAGTCAAGTCCGACTATACATGCTAAAAACAAAAGGAAATAAGTGGATGCAGAACAAAACCAGTACAATAACAGTGGGTAAGCAACTTATGTACTAGCATAACAAAACCAATATAATATCTCGATCTCGTTGTAGTTATCTTATTTGGTGAAATCAGATATTTTACAAGCAACTTATGTACTAGCATGGCTTGAAGTGAAGAAATTACAGAGAGAGTTGCTGAAGGAACCGAGCTGTAGAGGGAGATGGGTTATGGAGTAGTAGAGGAAGAGAGCGAAGAAGATAGTTGAGAAATGCAGAAGTAGACATGCAATCAAATTAAAGAGAGATTACCAGAAAAAATAAATTAATAAAAAGGAAGAGAGGGAGAGAGAGGGGGATTTGAGTGACGATTTTGAGTTACTGATTCAGGTTTGGGTGTTGAATCAGTTGAGGGGGATTTGCATGCAAAGAATATATAAAGTAATCAAGTCACGCAAACCTAAAATAGTGCAGCAAGAAACCTAAGAGTGGTGGAGTGCCCAAAAGGCCAACATTTAAAAATTACATAGATAGATCAATCAAAACCAAGATAACTAACTGCGATATACCTACCTGGATCTGCGTGCAGACGCAATGGTGTCCAGAAAGGTTTGTTTTTCCCTCCATTCCCGGTACACATCGATGATGTCGTAAATTGTAACGCTATCATAGGTCCTATTGGAAAACAAGGAAAGTCAAACTATAAATGCCGGTGATTCCTGAGGTGTGAACGTCTGTGTGTCAATATAGAGATGCAAAGACCAGAAGAACCAACATGATTAACAATTACCTATCAAACTCGTCCATGTTTTTGTCCGCTTCTAGCATCAGTGTCGTTGCTTCATTTGTGAGACTATAAATTTTATAACTCATTACAGAAATTCCAGAGAATAACAGGAGTTTCATTATGGGATGAGCAGCTTCAGCCATTGGGAAGGATCGGATCGGACTGGACGAAAGGAATGCTCTCGAGTTAGGGCTTGAGCCGGGATATAGCGGTAGCAGAGAAGAAGGGTTTGCGTTCATCTCTTGGACCAACTTATATACTTCCGGTCCGCTGTGCGCATAAAGATTGGGCTTTGGTTGCCCAACAATCGCCGCCTTCAAACTTTTCTGAAGAAGCCCTTCCCTCCCTTACTACGAAACGAAAGTATGGCCTCACAAATATTTTTACATATTATATTTATGGGTTTTTTTCTTTTCCTTGCCACTGTTTCCTATTTTTCTTAGTTTCTTCTTCTTGTTTTCGATGTTGGCATGTTGCTGTTTGCTTCGGGCTGTTTTGGTTGTTTAATGGATTTTTTTTTGGATAAAAAAGAAAAAGAAAGAAAAAAAAAGCTCCTATTTTCTTCAGCATCCTCTTTGTTTCTGTTTTCATCCTCTTCTCTTCCTTCAATTTGTGGATTTTTTGGGGTTTATGTATCAATTACCCTCTGTTTGGATGAGGGAAAATAACTCTAAATTTAGCTAAAAGTCGAGAATTTAAGAGTTGAAATTGATAATTCCCTTGTTTGGCAACTTAAGAGTGGAATTTATTAAATGACTCAAGGAAAAAATCATGGAAATTGGGGCATCAAATTCCCGAGTTTAATTCCCACCAAAATAGGCGTCAATTCATAATTTTCATGGTGCCATTTACAAAATTCCGTTATTTACAAAATTCGACATACTTATCTAAACACTAAAATCTTCAATTGCTAGAAATTGAAATGATGGAATTCTAAATTCTGTCATTTTAGAATTCTACGTAATTTTCAATTGCTTCATCCAAACGGAGGGTTAGGGATTTGCATTTTATATTGGGTATACTGCCGAATTGCCTCCTGAACTTGTACATAACTCTCAATTTACCCCCTGACCTTTTTTTTTAGCCAATTACAGGCTCGAATTAAATTTTATTATCAATGTTCCCCCCACCGTAAAAATTCGAACATTTCATCCAATTTGCTGTTAAATATGAGGGCAAATTGGTCATTTCATATGTTAAAAATAATTAAATACTGTAAAATACAATAGTATGACATATAAAATGAAAAAAAAAAATTTAATAAACAGAGGGGTGGGACCCACCCACCCTTTCTTCTTCCTCTCTGCCTCTCTCCCTACGACTCCGTCTCTCTCTGCAACTCTCTCCTCTATGCAACCAAACACCAAACCCTTTCTTCAAACACCCTCTCTCTGCGACTCTGCCCCTCTCTCTCTCTGCCCTCTCTTTCTCTCTCTCTCTCTCTCTCTCTCTCTCTCTCTCTCTCTCTCTTTATGCAACCAAACCCATCAGCCCCCACCCTCCAAACAGCCCCATTTTATTCAGATCTTGAATCCAATGATGAGTTGTGCGATTTAGGGTTGAGATTTTGGGAGAAGGGGCAATGAACTTGTGAGGTGAAGAGGTCTGGACCTTTAAGGCTGTGGGGAAAAAGTCAAAGGTGAAAGGCGCGCGAATGGTTGCAGTGGTTATGGGTTCGGGGGGGGCGCTGCGGGTGAAAAAAATCTGGGTTCGTTCGGGGGGTGGGTTTGTGGGTTCTGGGTTCATTGTTGTGGGGTGGGTCTGTGATGGGGGATGGGGGAGCTCGAATGGGAAAGGGAGGGGAAGAGAGAGAGAGAGAGAGAGAAAGAAAGATGAGCTTGAGAAACTGCTTTGGCAAGAAAAAAAAATGGTGGGATTTTGTTGCAGGTCAAGGGAGGATAGGTTGGAGAAGAAGACGCAGGGGGTGGGGTGGGGTGGGTTGGTCCATAGGATTTTTTTTTTCTTTTTTTTCTTTAATTTTTTCAAAAATATATTTTTTTTAATGATTTGATGGATTATTGGATGAAATGTTAGGATGGCAAAAATCCCCGCGGGGGCGGGTCCCCGTCGGTTCCCCGACCCTAACGGGGGAGATTTCGGGGCCAAACGGGTATCGGGTATGGGGATCCCCGAACTTGAAAAATCCCCGACGGGTATGGGAGGGGATGGTATTGGCGTCCTCATCCCCGAACCCGACCCGAAAATATATATATTTATATTTAAATAAATAAATATATAATTATAATATTTATGTTTAACCCTAAGTTAACCTCCCTCTCCTAATTCTTCCTAATCTTCTCTGGATTTTCATATTGATGGGATTCGGGGCGGGTATGGGGGATAGTCCCCCGACGGGGACGGGGACGGGAATTCCCCAAAACCTATTAAACGGGAATTGGTTCGGGGATGGGGGCGGGGATGGAGAGCGGGGACGGGGATGGTATTATCATACCCGTCCCCTACCCGGCCCATTGCCATCCCTAATGTTAATGATTTAGACGGCAGGGGGAACATTGATAATAAAATTTAATTTGAGCCCTTAATTCGCTAAAAAAAAAGGTCAGGGGGTAAATTGATAATTAGGTACAAGTTTAAGGGGCATTTCAGCATTATACCCTTTTATATTTATGTATCAGTTAGGGATTTGTGCACAACATAATTGTTATAAATTGTCATATCAAATCCAATCCAATCCAATCCAATAATGACATTTGTTGATGTAAATTAGTAACTTTACACGTTAGTTTAATCCAAATGTGTCAGTTGTCTAAAAGTGACACATGGGGCAATATTTTGTGAAATATTCATGTGTCATTGCCAATCCATAGATGCACATGTCTTTTAAAAACCATTGGTAATAATTCTATAGAAATAATAAGGTATCAGGTAGGTCTCATATTCACATTCAAAATTTTCCTGAAATCATTATGAATTACAATTATGCATGTATTAAAACCCTTGTTTTCTATGAAGCAATACTTTCAAAATGTTAAAAAAAGATGACTAAATACTTTAGCATAATCAAATCAGATTGATATTACCACAAAGAGCCACATCATCGACTAAGTATTTTGACATGGACTTGCAATGGGAAACTGTGTTCATGGTTGGGGTTTGTCTTTAAAAAAAAATAATTCTTCTAAGGGGCTCATGTTTTGTCATTTGTCATGGTAGACGTAGCCGCCCATATGGTTTTTCATGTCCCATGGTAGCACCTTTCTTATGTGGAGTTTATATGAGCCATGGCTTTTGTTTTCTGTGTTTAACGTGTAGACTGAAACTCACGTGGAGATTGAAGCCAACCATGGAGAAATGGATGACAAAATCAAGGCCCATGCAAGTTGATGGAAAAGTAGGCGTCAATCCTTCTCGTGGCAAATAATTTTATTTGAGATCATACGAATTTTATTATATTTTTCAAGTCTTTATTCATACATAGTGACACATTTCTTCCTGATGTGATGAAAGAAGTTTTAAATTACAATCTCCCTACTCTCCAATGATCCGAAAATGTTAAAGAAAGAGTAATTGATATAAGTCTTTTCCAAATTTTGAATTCCTTATTTAGCTTAACTAAAAAAATATTTAATTGAAAATCCTTGAGTCGTTAAATTGTAATCAAATAAATAGACGAATATACTTTTTACGATAATTAATAACGACGATGATAATAATCAAATGACCAAACCTATTTTTTAATTTTTTTCTGGTTACAGGAAGCTCGACTCTTCTTTAAAACGTTACATTCCCAAACCGAAAGCTTAAATTGTGTTGATTAAAAAACTAGAACATCTGTCTATCTCCTTTCAAAGGCCAAAGAAATGGAAAATGCAGCAAACATTGCCTTTGTGGGATGGCAAGTCTTAGGACGTTTATATTATTATTCCTTGCTTCACACTGTTCAGATTTCCTCATACTTTAAACCAAGTTGCGTCGAATAATTCTAAATTGTACTGTGTGGAAGTCCAAGTGCCAAAAACAGGTATAAATATGATTCATAATTTACCAATATTATAATTTGTGTCAAACAAAGGTCCTTTCAGTAAAGGATCCTTAATTAGTATTTATCATCGAGACGAGCTACAGAGATCAGTGTTATTTTCCATTTTAATGTTCTCCTTTTATTTCTTTGGGGCTAAACGCCCGCTACTTCTAGCAGGCTCCATCGAACCCAAGTGCCTGTTGGGCCAGCAGCTTCTTCTAGCATGTCAAAAGTGGGGACGGGTCGGGGAACAACCTGCAAAGATGTTTTAGCCCTTGTACGGTTGCGTAGAATTCTATAGTGAGGGTAAATTTGATCAAACGATTAAGAGATAGGGCCTCATTTAAGAGCCTTAGATAAAGACCCTCACTATAGAATGACTCATACGGTTGCACGGCTTGCAACGCACCATGACAAAATGGAGCAAGTGCACTACGTACATGCACCGCATAAGGGCTATGAGTAATTATAGTGTTCTACCGTAGTACAATCAGATGATATAATCGTTCATGTATTATAATACAGGTGAATAATTATTGATGCTATCACAGTAAAGATGGTACATCAATCATTAATACTTAAACCTTTTTCTTTTTTTTATACAAACGATATAAGGGGAGGTGGGAATCGAACTTAGGTCCTTGAGTGCGAAGGTAAATGATGTTAATCACTTGAGGTACAAGTCCCTTGTATTAATACTTAAACTTTTAAAAATCATAACCATAATTTCTAAATTAAATTGGGTGTGGATATATTAAAAGATAAATTTAGATTTTTTTGTGGTGGTAGATGAGGAATGGAGGTGAACATAATAGGATTTTTGGTAGGTACAAAAAAACAAGAGACAAACTACATTTACTTGACGCAACCAGATACGTGACACAAGAAATTGTTGTTAATAGGAGTTAAATAAAAAAAAATTAAAGAAAACTTAAAATTTCTTATAAAATTTGATACAAACTGAATATAATAAACATAAAAACCCTGGCCAATAGACTTATGAAACCCTAGGATTCGGAATATTCTTCAACTCTAAATAAATAGTAAATAAATGGGCAAAAAAAGAAATAAAGAATAATAAAACACGTAATTAAATTCATTTGTGATATATTTTGTTGCACATTTGCATTCACATTATTTTGTCTTAGAGCATCCACAGTGGGGGGTGTATATGGGGGTGTATGTTAAATATACACCCCGAGTCACCGGAATCGTCTTCAATGGGGAGATGTAAATGGATGTAAATATACATCACCACTATGGGGATGTAAAATAAAATGTATATTTACATCTATTTTTACATCCCTTGCAGGCGGGACCCACCCGAGAAAAGAGAAGAAAAATGAAGAAAAGTCAACATAAAAGGCTGGGACCCACGGCTACACCCCCGAATTTACACCCCCCCACTGGAGCAAAAAACATATTTACACCCCCCGGAGGTGTAAAGGGGATGTAAAAGTGGCTTTACACCCCCGAATTTACACCCCTCCATTGTGGATGCTCTTAGTTTTTGTTATTAATTTTTTTTTAAAAGTGCATGACATCATGGTGGCTGCATTGCACCGAGTACACCTGAAAATAGCAATGCGCTTGATTAATCAATTAAAATTGTTTCTGAATGCGTTTGAGTATTTATTTATTTATTTAAAATAAGATTCAGAGCCTATCTAATTTGAATTCCTTATCTTGCATTGATTGCATGATGTTTTAGTTTTTGGTTTTTTTTTTTTTTTTAGGAGAGGCATGCTATTTGCTTTGCAGATTGAATTATCAGTCAACATGGCGTGAAAGAGACCCCAAAACAAAGCCATATTTGATTGAAGAAAGAAAATTATCATTATATATATAGTCTCTTTCCATTGAGTCATCTTAAAATAATTTTATTTGAGGGACATTGTGTGGTCTGATACAGATTTTATTTCAACAATCCGAACCGTCTACATTTTTAAAGTCATTATTCAAAGATCATCCTTGCAAAAAGTTAGCAAAATCGGAAACTATTAAGACATGTAGTTGTGATTAGCAAAATCTACAATCCCTGTAGTTTAAGAAAACACTATACTCAACTTATTTGAGGAATTTCTCAAAACTCTTTCCCTTTTCGATAAATAAAAAATTATCTGACCTTGTTCTGATGGAATGGTGGAAAGGAGTCAAATAGGGAATGAAATATGAGTAGTTGAAACGTCATCCAAATGGGAGTTGGGGCATGCTTATAAAACAAACACAGAAGTTGAAGCGTACAAGGATCAGGACTGACTTGCATTCTTTTTGAAAAAACTACAATATTTGATATCGAACAACTTTCTAGCAAAAGTTTTCTTCACTACTAGAGGAAACTTCACATGTTTCATACGTGACCAGTATTAGCAATAGTTACAGTTTTGTTGTGGTATAGGGTCAGGATCGAGAGACACACAAAAAATCACACATCTATGTACACATTTTCAACCTTTAGACTAAATCAGTTTGAATAGTTAAGATTGCATTTGAAAAGCAATCTACTCCCTCTCAACCATATAATTAATGTGTTATCAAAATAAATAAATAAAGAAAAACACTTCTCATTTCCATGTAAGCTGGAGGAGGACAATGAACAGCATGGATTTCTTTCTTCAAAGGATGAGTTTTCATACCCCTTTTTTCTTTTGACCTGCCAAAAAAAGCTAGCTAATTATAAATCATTTGAGAAAGTCTCAATCTACGGATGTAGCTATTACCCAAATTTACATCAAGTTTTACTGACTTTTCTTCTCTAGATATATAAAGTCTTCTTTCTATTATGGCTTTCAAGATAAGGATAACATCTTCAATTTAATTTTCTTTTCTTTTCTTTTCTTTTTGATGTCGAAAAGAAACTTATATTACAGTTGCTATAATTTTTTAAAGCCTAGGTATCTACAATAAGACCAAAGCAATTCGAATTCCGGAGGTTCATTGATTCTTTTTAAGAATATATAAAGAAATAGGAGGAATGAAAGTAAGAAATGGGATTATGTTATAAAGCCTTGTTAATGATCAGGAAGCTTTGTGGTGAACCGAAGCCATATGAAAAAAGAAATCCATGGCATCGTCCTCCTCCAGCTCAATGCTGAGAAGTGTTTTTATTTATTTATTTTGAGAACAAATTAAACCAAAGGGTAAATGAATAAACCACCAATAATATGGGGAAGAAGCAATTGTTGGGAGAAAGGAGGAGGAAAGGAATACAGGGAAGAGGCAAAGAGACGAGGAAACAAAATTGAAGAATACAATAATGCTTAGCCATTAAAATTGATTTAATTTAAAGGTTGAAAATGTGTGTATAAATTTGTGGTTTTTTGTGTGTCGATTGATTTTTCAAATAAACTTATTTAGAAGTTGTCAAAGACATCTACATGGGGTCCACAAAATAGATATTTAATTTGGAAGTTATTTCTTAAAGTGATGATTTTTTTAGGGACTAGCTAAAAAATAGATGGTTCAAATAAGAAAAAACGCACTTTAATTTCCTACGCATGCATGCTGGTTGAGCAAGTTTCATACGCGCTTCAGGGTGTGGAAAACACCAAATCAAAACCACCATAGCCACCAAAGATCACTACATATTATTTTATTGAGACCAAGATTTCTAATTTCCCAAAGAAACAAAAAATTAACGTCAAGTTGAAAGACTACATATCAAATATATTTAAAAAAACAACAAACAAAAAGATGCGTTTGGACTAGATTAGTTAGCTCAAATGCATCTTAAATCCACCACACCACAGGGTGGCTTGATTAAATTCTCCGTGGATGATAAATCCACCACAGGGCGGCTTGATTAAATTCGAGGCTTAATTAAGGAAGAAACTTTAAATGGAACCTTTAGAAAAAAATAAATTGTTCTTTTATTTTAAATGTAGTCTTATTGCTCTTTAAGATGCAAATTGTATAAATTATTGGAGTTTTTATATTTTGGTTTTGCGACTCCAATTATTCATTCTTATCTTATGACTCCCCACATATATAGACTGCAAATGCAATGCATATATGGGGAATTTTTTATTCAGCCCCTACATTAAATAAAATCACATGTCGCTATTAATTTTTTTTGGTTCGCAAATTATGTACTGCAAAGTTACAATCCGTGATTTGAACTCAAAGCATTGTTTATGGAATTGGTTGACAATTTCCATCTTAGCTTGTTAATTATGTCTTGTCAAGGAGTTGTGATTTTTTAGAGACTAGAAACAGAAGGACATCTCTGGTTGGTCCAAAAACTTGTGTTTGAAACAAACACGTCAATATTAATGCTCTAGTTCTACTACACTCATTGAAAGAAAGACATCTAATTCAAATACATCGCTTTAGTGTTCCACTAATTTGTTTTGCTTTGCTAGTGCTTCTTGACTAATTTAATTTAATCTCATCAGTCATCATGTTAATCATGAAGGAAACAGAGAATATATATATATATATATTCATCTCTGCGTTTGAATAAGAATCGAACAAAATAAGTTATCCAACCCTATATGAGACTCCAGAAATTCGCCTTTCTTAAAAGTGACATATGTATAGTCGACAATCGATCCCCTTCGCACCATGGACCACTCGAGCTATGTATGAATTGGTCCAGGTCCACATATATCAAGGACTAATAATCCCCAAGCACGATAGAGGTACTAGTAAGAAATTCTATATTTGTTTGATTTTGAAGATTTGGATTGAGGTAACATGTTCTTAAATATGCTCCCTTTAATTTTGATATGAAAATAATACAAATAGAAATTGGAAAGGCCACAATTGGAAATCTTGCATATAAGGGAAATTTATTTCCGGGATCTGATACGTGAATCACATGTCGGTCAGCTGATATGTGAATCACATGCTCTCTACAATGATGCCATGTTAGAATTAGAACATTCAACCTAAAATCAATCAGCATAGGCGGGGTGACCAAAAATCATCTATTCCATTTTCTAATGTTGGATGCTCTCAACATGGCATCATTAAAATTATACCTTTATCATTAGTGTATTGTTAATTCTAAAGCATCTAATTCATCAACGTTGGAACAAGATAATAATTCAAAGTTGCGTCATGGTTTCCTTATTAATTAAAGACTACCAAGCCAAAGTCAATCTATTATGTAATGCCCATTCTCAAGCACACAGCTTTGGAATCGTTATTTGTCCCGACATTGGTTCACGCAGAAAATACTGTTCAACTCAAAAACAAAAACAAAAAAACTTAAATTATTTTTTCTAATAGTATTTTAATTTTCTGGTATGGTATCCAACAATACCAAGGTTTCATTAAAATTAGAACAAGCCTTCAAAATGATTAGACCATCTAATAACATCTTGCATATACACCCTTATTTTATTTTATATTATATATTCTCCATCCATGCGACTGAAAATAGAAAGAACTCCCCTGAATTAGCCTTTCTTTGACAGCACCCTTTTTTGATTAATTCTCTCTCTCTCTCTCTCTCTCTCTTTCTCTCTCTCTCTCTCTTCTAGAGGTTGGAACAAGAGCTATATGAAGAAGCAGCTTCTCCACAAACACAAACCAACTTCATCATTTGCCATCTCTCTCTCTCTCTCTCTCTCTCTCTCTGTGGTTGGGTTAAGTATACTTGAAAACCAGCCCAGTTCAGCTGAAGAGATAAGCATAAAACAAGGAAAAAAAGAAGAAGAGATCAAAGCCTTTTGTTTGCATAAGAAATGGTATACAAAAAGAGATATCAGCAGAGGAAAAAGGGTGAAGTGGGTAAAGAAGAAGATGAAGAGTGTCAGGCCTTTATAACGGAGTGTGCAAATTCTGGTTACTACGTATACAAAAGAACAAGGCCCAAGCTTCTCTCTTTCCTCTTACTCTCTCTTCTCTCTTGCGGCTTCATATTAGCCCCTCATCTTTTTTACTCTGACGCCACTTTCTCATTATGTAAGTTTTTTTTTTTTGCTCCTCTAGTTTCCCATATTATTGTTTTGATGTCTTCTAATTTTCTGTATGTTGAAAGTATTATCTTATATGTTTTCTTTGTTTTACGTTGGATACTCTAATTGTTTTATTGCTATCATGTCACGCAATATATGTTGTATTTGGCTCAAGTCACACCACATGTGAAGTGACTTTGAAAATATTATCCTACCTTAGGAAATGTTTTGAGTCGAATGTTCTGATTCTTTTACTGCATAAAATTAAATGTGTGTGCATTTTGGTTTTCTAGATTCACTGGAAGTCGAAAATGAAGGCCTTGCTGCTGATATGGTTGCAAATGCTCCCTTGGTTTCTTCAATCTCTAACGGTAAGTACAAGTACTCTACTTCTCCATATCGCTTCTCTTTAAATTGCATGTGTTTCCTAGTTGTTATGTTATAAAATTTCATCAAACAGTTTTACTATATACTGCTGAAGGGATTGATATTTGATTTGGATGGACCGTATGGTAACACTCGATTATGCTCCATTTGGTACCAGTACCAAAAAAAAAAAAAAAAAAAAACCAAGTGTTATAGTAAGGTAAAAACATAAAATAATTATTTACCCCAAATCTGCTAGCCATTAACAGGTCAAGAGATTGTTTTAGTTGCGAGCGTGTCACTATTATTAGTAATAAAACCTAATAGAATGAAATAAACTCGAAGAAAGAATGAAACTTACGCACCAAGAAGTTGAAATTTTTTGTTTTTTTTTCTTTCTCTGTTCTATTTATCTCATGGTGTCTAGTTCTCTCTCTTTGTCTGAGTTCATTAGAGGAATCATATGATCCCATTCCCTATTATAAACTAGGCGGAAGGTCGGGCAAGGTGAGGGGTCAATTCGAACTCAACCCTACATGATAATTAATTGAGTGACGACACGAACCTAATTTAATCTAATTAGAGAATAAATTCAGCTCAAGTCAGCCGTCAAGAATTTTATATCCTCAAGTTGCTAGAGTGTTGAAGTGCATCCTGCAAGTTAACCATATAATTTGTTGTCTATTATATTAACTTCAAATTAATAAAATATTTATTATCAAATACATTGGAGTTGAACTTTGACCGCAACCATTTTGCTTGGTATATGGTTAAGGAGCCGTCACGTCATCATAAAACTATGGCTCATGTCCTTGTGGGCATGCTAGCTAAAGAGACATTTGCTTGACAATATACACATATACAAAAATTCGAATTGAATTAGGGCATTCTAAGATTGATATCCCTACTGTATTCCATTATTTAAGAGATCCATTTATGTTTTCAAATCTTTGTTTTGTCAATCTAAGAGTGAACAATGTCAACGATCCCACTTTTGAACTAAATAAGTTTAATAATACGCATAAAAGTTAAAATCAATTCAGTAATTTAATCACATGCATACCTTTTTTCACTCCCTCTAACTTCCATAAGATATGTTGTGGGTGCAGGAACTATATCTTGTGACAGAAGCAGTTTCCGGTCAGATATTTGTATCATGAAAGGGGATGTAAGAACACGATCTCCTTCCTCTTCTATCTTTGTCTACAGGTCCAGAGGCAGAAGTAGCTTCACAAATTATCTTTCGGGCCTTGTTGAGGAACACGAAAAGCGGGAAGAACTTCAACAGGAAAAGATAAAACCATATACTCGGAAATGGGAAACAAGCACCATGGACACCGTCACAGAATTAGACCTCATTGCAAAGAAAGAAAGTCCAGGCATGAAACATCAGTGCGATGTCCAGCATGATGTTCCAGCATTGTTTTTCTCAACTGGAGGATATACTGGTAACGTCTATCATGAATTCAACGATGGCATTTTGCCATTGTACATTACTTCCCAGCGTTTGAGCAAGAAGGTTGTGTTTGTGATTCTTGATTTTCATAAATGGTGGCTCATGAAATATGGAGACATTATTTCGCATCTATCGGATTATCCAGTAATAGATTTTAGTGCAGATAAGAGAACTCATTGCTTCCCTGAAGCCATTGTTGGTATGAGAATTCATAATGAGCTCACTGTGGATTCTTCATTGATGGACGGAGACAAGAGCATATTCGACTTCCGCAATCTTCTAGACCGAGCTTACAGGCCTCGAGTTAGAAGTCTGATTCGTGAACAAGAAGCAAAACAGAAGCTTTCTGTTTCGGTGTCTCCCACGTCGAAAAGCTCCTCAAGAATCAAGAAAAAAGTGCATGAACGTTCACTAAAGAGGCCTAAACTGGTTATCATATCTAGAAACGGATCAAGGGAAATAACCAATGAGAATTTGCTGGCTAAAATGGCAGAGAAAATTGGGTTTCGAGTTCAAGTTTTGAGACCCGAATCTTCGACAGAGTTGGCAAAGATTTATTGGGCTCTTAATTCTAGTGATGTCATGATTGGAGTTCATGGTGCTGCCATGGCACATTTTCTGTTCATGAGGCCTGGCTCTGTGTTCATCCAAGTCATCCCTCTTGGAACTGCATGGGCAGCAGAGGCATATTATGGGGAGCCTGCAAGAAAGCTTGGCTTAGAATACATTGGCTACAAAATTCTCACCACAGAGAGCTCATTGTATGGCAAGTATGGTAAAGATGATCCTGTTGTGACAAATCCAAGAAGTGTTACTAAAAAAGGATGGGAATACACAAAGAAGATTTATCTTGAAGATCAAACTGTGAGACTACACCTCAGAAGATTTAGGAAGCAATTGGTTGGTGCTTATAATTACACCACTGATAGAATATGAATCAGCATTTCTAAGTCACAGTCATTTCATTGATTTCATGTGTTTTTTCTCTCTTTCATGAACTTTAGTCATTCTTTACCTTGCCTTAGTCATTTTGGAAGTTGTAGATGGCATAAAATGTTGACTAGGAAGATTTGTATTGTATGTATAATGTATCTACTTGGTAGAAATTGGTGAACATATGAGGTTTAGACATTAAGCATTAGTTGAAAAGGATAAGTTATTTTGTAAATACTATGCGCGTGTGTGAATAATTTCTTCTATGACTTTGTTGTTATTTTTCAATTTTCATGTTTCAAAAGCAGCTTTCTTTTTGTTGCGAACTGATTTTCAGTAAGCTTGGTTGAGATTTGATGATCCTCAACTGTTGAAGGCTACGCGACGTCCCGCCTACCCGGTCAACTAGCCGTTTGGCATGGGAGATTGAGGCGTATTCTTTGGCCTTTTTTTTCTGGAGGCTAGAGTTTGAATCTCTCTTCCTCCCACCTTTGGACTTTTTAATAACGGAAGAAGAAAAAAAACCATGCTCATCTTTGGCCTTTTTTTGGGTGAAATTTCTAGGTCATGTACATGTAAGGACTAAATGAGAATGGTAGGTTCAGTTCAACTTAGTGAAATTCACGAAAGAACCATGCTACCAAACCACAATGACAGGCTCGGAAAATAGGGTGATCAGTAGCTATGAATTCTGATTTTGATAGGTAACAAACACATACAACAATTAATCACACTTGTAAATGGAAGAAAAGAGAAAACTAATCTATTTATAGCATTGATTGGAGACTAAGGATACATACCATCCCGGCTTAACCCAACAACCATTGACTAATCTTTGGTAATTAACAATTGCTTAACAGCCTAACCCACCCAATCAATGCTAATACTTGCCAATTCTTCTAAAATAGCTCCTATATATATATGAACATGACTTGCTAACACTAAAATGTGATATTAGGAGAGAGGGCTAAGAGAGTTGATATAACTGAGTTTGCAAACCACACTAAAAAGGAAACTAGATAAATCAATCAATAACTCTAGTTTCCTTTTTAGTGTGGTTTGCAAACTCAGTTAGAGCAATTCCAGCGTGCCCGGGCAAGGGGGTGTTAGGCCCAAAAAGAGCTTCCAGCGAACAAATGCTGCCTGGGCTGTGGGTGGGCCCCATAAGCCTGGGCTGGCCCTCAGGCAAAACCAGTCCTTGGTCTAGCTTGAGTTTGCTGATGTCAACGATGAAATCAACAACAAAAAATAATTTAAAAAAATACTAAAAATTTCAGATTTTTTTAAAAATAAATACTTAGTCATATTTTTCACTTCCCACACTAAAACTCTATACAAATTCCTCTCCTCATATTTTATGTGAATAGTGATTGCCATGGCAATGAGTAAAAACACCACAAGCCTTTTGCAAGGATTGCCACTATTCACATGAATAGTAATAGCCCTTGCCTCCCCTTGCCCTTTGCCATGGCAAATGGGTGAAAATGCTCTTATATCAACTCTCTTAGCCCTCTCTCCTAATATCACATTATATATATATATATATATATATATATATCTTTTAGACTAATCATTCTCTGTATTGTAATTATGCAATTATGTAAATATTTTTTAATAAATTTTTTATTTAAAATATTTATGAGCCAACCCATCTCATAATTAATTTTTAAAAAATAATACATGGTTTTTTCCTATACAAATTAATTGTGATTTGTTTTTGTGCCACAGGGACTATACGTTGTGACAGGAGCAGTTTTCAATCAGATGTTTGTATCATGAAAGGGGATGTAAGAACACATTCTGCTTCCTCTTCTATCTTTGTCTACATATCCATAGACAGAAGTAGCTTCATGAATTACGTTTCAAGCATTATCGAGGAAAATGAAGAAGGCCAAAATAAGGAACAACTCCGACACGAAAAATTGCTAAAATATGAATATGGTTTGAATATGTTAGGTTCTTATTTTATTCTTCTCCATAAGGAGGTATATATAAGAATTTACATGAGTGCTTTACAATAAATTAGATATAGTAAAAGATTAGGAAAGTATCTCCTAATTATACAATGATTTGACAACTATATAAAAATAGGAAAGTAAATCCCTTAATTAATCAAGGAAATAAATCTCCTTGATTAATTAGGAGACTCACGTCAACACTCCTCCTCAAGTTGGTGCATATACGTCACCAATGCCTAACTTGGTAAGTGAGTCATGAAACACTATGCTACAAACAGCTTTTGTTAACATATCGGCAAGTTGATCTTCTGATTTTATGAATGGTAGGCGGATGATCTTCTTCTCAATTTTCTCTTTGATAAAATGTCTATCCACTTCAACATGTTTGGTGCGATCATGCTGGACTGGATTATGTGCAATGTCAATGGCTGACTTGTTATCACAATGTAACTTCATTGGCTTGAAACCCAATTCTGTCAATAGTTTTCTAATCCATAGAAATTCACAAACTCCATGGGCCATTCCTCGATACTCTGCTTTTGCACTAGACCGAGAAACCACATTTTGTTTTTTACTCCGCCAAGTGACTAAATTACCTCCCACGAAGGTAGAGTAACCTGAAGTAGAGCATCTATCAGTAATGGAGCCAGCCCAATCAGCATCTGTATATCCCACAACTTCAAGATCTCTATTTTTTGAGAACATTAATCCTTTTCCAGGGGCTAACTTTAAGTACCTTAAGATTCGATCAACTGCATTCCTATGAGACACACTGGGTGAATGCATAAACTGACTAACCACACTCACAGCATATGCGATATCTGGTCTTGTGTGGGCTAAATATATTAACCTTCCAACAAGGCGTTGGTACTGTTCCTTATTGGTTGGTTCTTGATCCATGTCTTCACACAACTTGTGATTCATCTCAATGGGTGTGTCAGCAAGCTTACATCCAAGCAATCCTGTTTCAGCGAGTAGATCCAATACATACTTCCTTTGTGACAGAAATATACCATTTGCGGACCTTGCTACTTCAATTCCAAAAAAGTACTTCAGATCACTGTTGTGTAGATTTCAGCTGCACCAAAATGGATTAAGCTGCATCCTCAACTTGAGATACTCGCAAGTGCACGAGCCGTTCGGTAGTATAGCATATGTAAGTGCGAGGTCGATCCCACGAGGATTGGTGATTGAACGATCCAATTCATTTCCCTACACAAAACAGAAATGAAAAAGAAAGGAAATAAATAAAAACAAGGAAGAAAGAAATAACTAACTCAAGCAGATAAGTTCCCAAGTTCAATTAGATTAACGGATTGATTCTAGCTAATGTATGATTAAGCCATGGTGTTTGGTCATAACCTTGTGTTCCTAATTCCCTAATTTGATCATTTGTTGTCTAACCTAAAATTAAGCATTAGGAACCCATTAAGCATAGAAGAACAATTTAAACAACCAAGCATGTATCTAATCCCTGTTGTCGAATGTCCATACATACTCTTCCTATTCATAGTTCAATTCGAATTAAAGCATGGTGTCTACTCTTAATTCAAACCAAGATAGCTAACATGCAATCCTAAATGGTGATCAATCATTCAAACTAGCATATTAACTTATAAGCATAATGAATAAGAACAAAAATCATAATTGAAACTTGGAAACTAATCAAACTTGAAACTAAAGAAAAGAATTTACATAACAATGAAAATTAAAGTAGAACTTGGAAAAACTTAAGGAGAATTTCAGCACAAAGATTTCATTATAACAATTGAAAACTAGAAAGAGAAACTAAGAGAATTTGAGGGAGAGAAGGGAAGGGAGCTCTAGAGAAGTGTTTGAGAGCTCCCCCCCTTGGGGTGTGTTTACAAGCTTGGGAAACCTCACTATATATAGGCCTAAGGAAGCTGAAAATCTGAATTAAGTATGGCTAATGCATACAACACTTGTTTTATAAAATCTGAAATGGTTGATGCACTTCACTAATGCATACAACACTTCCATTATAAAATCTGAAATGGTTGATGCACTTCACTAATAAATCCCACCAGCAGCCCTAGCTCATCTTCATGTCACCATGACCAAGCTTCCAACCAGAAATAATAGCTCATCCTGAGGTCAGCATGACCAGCAACTTCAAGGGCTTACGAATTGGGCTTCCCTTAAGCAAATTAAGACTTTAAGCACTCAAACTTGAAGTTCAGAATGTCTTCTTTCCAGCCATATATCATTTGGGCCAATCCAAGGTCGGAGGAGGAAGTTAAGGCCAAAACAAATTGCTAACTCATTTTGCGCGCTGATAAAATCCATCCTGAGCATGGCTCTGTGTTTGCTAGGTAACAGACTCCATATTTATCCAATGGGGCTGAATTTTGGATATGTTATATTACACACCCATTGGAACAACTTTCATGAAGAATGTGGCCTCATCCGAGCTATGTAGGTTGCTGAAACAAAGCTTGCAATATGACCTACGAAACTGAGCTGGCAGGGGACTGTAGCCAAAATTGAGTTTGTCTTTAAGCTCTTCATCCATTCATCCAAATTAGGCCCTAACATGCATGGATTGCATCATTTACTATCCAAAGCCCTCATTATTACCTAAAGCTCAATGAACTGAAAGATAAACACAAAAAGGATTAAAAGCACAAGTTTAACTCAAAAACATAACCAAATCATAAGCTAGAAGGGTACAAAATGATATGTAAATATGCACCGATCAATCACCTAAATCCTTCATCTCAAATTCCTGAGACAAATACTTCTGCAGTTTCAGTTGTTCTCCTGTGTCGTTTCCAGTCACAATTATGTCATCCACATAAACGATCAGTGCAGTAAGCTTTTTTCCATCACGCTTCAAGAACAAAGTGTGATCCGAATTACTCTGTGTATATCCAAAATTCTTCATGGATTTAGTGAATCTACCAAACCATGCCCTGGGAGACTGCTTTAACCCATATAATGACTTTTTGAGCTTGCAAACTTGATTCTCCTTGTCACGAGTGAAGTTACATCCTGGTGGCAAGTCCATATATACTTTTTCTTCCAGGTCTCCATGTAAGAATGCATTCTTTACATCAAACTGATGTAATGGACAATCGAGATTTGCTGCTAGAGACAGAAGGACTTTGATAGTTTTGATCTTGGCTACTGGGGCAAAGGTCTCTTGGTAGTCTATCCCATATCTCTGTGTGTATCCCTTCGCCACCAATCTAGCTTTATATCTTTCAATGAATCCATCTGCTTTGAGTTTCACAGTATAAATCCACCTGCATCCCACTGTCTTCTTTCCATGAGGTAATGGCACGAGTTCCCATGTGCCATTCTTCTGGAGAGCTCGCATTTCTTCATTCATGGCTTCTCTCCATTTTTGGTTTTCTAGTGCCTCAGTTACACTGTTGAGAACATGTATGTCGGCTAACTGCTTCACAAAGTGTACCCGTGACTCTGATAATCTGTTGAGGGATACATAATTGTTGATGGGATATTTCCCCTTTGCATTAAGATCTACTTCGTAGTGAACTGGAGGTTTACCACGATTCTTCCTTTTTGGAATCTGATATGCAGGCTCTGTGCCTTCTGAAATGCAATCATCAAGAGATATTTCATTACTATTATCAGTTTCAGGTGTAGAAGTTACCTGAATGACGTCCTCAGCAGGTGATTGTGTGGTACTGGAGCTGAAAAATTCTCCAGAGCGAGCACAAACTCTTCAATTTTCTCCTCCTGAGTGTGGCGGCAGGGAGATGACTGAAGCGGAACAAGTTCAGAAAAATTTGGGGGAGGCGACCGGTCGCTGGGTGCAGGCGACCGGTCGCTTTCAGGCAGAGTCGTTGGCGACCGGTCGTGTGCGTCCGGCGACCGATCGCTAGAGGCCGGCGACCGGTCGTTTTGAGTCTGGAATGAATCTGGAAAAAATCTTGAAGGAAAAAATTCTGAATTTTGAGAAGTGTCCTCCTGTGCATCCGAAAAATAGATCTTGTGTTCCCGGAACACAACATCCATCGAAGTATAGACCTTCTGGCTAGGAGGATGATAACATCAGTAACCTTTCTGATGAGACGCATAACCAATGAAAACATACTTTTCAGCGCGAGGATCCAATTTGCTGCGTTGGTGATCATGTAAGTGGACAAAGACCACACAACCAAAAATTCAGGGTTCCAGGTTTGGGGTAGGAGGTATTTGGAGATGGTGGTATAGTGTTTGAAGGGGGGTTTGGAAATTGAGGATACTGGAGGGGATCCAATTAATAAGGTATGCTGCAGAGAGAACGGCTTCCCCCCAAAAAGATCGAGGCATATTGGCACCAAATAGAGAGGCACGAACTACTTCCAATAAGTGTCTATTCTTTCGTTCAGCCACACCATTTTATTGGGGAGTGTAAGGACATGAGCGTTGATGTATGATGCCATGATCTTGAAAGAACTGATTCAGATCATGGTTGAGAAATTCTCCGCCATTATCGGAACGAAGAATCTGAATTCGAGTATGAAATTGAGTTTCTATCATGTGATAGAATTGTTGAAATTTGGAACTGACTTCCCCTTTGGTTTGAAGAAGGGAAACCCAGGTCATACGTGTGCAATCATCGATAAACGTGACAAACCATTGAGCGCCCCCTGGAGTAGGAATTCTAGTCGGGCCCCAAACATCAGAATGAACAAGAGAAAGGGGAACCAGACTTTTAGCTGAGCTTAAGGGAAAAGGAACACGATGGCTCTTGGCCAGTGCACAGATGTCACACTGAAAACTGGAAATATCTAACTTGGAAAATAAGGAAGGAAATAGCTTCTGTAAGTATCCAAACGAAGCATGTCCAAAACGGCGATGCTATAACCATACTTCGGAAGTGTGCTTCTCAACACTCGCACCCCCAATTTTGTAAGCTTGACTGAGGCTGGCTTCACTGTCAGATGCCAAGTCCAGATAGTAGAGTTTGCCCCTCCTAGTACCACAACCAATCGTCTTGCTTCTAAGAATGTCCTGAGAAGACGGTGTATGAGAGTAAATTTGTTCAGGATCAAAGGTCATGTGATCAATGGCTCCGGTGTCAATGACCTATGCGTGTGTCTTTGAAGAACTATGCAAAACATAACCTGGGGAACCAGTGGTGGCAATTTTGGAGGATGAGACGATATCCATGGCAGCGGAAGGATTTAAGAATAAGAGAAAACTGATGTGTTTAGGGTTTTGTGATAAGAGGATATGAGGATTTGGGTATGAAGATCTGAATCTGAATCTGTAAATATGAGGAATTTGATTTAAGGTTTTGTGTTTGAAGAAATTTGATAAGAAATTTGATATGAGGATTTAGGGTTTGTGTTCGAAGAACTTTGATATGAAGATTTAGAGACAACCGAGGATCGATTGCTCTGATACCATGCTAAAATATGAATATGGTTTGAATATGTAAGGTTCTTATTTTATTCTTCTCCATAAGGAGGTATATATAAGAGTTTACATGAGTGCTTTACAAGGAATTAGATATAGTAAAGGATTAGGAAAGTATCTCCTAATTATACAATGATTTGACAACTATATAAAAATAGGAAAATAAATCCCCTAATTAATCAAGGAAATAAATATCCTTGATTAATTAGGAGACTCACGTCAACAAAAATCAAACCCTACACAAGAAAATGGGAAAAAACCACAAGTGTGATTCAGCATAATGTTCCGACTGTGTTCTTCTCCACGGCCGGCTATACGGGAAATGTTTACCATGCATTCAACAATGGGATTTGGCCATTGTACATCACTTCACAGCATTTGAGCAAGAGGGTTGTGTTTGTGATTCTTGATTTTCATGACTGGTGGCTCATGAAATATGGGGACATTTTTTCTCATCTGTCAGATTATCAAGTGGTGGATTTTGGTGCAGATATGAGAACTCACTGCTTCCCTGAGGCCATTGTTGGTTTGAGAATTCACAATGAGCTCTCTATGGATTCTTTACTGATGGAGGGAAACAAGAGCATTTTCGATTTTCAGGATCTTCTAAATCGAGCTTACATGCCTAGGATTCAAAGCCTAATTCATGAAGAGGAAGTACAAAAATCACAACAGAAAAGCTCCTTCAAAATCAGGATGAAAGTGCATGAAGTGCCTCAACTAAATAGGCCTAAACTTCTTGTCATATCTAGAAATGGATCAAGAGCAATAACCAATGAGAATATGATTGTTGGAGAATTTGGTTGAAGGATGCTACTTTTCCTGCAAAACATCACAGAAAATACATATTAGAAAATTGTAATTTACGTTGATACAGTCGATTAAATAAAATCAATGAAATTACATCAAAATACTTATCTTTTAGGATGTAGAAGTTGGTCTCCATTGATACTTAAGTAGAATAATAGTGTTAGGTTGAGGCGTATCATTCACTGTCCTTAAGAGTATATTTTGCCCCTCAAAGACAATGTCTCGGTGTAGCAAGGTTGTATGGCGCTCTACCTCCAGGATACAACAACCTATGACCCTCATAAGCGTACACTTGCAATACTTGTATCGGATGAACAACTCGAATCTTTCCCTCAAGGTTTATATGAAAGGAAAATAACCTCATATATTATTTCCTACTAAAGAGAATGGGCTTAAATATATAGTTAGTCTCCTCAACAAGAAGCTAAGGCATTAAAAGAAATAGTAATAAAACAACATAATTGTCTGCTTTTCACAAACTTAACAGCTATAATATCACCAAATTAATGGCAAAACAAAGTAGCAATTGCAAAATAGAAATTGGTCAACCAAAACTGACGCAAATGAATTTTGAATTCAAATCTTTAAATGCCAAAGGCATTGAAAAACAATTAAGTTGGTATGAAATTGCCACACCAAAGCTTTTAGAATAAAGCTGCATAAAGACCTTTAAAACAAATCAATAATTATCCCAATTGAAAACTAAGATTGTTCCAACTAAAACTCACGCAAATAAGCTTTTGAAATCAAAATTAATATATACAATCAAATCATAACACTCAATTCATATAATAAATTTACAAAATAAATTCAGTTTAAACTTGTAATTAAACCACAAAAAATTTGGAACCATAAAATAAATAATAAAATAAATTTTGTATTTTGAAACACTCACAAAAATTCCAACTAATTTGATAGTGAAAATGGCTGAGCAGATTGGATTTCAAGTAAAAGTTTTGAGGCCAGATCCAAGGACAGAGTTGGCAAAGATTTATTAGGTTCTTAATTCTAGTGATGCCATGATTGGAGTTCATGGTGCTGCCATGACACATTTTCTGTTCATGAGGCCTGGCTCTGTGCTCATCCAAGTTATCCCTATTGGAACTGCTTGGGCAGCAGAGGAATATTATGGTGCACCTGCAAAAAAACCTTGGTTGGAAATACATTGGCTCCCAAATTCTTGCCACAGAGAGCTCATTGTATGACAAGTGTGATAAAAATGATCCCATTCTTGCTGATCCAACAAGAGTGAACCAGAAGATTTATCTTGAAGATCAAACTGTGAGATTGGACCTCAAAAGGCTTAGGAAGCGGTTGGTTGGTGCTTATGATTACATCATTGATGGAATGTGTCAAGATTGATCTTGGTTTTGACTTTTATGTAAAATATCATACAGTTATATTAAAAATAATAAAAATCAAAATTCCTCTTCCATAAAAAAAAAAAAATTCAATTTCTCAATTAATACATCATGACATCATACCTTAGGTGGTGTATATGTCAAAACATTTATAATATCAAAGTCTCAACAAAGGTGACCAAAGAGATATTGTTACAATTTAATGTTTTTACAAAAGTGACCGTATTCTTTTACCATACTCTAATTACACCTACTATATTTTTTTTACGGCTTAATTTAGTCATTTGGCCATTTTAAATAATTTTTTTTGTTATGTTAAATAATGAAATTATGTGTAAATTTACTCGCCTAATCATCTTAGACCTTTGTCAACTTCTTTTATCTACCTTTTGCTCTCAATAATATAACTTAATCGCCTTGGTTTCAAAAAAGAAAAGTGAGCAACAAGCCAAAGACACAAATTGAGGAGCAGCAAAGGACAAAAAAAAAAATAATAATAATAAAAAGAATAAACATAGCAAAAATCTAAAGAGGGTTGAAGTGACAAATAGGAAGGTAGAAAAATTACTAATTAAAAAGGTACCAAAACAAAGCATGATTTTTTCACAAGTTACTTATTCTAATAGCAGATTCTCCAAAGTATGCTGCAGCCCAGCCAATGGTTATCTGCAAAATTATATTCTTTCTTAGTGGCCAATCAATGATCCATCCACCACCGTGTTCTTGGCAAAATGTCTCATCTTGGTTTTCGGGTCTGAAACGCAGTTTGCCAAGTTGGACACAGCTTTCAAAGGCGCGTGTTCCTAAGGGGGCGTGGGATGAGCTGCGCTGATTTGAAACAGGTGCCGAAAGAGAAAGCAACGAGCCAAACCGAGGAAAGAAAGTACTTTGTTCGCATCACAATTCCCTCTCTTTGCACGCATTTGACTGCAAAATTAAATTAAAATATTATTAAAATCAAAATACCCAACTTCATTCAGCAGAGAGAAACTGACTGAATTTTAGGACCAGAACAGCCTTCCCTCCTTTGACAGCTCCTCTTTTGATTTCTTATAAACTCATCATCAACCATCTATTCCCCTCTTTCCTCTCATTTCCCTCTCTCCCTCTCTCTCTCTAGACTATTCTCTCTCTATAGGAAAGAAGCAGCACCTTCTCATCTCAATAAACAAACCCCAAAAACCTATCTTCCATCTCTCTGTCTCTCTCTGTCTCTCTGTGTGTGAAAGCAGAGGAATCCAAGAAAATAGCTTGCTTTCTCTCTATTTGTATATTTCTCTCCATTTCCTCATCTGGGTTTTGTCCCCAGACCATCAACAGCCCATAAATCTCCCTCCCTCTCTTTCTCTCTAGTTGGGTTAACTTGAAAACCAGCTTGGGGAGAAAAAAGATCAAAGCTTTTGCATAGGAACTCTCTCTTTCTCTAGTTGGGTTCACTTGAAAACCAGCTTACTTTGAAAAGCAGGGGAGAAAAAAAGATCAAAGCTTTTTTGCATAGGACATGGGACGCTATCAGCGCCATCATCAGTGGAGAAAAGGTGAAAAGCATACAGAAGATGATGAAGAGTCTCAGACCTTTCTAATGGAGTTTGCAAACTCTGGTTATTACAAAAGAACAAGTCCCAAGCTTCTGTATCTCCTCTTCCTCTCTTTTCTCTCTTGCAGCTTCATATTGGCCCCTCATCTTTTTAGCACCAACACCACCTTCTCTCTCTTATGTGAGTTTTTCTCTCTCAAAGACAAGGCCTTTCCTTTTCTTTTTTTTGGTTCCTCTTTACCTGCTTATTAATAACTGGAACTTTTGGTTTTTATAGATTCAACAATGGTAGAAAATGAAGGCCTTGCTGCAGAAATGGATGTAAACATTCCCTTGTGTTCTTCAATCTCTAATGGTTAATACTCTGCCACTCTCTTTCTCTTTTGATTGTTTGTGTTGTTAGTTTTCTCAAACTGTATTCATATACTGCTAAAGAGGGTCGCTTTTGTCCATTTGGTTCGTGAAGAGAGAAAAGTTATAGGAAGAATAGAAAGTAAATTGAAAACGCAGAAAAATCTAATACTATGATTGAAGTAAATAATACCATATTGCCTGAAATTTGAATATCCTTTTCTTCCCTATGTTCTTCAATTTTCTCAGTAGCCAAGTTGTGGATTTGATCAAAACTCTTTCTCTCATATGTTTTGAGTTTGATCAAACAGTATAATCCCATCATAATCTTCAATTGCTTTTTGATTATTTGTGTTTTCTTTTTTTTAATAGAAATTAATTGTAATTTCTTTCGGTGGCTGCAGGAACTATTTGTTGTGATAGAAGCAGTATTCGTTCAGATATTTGTGTCATGAAAGGGGATGTGAGAACACACTCTGCTTCCTCTTCTATATTTCTCTACAGATCAAAGGACGGAAGCAGCTTGAAAAATTATGTTGCGGGTGTTGTTGAGGAAGGCGAAACTGAGGAACTTGAGCATGAAAAGGTCAAACCGTATACAAGGAAATGGGAAAAAAGTGTCATGGACACCATTGATGAATTGCAGCTCATTGCAAAGAAAGACACTCTAGGTATGTACCATCAGTGTGATGTCCAACATGATGTACCAGCAGTGTTTTTCTCGACTGGGGGCTATACTGGTAATGTTTATCATGAATTCAATGATGGGATTATGCCATTATACATTACTTCCCAGCATTTCAACAAGAAGGTTATATTTGTCATGCTTGATTACCATAATTGGTGGATCATGAAATATGGAGACATTCTTTCACAACTGTCAGATTATCCACCGATAGATTTTAGCGGAGACAAGAGAACTCACTGCTTCCCTGAGGTCACTGTTGGCCTGAGAATTCACGACGAGCTCACTGTGAATTCTTCACTGATGGAGGGAAATATGGGCATTGTTGACTTTCGAAATCTTCTAGACCGAGCTTATTGGCCTCGAATTCGAAGTCTAATTCAAGATGAGGAACGAGAAGCGCAGGAGAAGCTTTCTGCATCTTTGACATCTGAAAGCCCTTTAGAAATAGAGAATGAAGTGCAAGAAGATCAAGTGAGGAAGCCTAAACTGATAATCATATCTCGAAATGGATCAAGAGCCATAACGAATGAGAAATTATTGGTGAAAATGGCTGAGGAAATCGGGTTTGAAGTTAATGTTTTGAGACCCGACCCCACGACAGAGTTGGCAAAGATTTATCGGGCCCTTAATGCTAGTGATGTGATGATTGGGGTTCATGGTGCTGCCATGACTCATTTTCTATTCATGAAGCCTGGCTCTGTTTTTATCCAAGTTGTTCCCCTTGGAACTGTGTGGGCAGCAGAGGAATATTATGGGGAACCTGCAAGGAAGCTTGGCTTAAAATACATTGGTTACCAAATTCTTACTAGAGAGAGTTCCTTATATGACAAGTATGATAAAGATGATCCTGTTCTTAGAGATCCAAAGAGTGTAACCAAAATGGGATGGGAGTACACAAAGAAGATCTATCTTGATGGTCAGACTGTGAGATTAGATCTTGGAAGATTTCGCAAGCGATTGGTTCGTGCTTACGATTACATGTTCCATAGACTGAACAAGCATCCCCATCTTCAATCACAGTAATTCCATGGTCTTACTTATTCTTTACCTTACATAAATCATTTTGAAGGTTGTATATGGCATGAAATGGCTACTAGGAAGATATGTTTGTACTTGGTAGAAGTTGTCGAATATATGTGACCTATGTACATTAAGCATTGCACAAAGAAACCGATTTTTTGGTAAATACTTTTGATTTTGAAGCAACTATATTCTTTTCTTCTAGGACCTTTTTACTATTTGATCTACAGTACCAAAAGCAGTTTTACTGATTTTGTGGCTAATGTTGACTTTTGATTCTTTGATGTCTGGTTTTGCTACAAATTCAAGAGTAATTTTTGTTTCTATCTGCATTTTTCTTTTGTTGTTTTTCTTGTCGCCTGATTAGTGCAACTAGTTTGGGAGGATTTGTGTTTATATATACGACGGTGACAGTGACATCATAAATACTTAAGTTTTATGGCTTATGAATTAGCCATGTTTCCGAGTTACATGTTCTTGGGGTGAATTGGCACATTCATCTTTTGGGCCAAAATATTGACAGGAGCCTACATCTTTATGTATTAGTAGGCATACCATACTTCCAGCTTTAGGCAGCCTGTAATGCTTTTCTGTCTGCATCCCTAACCAGATGTTTGTGAACCTTACGAATTCTGGGCAAGATCAGCAAAATATCCAAATTTTTTTGAATATTTTACTATTTAATCGTTTTTGACCAATGTTTCTTTAAGAGTATCCATAAAAATAATAATTCTCGTCTCACAGTTGGCCAACATAAGACGTATACATACAAAAATGCAATTATTCGGCATCGTAAAGTCTAGAAAGATAACTTTATCCTATCTACAAAAATGCATCCATGTTCAGTTGTCAGGAGTCCGCTTTTGGACTCAAATTCAAGTCCATAATGTAGATTAATTTAGAGTAAATTAGACTACAATCGTACAAAATAAGAAATATAAATGTGCGTACTTCTGTGTATTAGATTGTTTTGTGTTTGCCAAACAACCAAATAAGGTCTCATCATGGCATGTGAATCCGAATATCTCTATTGTTTGAGAGAAGGTGCATAGCATAGATAGATTGATGTCATAATTCTCCATGCATGTGAAGATAGAATCAAGTTGAGTGCATTATTGTATCCTTGTACCAAAATATGCCTGTGAAAAGGGAATGCAGCTTTTAAAGTTACTTTTATCTTTTACCATGATGAGCGCACTCAATTTATATAATTCCTTGAGATTGAGGAGATTTTGACAAGCCAGGCATAAACAAGCTTTCTTACACAAATTTTTTTGAAAGTACTTCTAGGACTTTACAATGATGCATGCAAGCTTTAGCCCAATCCATGATGAGAATAAATATTGGGTACCTTCCAAAAACACCCTTCTAAAAAGCTACACTGCACAAGGTGGCAGATATGCACTGGGAGGACCACATGCCACATGGGCAGAGTCAGAAAAATAACACAACTGCAATTTGCGTACAGGATAGCCCTGACAAAATGCTAGTCGTTGAGCTTGGTTTGTTCAACAAATAGGGAACAGAGTTTTTTTATTTTTTTATTTAATTTTTTTTATATATATTAACGGATCAGCTTGCTTGATTTCACATTTCCTAAACAGGTTTTATCTTGGGATATACCTGCAAATTTCCACTTATTTTAAACCCTAAGATCTAGCCACTCCTATTCTTCCCTCAGTGATTATTATAGTTAGAATAATTACAATGGCTTGAAAAAAATGTCAATTATTTAAGGAATTTGAGGTTTTGGAGATTAAATAATATGAAAATGTCATACAACCTAAGCTGTTTTTTGTAAATGTTCCCCAATTCTCTCACATGCATTCCATAGTTATATAGATTGGAAAACACTACACATCTCACTACAAAAAGTTGGATAATATTTAACAAAATAGGCTTTTTCTAAATAGTAAATGAATGTGACATTTCATGAATAAATAAGATACTGCTAAGGTGCTATAAGGGGGTTCAAATTTGAGATCACCGGGCTAGACTCCAGTGACTTAGTCAAGTCTTGTTAAGATTATCGTTGTGAATAAAATGCTTCTAGCTTTGAATTTGTTTCTAGGGCTTTTAGCTTTGAATTCTTAAGATATATTTATCTCTTTTTTGTTTAATAAATAAAATGAACAATGTCAGTGAGTAAATGCTCATTAATAATTTAAATTATCACCCGTGGGGGAAAGAGTACATGTAGAAAAAAATAAAGAGATAAAAAGTAGAAGCATACAAGTAAATGAACAAACATGCGGGAAGAATAGAATATTAATGTAGCTTTTACCTAGACCATACATTTTCTCTTTGGGTTGTCAAGTCAAGGATCTAAGATTTTCAAGTCTCATTATATAATTTAAGTGCACATGTTCAAATCCCCAAAAGCTATACACATTAGGGAAGTGAAGTGTTTGTATCACATGGGCTTTGCCCCTTCTTTTAAAAATTGTAAAAAAGAGAGAGGGGACGAAACCCCATTCCAGGGCCATTTGAGAAGAAAAAGGAAGAAGATTTCGACCCTTTCAGCAGGGAAGAAATACAGAATGGAGGCAGGAGGCACATGAAAATATAAAAGTTTGCACTATCCCGTGTTTATCTTCTTTGAGATATTCGAAACGATAAAAATGTTCTCTTATCATACGATCAGACATGTTATATCAGAGTGACAATTCAACAACACATGCCAGATATTCGGCAAGAGACCAACTCTTGGGAACGAAAAGGAAATTTTCTGATTGAGATATATGAGAATGCCCTTGAGTAAAAGACAGGCAAACATGATTGTAACTGATGTACTCGTCTTCAGATCACAGTTTTGTTTGGCTAAAATGTTTCATACTGTCAGGTGGGGAAAAGTTGGGTTATTAATTGGGTTTGGGCTATTGGCTAATTATTGTTGGGATTTAGGGTTTTTTTATAATTAAAGTTGGGCTTTGTGCATTAGAAGATCATTGGGCTAAAGGTATAACAAAGTGGGCTTAAAATATAATTAATTAATTAATTAAAATAATCGGTCCTGCCCGGTTCCAGTTCGGTTTTGGTCCGGATTTGACTTTTTTTGGTCAACTCAGTTTTTTCCCCTTATTATTTTTTTTTCGATTCGGCTCAGTTCGGTTTTCCAGTTCGACCGTTTTTATGCCCACCCCTAGTAACAACTTTGGAAGATAAACTACTTTTATTAACAGAAATTCACAATATGGATCCAAACTACGTATTACAATTACAATGAGGATCATTGATGATATGAAACATTTTAGCCAAACAAAACTGTGATCTGAAGACAAGTAGATCAGTTTCAATCATGTTAGCCTGTCTTTTACTCAAGGGCATTCTCATAATGCTATCTGTTACCACTTCAAATTTTAGCACGTCAGTATGCTTTGAGTCAAAGCACCACCACTGCAGTTTTCACTTTGCATCAAATGATCTATAGCCACTTCAAATTTCAGCACATCAGTATGCTTCGAGTCAAAGCACCACCACTGCAATTTCAGCACATCAAATGATCTAGAGCCACCGCTTGTTATTTTTCGTTGACGAGCGAACTGGCGGAGGTGTTTTGGCATTTCTATTGTCCTTTACACCTTCAAAAGGCAAACACCATAAGAAAGTCAAAACATGGATGAATATGAAAGCTGTAACAGAAGTTCTAGAATGTAAGAGCTTTATGTACCTGTGTCAACTGGATTCCCACCCAGAGAGGATCGTCTGTCAGACACTGATGATGGAATGCCAGTTAGTGATTGCCGCCTCAGAGTTCTTGCATTATTTGTAACTGGTGATTTCCCTTCATTGATATCGCCTGAGCATTTAACAGTTGAATGTGTGTCCACCAAAATTTGCTGGTTCCTGCAGTATTTCATTGTAAGCCTTAGTAAAGAAATGTCAGCAGGAGTAAATATGAATAACATTCAATATGAATTTTCATATTGGTATATATGATGTGGGAGACATCATAGCAATCTAACATACATACACATTATAACATACACATTACATGTATTAAAACAGAAAAAGTCCTTCAAATTATGAGTTGCACCCACCTCTTTTCAGATCCATTAATCAGTTTTCCAATTGTCCGCAGGGATCTCCTTATCTGAGATCCTTTCCCACCGATGCTACTTGCCAAATTAGGTGTCAGGTAATCCGCAGGAAGAGGGAGCTTACTTTGCATAGCAATCTGTACCTCATTTCTGGAACGCATTGGTGGTTCAGGACCAGGTGTTGTCGGTAGCTGAACAGGAGGGATCTTACTATCCGTTTTTAAACCTCCCTTCTGATAGCTAGCCATCCTTGGGCTAAAAGGAGCCTTAGGCTGAGGTTCAGGTGTCATTGGTCGCTGAAGAGGAGGACATTGGGTTATACTCTCTGTTTCAAATATTCGCTTCTGATAGGTACAACTTGTTGGACTTCGAGGAGCCCTGGGACGTGCTTCAGGTGTTGTTGGTGGTGGCTGAAGAGAAGGAACTTGTTTTTTACTATCTGTCTCTACAACTCGCTTCTGATAGGGAATCCTTGTTGGACTTCGAGGAGTTTTGGGACACCACACTTCCAATGTGGTGTTCTCATTTCTGAAATGGCCAAAAGGCTTAGTGACTGCTTCTGTCTCTTGAAGTTGACCACAATTCTCCATCGGTACTGTTTCAGATGCCAGGAATTTCCCCATGTCATGTGATATCCGCAGATTATCATTCTTAACAGACCTTGGACCTTCCAAGCTCAATCTTCTTGAACGAGTTGATAGAGACGGGGTTTTTGATCCCTTTCTGTCTTCAAGGTTTATTGCTTTCTCAGTCTTCATAGTGCTGCAATTTTCAATGCTTAATCTTCTAAGACGTTGAGGAGTTCTCTCAGTCGTTGTTCTTGGTTTCTCCGTTGTTTTACTAAACTGTATACCCTGAACTTCCTTGTTTGCTAATGCCTTTTTAAGGTTCTCAATCTGAAGATTTTGAAACACATCACGTGTTAGTGCATAAAAAACTATGTAGACTGTTAGTGCACAACACAAGTTTCAGGATGACTTTAGATCAAACAACTAATCAGTCCCAAGGATAGAGAGTAAAACGGAATATATAAACAAATATAGGCAGGAAAAACCAAATTAATAAAATTTGTTCACCTGTTCTTTGAGTTGCATAACCTCACCACTCTCCTTGTTTGAACGAGCAGCACCAAGTTCAACAGTGGAAACCCTCTGAGCAAACTTCAAGGTACTGATTGTTTCATTGAAAGAATCTTCTTCTGGACTCACATGAGCAAGCATTAAAGTTTTAGCATGTCCACCTGAAGGATAAATCGAAAGAGAAAGTTGGGTGAGTCCACAGCATATGCATAATATCTCAATCTAATTGGTCAACTCCTCAGGGAACATGCTTCTCAAATTTTCCATTTCACCAATCATTTTCTGGTATCATTTCAAATTCACGCAAACAGTTCACTCCTTTTTCAGAAACCATATAAGAAAACAAATAATAGAGATAGATGCTGGAAATTCAAGAAATTACAACCTAAGGCGCCTTGCAGCAGAAGTGTGAGTTTGCTGTTTCTGTAAGGGATGTGAGAGTTCTTCTGAGCCAGGGCTGTGATAACATCTCCTAAACAAGAAAGAGATTTGTTGATATACTGTGCCTCTTTGAGCCTATCACCTGTAACTTCAGATTTGTCCACTCTTTCACTTCCTGCTAGGTCAACCAAATGAAGGCAACTGCGGAGAGTGCCTCCGGAAGTATCTTTTCCGTGCACATGGATTGTCAGTACACTGCAGACACACACCAACAACTATCAGTGGGCACAAAATAACCGATATCTTGCTTATTGCTGTTTTTATTTTAATTTATGCTCAGTAGTTTTAAGAAATGGTATCATAAGCTATGAAATAAGAAAGGTAAGGTTTTTATTATAAGACATAACTGAGCTCCAAAAACTAACCTATGGGAACGGCTACTGCGGTTATTGATTGCAGTAGAACTGACCATACGATTCATCTCACCAAATTTCATGAGGTTGAGGACACCAGTGGTAGAATTCACTGAATGCATTGTAGCATCTGGAATACTCAAGCCATTATCAGTAGGGCAGCTTCGAATCTCTAATTTGTGAATTGTTAAGGAAACCACATTTGGATGTGAATTGAAATGATTTGCTAAAAAATAATCATAAAATAGCCAATATTAAAGGATATTTGACAGTAGATGAATCTTCTGCAAGGAGGTCTCGTACTTGTTCGTTGTATATTTCAACCATTTGGACATGAATGTCATAATGTATGATATCCTTCCTTCTACTTGACATCTGGAACAAATCGTTGAGAGCTAGATAATTAATCCCCATATCCCTAGTTGACCCGCCTGATGGACCACTCTGTAAAAATATAAACACTTCATTTCAGATTAAAGAACCTTGATCAGAATGTGCACATGCACTAATCTAATGTGTCAAAAATCTGGTATTATGCAACAATGCTAGCAAGCAGATGAAAGCCACAAATTGTTAGCCTAAAAATTGCAAAAGATTTATCAACTGAAATCTATGGCTTGTATCATACCATAGTATGCGTTTTTCCGGATCCAGTTTGACCATAAGCAAATATGCAAACATTATAGCCATCCATCACAGACCTAATGAGTGGTTGAGTGTCCTTGAAAACCTCATCTGAAAAATGAAAGTATAATATAGTCAGAAATAAACTGATTGATATCGAAATCCATAAAAAGTAGTGTGATGTAATACTACCTTGGCTAGAAGTTGGACCAAACACTCGGTTGAATTGAAAATCTTTCCTTCCATCTTTTTGGGGCTTTGCAGGGTCCAAGATCACAACTGAACCATCCTCTCCAATAAATTTGATCACATTTTTGGATTCAGAACTGAAGGAAGGCCTAATCCGGCAGTATACTCGAATATTACCTGACAAATTTCAACCAAGATCAGATAGCTAGATAACTAGATTTTGATAGTTGTCAAACTAGAAATATTATAGCAAAGCAAACATTTAAAAGTACCAACCTTTCAAATCCTGAACCATGTTGTATAGTTTTTGATTCTCTTTCACCACCCTGTGATACCCAAGAGCGGCAGTGGACAGTTCCTGTACCTGAGTCCCTGAACCCACAAAGAGCGTATACACAATTAACTTTCAAGAAATTTATGCGCATATAGCTTTGTAAAAATGCACAGATCTAAGACATTCTTCCATCATAATTTCCATCTACTTTAAAAGAACGGAGCACTCGTGAAGAGCATTTAATTATTATGACTATGATGTTACTTGAAAAAAATGGCTATATACATTCCAAAACTGTAAATTATACTTTATATATATAATGGTACAAGATGAGGATTTATGTAAGGAAATTTAGAAGATTAAGCTAGATGAAAATTGAAAGAAATAAGATCTCAACAGATATAAAAGATCACATTTACAGTTGAATCATAAGATACTAAAATGAATGATGACTTCTTTTTGCAGATTAAATACTTGAAAACTGTCGATTCTGACTAGAAAATGGAAGGAGAAGGTAAAAAGCCTCTGAAGATGGACATACCCAAGTGTTTCAAATCTCTCTGTAGCTGGGTCTGTAAGTCTTCAAAGTCCTTTTTTGCACTTAACCACAAAGCCTTGAGATCCTGTCAAATGCAAACCATTACCATTTTAATGCTGGATATATTCAACAGTCCTACTGCATTCTTATTATTCCTTTAGAAAACTATGTCTATGTCATTAACTAATTGAATTTTGACTTAAATCGAAATTTATTTGTCCAACCAGGAGC